>NW_015170887.1:2342983-2357789 GCF_001447785.1 Gekko japonicus
CTTATGTGTTAGTTTATTACTTGTTATGAGAAGATTTCCAGAGCATCTCCTCCAGCTCTCTTCGTAAGGGCAATTTTCAGAGTCCTTCCACCTTTACATCTATGTTAATTCTCTCTAAAGTCTTGATGGCTTCTTAGATGTTCACTCGAAATTCTGCAACCCTCCTCCATCTCCAAAGAGATAACACTGCCAATCTTAAGCCTCTTCCTTCTTGGTTTCATCCTCGAGGCCCAGTGGCATCTCACAGGCTTCTTGATCTTGAGGTCAGGTTCAAGCTCTTTTCTAGCGCCCGAATTTAAGACGACACTTTCTAAAAACATCTGCCAGGAAGGAGTTAAGTCCTTGTACATCTTTTCTGTTTCTCTCATGCTTTCCCTCCTTGTCTCTTTGAGATCGCTGTTAGTTTTAGTGTCCATTTCTCTTGCTTTGACACCTCTCTGTTCCATCTTTTCTGCTATTGTTGCAAAATGCAGCTGCCGAGACACGAGTTGTTGATTTATCTTGGCAGACTGATGGTTAATACCAACAAGCTCAAGAATCGGCTTGATGGCTTCTGCTATGAGTTCTATAACTTTAACTTCCCTTCTTCTCAGACTTGTTTTCGCTGACTTTTTTGGAGTGTCCGCCATTTTTACACTTTAATTCCAATATAAAATCGTTTTCTCCCCGGCTCTGAAAATGGGAGCGGTGGTGCAAGCAGTAAATGCCTGCAGTATTCCATCTGAACGAACAGCTTCCGAGGGTCGAGTCCCACCGCGGCCGGGGTGAGCTACCAGTCCTAGTCCCAGCTCCCGCCCACCCAGCGGTTCAAAAGCCTTAAGCAATTAGATAAATTGGGTACCTACTCACTAGGAGTGGGGGGGCACCCTTCTCTCCCTTGGCTGAACTGTGATGGTGGCGGCGACAATGGCAGGCTGGTGAGCGGGCTGTGAGGAAGATGGCGGCGACAGCAGCGAGGCAGCAAGCAGGAGCGATCGGCCCCGGAAGACGGCGCGGCTGTGACGTGAGGCAAAGACCGGCTGACTGGAGGGGTGCCAAGGCGCAGCAAGATCGTGTGCTGCTGTAACCGGGAGGTGTCGCTGCTGAAAAGATGGAAAGATCTGTGCCTGTGCCGGAAAGACCTGAAGACCTGCGTCGGTAACATCGCCAGTACCAACAAAAGAATCCGCCGGGGGAAAAAGCTAAGAAGAAAAGATCCTGCCTAAATAAGGGGGGTGCCCTCCTCTGCTTATCTAAATGCATCAGAGAGGTCTCCCTCTCTCAGCACGATTCCAGTCACTCAAGAGGTTTTTTTGGGGGGGGGATTTTTGCTTCAAAGTGTCTGTTTATAGTTGTCTCTCTCTCTCTCCTCCCTCCTCTGCTTATGCAAATGCGTCCGAGAGGCGTCCCTCTCAGCAGGATTCCAATCGCTCAAAAGGTTTCGTAGGGGGGGGATTTAAGCTTCTGTTTACGGTTCGCTAATTTTAACTCACAGTTCTTTCTTAACCATGCTTGTAATCGCTCCTTCACCAGATCTCCTGCGCTTGACTGGGTCGGCACATCTTGTGCCTCGCTAAGAGGACGCAGACAGCGGGGAGGACCATCAGGGCGGAGGGCAGCCTCAATTCCCCTGCAGATAGCAGGAAAAGAGGCTCACCCTCAAAAGTCCTATGGCCTGGGGGGCCTCCCTGACCCCCGCGGAGGCCCCGATCCAGCGGCATCCCTCCCCTCTGCTGCTGTGCAGAGTGCCATCCCCGAACCTCAGGAAAGGCGTCCGCCATCGTTGTGTCGTAGACCCTGTCTCCTGTTGGACTGCTATGTTGACGCAAAAATTCACAAGCCTTTTCAACAGGGTCAAGCCTTTTCAACAGGATGGTTAGCCCCTCGGGTGTTAACCATCTGTAGGCAACATCATGCTTTTGTAGAAATAGAGTGAAGTCTCTATATTTCCTTCTTTTCCTTCTTATCTCAAATGGAACATCTTTCAGTATTCTTATATCTTTGTCTTTTATCTTCAAGGTAGCTCCATTAGATGCTTTCAGTAGTTGGTCTCTCACTTTTCTTCGAGATAATCTTATTGTAACTTCCCCTGGCAGATTATTCTTTCTAATAAATTCTGAATATGATCTGTTGACCGTAACTATTTTACTTTCGCTTTGAAGTTGATCCGATATCATCTCTGCCATGGGTGCAAGAGCGTCACCAACAATCTGTCTCAGATTCTCTCCTTTCTCTTCCTGGATCCCTTGAAGTCTCCAGCTTGTTGTCAATTGCCGTGATTTTCTCCAGCAGAGGGTGAAGTGCTTCCGACAAGAGCCTTTGAAGTTTCGCTGTTGAGTCCTGTCTAGGAGTAGAACTCGCAGGGCTGGAACTTCCGGGAAGAAGCTTGTGATTTTCTCTGACAAGAGCCTTTGAGGTTTCGCTGTTGAGTCCTGTCTAGGAGTAGAACTCGCAGGGCTGTAACTTCCGGGAAGAAGCTTTGCTTTCGCTTGTTTATCTCTAGAGTCCTTCACCATCGGCAGCGCCATGTTTGAGAATTGTTCACTTTTATCACAAGTTTGTCAAAGTCTCTGGAAGTTCTTTTGTAATGCAGTAAGCTCTTACAGTCTCTTTATTTTATTCCGGTCACTTTTTGTAGCAGGCCTCCCCTTTTGTAGCTAAAATCGCTTGTAAACAGTTCTTAACGGAGGAGATTCCCCTCCCCCCCTCATTTTCTTTCAGGACAGCCATGCGCTTTTTCGTTATTTCGCTTGTCCTTAAACTTGCATTTTCAACGATTGCTCACTTGTGTCTAGTATCGCTGGATCACCAAACACTTGCTATGGTGTGCTGATCTTGTTCCCATACGGGATGCTCCACGGTGGGACCATCAGGGCTTGGAGTAGCCCCCCCTTGCCGGCTTTTCTCGCCAGGGGGGAGCTTTCTAGCGCCCCATGGCTGGGAGCCCTTCTCCCGGGCTCCTGGGGTGGCGCAGACAATTGCACCGGACAATCGCACCCCCTCCCAGCCATGGGCACTGGCAGGCTTCTCCCGGAGGTCCAGGAGAAGGCTACTGCCATGGCAATCGCCAAAACCGCGAATAGTCCAGCTCTTTAGCCCCCTAGTGAACTCAGGGTTCCACATGCATGGGCAAAGAAATCAGTGGGATTAAGCTCGCTTATCTCTGGGTTGGATTGTGGATCCTGGGATGTGGGACTTATAGTATGTGAACAAGGATAGCAATGTCCTTTTGACATATTAATTCATAAAATGGGGACTTTGAAAAGTTCCCTTAAAGATGAAAAGAGTAAAAGTGGTAAAGTGTATCAATTTCACCCCGGAGTTTGGGCGAGAGAGCTACCTTTAGCCCCTTGCTCACTGTGAGTTTGGAAGGATGATAGGCAATAACATAAAATGGTAACTCTGACAAATAATAGAGTTTTAATCCACATGCTAGACCATCCCCTGCATGTTGTGCCCAGCGCTATGATGTTAAAATGATTTTAAAATGTTGTGATGGCCTGATTCTGATTTGGCCCGCAGTGCAGCGGGCTGAGGTGCTCTTATGTCCCCCCTCCCCCGTTTTCAAGTGCTGAAGCAGTGGCTGTTTCAGCAGTTGAAAGGTTACATGGGGTGGTGGTGGAGAAGAGCACCTCAGTCTGTTGTGCTGCGGTTCTGATCACAGGTCAAAACCATGGACTCCAGTAAGTCTAATTTGGCTCTCAGATTTGTACTCTAATCCTGAACACAATTATCTGAAGTCCTTTAGATTTCATGGAAACTTTCTTCCCAGTAAATGTTCCTTGGATCCCAGCAGCCCCCACTTCCTAAACCTCAGAGAGAAGAGGGAGTAAAAAAGCCCCAACACTTCACAACTTGATGCTGCTCTTTCAAAACCAGCAACTCTTACAAAGCTCATTAAACAACCCCTTACTTGGCTGTCCTCACACTGTGCTGACTATATGTAAACAAGAAACATGACATGAGGAATGAGCTGTCTTCTAGAGTCGCTACTTTATGCTGGATCTTCCATCATTCAAAAATCAATAGCCATCTCCAATTCTCATCACTTGGCTCTTCTCTGTGCCTCCTTATGGCTGTAATTTGCCACAGCAAACTGAACTCTTTATTCTCCCCCCCACACACCCTAATCAACTGGGCTTTCTGTTAATGAGGAAAAACATTTATTTCTTATCTTTCTCAAGCATAGAACGAAAGACAGAAATTAATAGTCACGAGACCAGGTGGGGAAACAAAAGTCTTCATATGCAGCACTAGTTCTTCTGTAGTTCAGGGTAAATCAAGGAGGGGGCACATACTTTCTCTCTGATGGTCGAATCAACATGCATAGGGTTTGACTGGAGTCCTATGCACCCCTTTTTCTTAGTGAGCACGCATAGGATCAAACTGTAAGGAAGGAATCGCATTCAGCTTTCTTATGAATAAGCCCCACTGAAATCAATGGAACTCACTACCGTACTGAAAAGCTGCAATCATGTGCATGATTAATTGCAAGTCCCATTGAACTCAGACTGTGAAAATGTTTCCTCTCTTTATGAACCTGGTTTTCTTTTCATACATAACATAGAAGGGTCTCCCAGCGGAGAAAAGGTGAGGCAAGTCACCTCCTCCCAGCTGGGCAACATTAAGCAAGCAGAAGTGGGTGAGGGGGCCAGATGTGGATGGGAACTCTGCACACTTCTTTGACTCATGCCATTCTAGGCTGTAACAGGCAACAATGGAAGTGATAGCTGTGCGAGGCTAATGAAAGGGGAAGGATCAGGCAAGCACAAGCTGGCACCACGGCTAATCTGCTGCTTTCTCCATCCACTTTCCTCCTCTTTCTCTCTACAGGCTTGCAAGGATAAGAAAGAGGAGGGATGAGCCAGGCAACATCCTTGCATGTTCTTTTTCTTCAGCTGTACAGCCAAACCTAGCCAGCAGCTAGCTGGAGAAAGCTGGGGCAGCTACTGCATGAGAGGAAGGAAATGACCAATGGAGGGGAGGTGCTTAAGCATTATGGGAGCTATAAATCCCCATGCCACACTTTACCTATTGAAGGGTAACGTATGGCTCCTGAAACATTGATGAACGCATTAATCTGCTTTATACTGAGTCAGATCACTGGTCCATCTAGGTCAGTACTGTCTAGTCTGACTGGCAACAACTCCCCAAGGTCTCAGGCAAAGGTTTTTTATATCACCTAATATTTTTTATAAATGGAGATGCTGGGGATTGAACATGAGACCTTCCGCATGCAAAGTAGATGTTCTGTCACTGATCTATAGCTGTATAACCAGGTCAGGCTCGAGTCTCATGAGCAGTTTCAACAGGAAAGGTCTATACAGATACTCAGCATCAAGTGATATTACCAAATTATTCCACTGAGATTAGGTTTGAGGATGAACAAGAGAACCGGATTGTTTTCATATTGAAATCAGACCAAATCCAGGCATACCACTGTGGTTGCATTCAGATGTCATGGTATTCTGTATCTTGTTTAATCTGTGGCTTAATCTACCAGCCATAAATAACAAAATCTGTGTTTAAACCCTAGTTAGCCTTGTTGTGGCGAGGGGGCTTGCGTGGCTCAATGAGGTTGTGGGCTACGCCGTGGAGGGCCACCCAAGACGGACAGGCCACAGCAGCGAACTCAGACCACGCGTGATCCCCTGGAGAAGGAAATGGCAACTGTAATGATTCCTTGTTTCTCTGTGTGTGTCTCTTTAAAAGTTTAGTTGCATGACGGTGGTAAGTAGACTAGAGTGCTTGAGAGAAGCAAGCGTGGTATGATTGGTGGTTGACAGAGAGGGGGAGGGGTTTTGGAAGTGGTTCTGAGTGAATATGTATGTCTGTCAGGAGTGACAGTTACAGGTTTGACAGTTGATGAAGACAGTTGATAAGTTAGTTCGTTCTGAGGTCTGTGAGAGAAGAAGTCTTGTGTGTGATGTAAGAGAGTTCAATTCTGTGTATGAGAGGAGAGACAAGCAGTTCAGTGTTGAAACAGTTATAAGCTGAAGCTGAGTGTCTAGGAAACAGTAAAGTTAAAGAGTTACAAAGTTACCTGAAAGATCCCTGTCAGTAAGGGAGCAGATCTCGTGTGAGACACCAAGCGATTGTTGAAAATATTCACATTACTGGTTACATTGTTCTACCCTTTTATTTATGAATTATTTCAATAAATCCTCTTTTATTTAAGTATACCAGCTCGGAAAGAAATACTTCCTCAGTACCACATAGTTCCCCATAAGCCTTACACTCGACCTACCTACCCAGTAATAGCAAAAGTAAAGTATAAAGGTTTGGTGGCAGCCGGATATACCCTAGTAGAACAAAATAAAGAACACTTTTAAAGGGAAACCAGACCTCCCCATATAAGGGGTCGTCACAGCAACCCACTCCATTATTTTTGCCAAGAAAACCCCATGGACAGTATCAAAAGGCTAAAAGATATGACGCCGGAAGATAAGCCCCAAGTCAGAAGGTGTCCAATATGCTACTGGGGAAGAGCAGAGGGCAAGTACAAGTAACCCCAGAAAGAGTGAAGCGGCTGGGCCAAAGCCTAAAGGACGCTCAGTTGTGGATGTGTCTGATGGTGAAAGGAAAGTCCGATGCTGCAAAGAACAATACTGCATAGGAACCTGGAATGTAAGATCTATGAATCAAGGTAACCTTGACGTGGTCAAAAATGAGATGGCAAGACTGAACATCGATATCTTAGGAATCAGTGAACTAAAGTGAACGAATGGGCGAATTTAACTCAGAAGACCATTATATCTACTACTGTGGCCAGGAATCTCGTAGAAAAAATGGTGTGGCCTTTATAGTCAACAAGAGAGTGCAGGGGTCAGTACTGGGATACAATCTCAAAAATGACAGAATGATTTCGGTCCGATTCCAAGGCAAACCATTCAACATCACAGTAATCCAAGTCTATGCCCCAACCACTGATGCAGAAGAGGCTGAAGTGGACCGGTTCTATGAAGACCTACAACACCTCCTAGAACTAACACCAAAAAATGATGTCCTCATCATCATAGGGGACTGGAATGCTAAAGTAGGAAGTCAAAAGGTAACCGGAATAACAGACAAGTTTGGCCTTGGAAAGCAAAATGAAGCAGGGCAAAGGTTAACAGAGTTTTGTCAAGAGAACACACTGGTCATAGCGAACACCCTTTTCCAACAACCTAAGAGACGACTCTACACATGGACATCACCAGATGGGCAACACCGAAATCAGATTGACTATATAATTTGCAGTCAAAGATGGAGAAGCTCTATCCAGTCAGTAAAAACAAGACCTGGAGCTGACTGTGGTTCAGATCATGAGCTACTCATTGCAAAATTCAGACTTAAACTGAAGAAAATTGGGAAAACCACGAGGCCATTCAGGTTTGACCTAGATCGCATCCCTGATGAATATACAGTAGAGGTGAAGAATAGATTCAAGGGTCTGGATTTGATAGATAGAGTGCCTGAAGAACTATGGACAGAGGTTCGTGACATCGTACAGGAGGCAGCAATCACCACCATACCAAAGAAAAAGAAATGCAAGAAAGCAAAATGGCTTTCTGATGAGGCTTTACAAATAGCAGAGGAAAGAAGGAAAGCGAAAGGCAAAGGCGAAAAGGAAAGATTTACCCAACTGAACGCAGATTTCCAGAGAACAGCAAGGAGAGATAAGGAGGCCTTCCTGAATGAACAGTGCAAAGTAATAGAAGAAAACAATAGAATGGGAAGGACTAGAGATCTCTTCAAGAAAATTGGAGAAATCAAGGGAGCGTTCCATGCAAAGCTGGCCATGATAAAGGACAAAAACGGTAGGGACCTAACAGAAGCAGAAGAGATTAGGAAAAGATGGCAAGAATACACAGAAGAACTATACAAGAAAGACCTCGATGTCCTTGACAACCACGACGGTATAATCACTGACCTCGAGCCAGACATCCTGGAATGTGAAGTTAAATGGGCCTTAGAAAGCATTACTAACAACAAAGCTAGTGGAGGTGATGGTATCCCAGCTGAGCTATTCAAAGTCTTAGAAGAGGATGCTGTTAAAGTTCTGCACTCCATTTGCCAGCAAATTTGGAAAACGCAACAGTGGCCACAGGATTGGAAAAGATCAGTATACATTCCAATCCCAAAGAAGGGCAATGCCAAGGAATGTTCAAACTATCGCACAATTGCACTCATATCACACGCTAGCAAGGTCATGCTCAAGATCCTACAAGCTAGGCTTCAACAGTACGTGGATAGAGAACTACCAGAAGTACAAGCTGGGTTTCGAAGAGGTAGAGGAACGAGAGATCATATTGCCAACATTCGCTGGATTATGGAGAAAGCAAGAGAGTACCAGAAAAATATCTACTTCTGCTTCATTGACTATGCTAAAGCCTTTGACTGTGTGGATCACAACAAACTATGGCAGGTCCTTAAAGAGATGGGAGTACCAGACCACCTCACATGTCTCTTGAGAAACCTGTATAAGGGCCAAGAAGCGACAGTTAGAACCGGATACGGAACAACTGATTGGTTCAGCATAGGAAAAGGAGTACGACAAGGATGTATACTGTCACCTTGCTTATTTAATATATATGCAGAGTACATCATGCGAAATGCTGGCCTGGATGAATCACAAGCGGGAATTAAGATTGCTGGGGAAAAGATCAACAACCTCAGATATGCAGATGATACCACTCTAATGGCTGAAAGTGAAAAGGATCTAAAGAGCCTCTTGCTCAGAGTAAAAGAGGAGAGCGCAAAAGTGGGCTTGAAGCTCAACATCAAAAAAACTAAGATCATGGCATCCGGCCCCATCACTCCTTGGCAAATAGAAGGGGAAGTCGTGGAAGTAGTGACAGACTTCACGTTCCTGGGATCCCAGATCACCGCAGACTGTGACTGCAGCCATGAAATTACATGAAATTGAGCAAACTTCAGAGGACGGCGGAAGACAGGAAGGCCTGGCGTGATCTGGTCCATGGGGTCGCGAAGTCTCGGACTCAACTGTGCGACTGAACAACAAAGCCTGCTTTCGCCAGCATCTTCTGCATACTGCTGTCTCTGCAGTGATGTGTGTCAAGGGGTGTTGCTAAGAGCCAACTGTGTGCGAGTTCAGACATAACAAACCACAATTAGTTCAAACCAGTGTTCCGTCGAAGTTTGAGTTAGTGTGAGGTAGCTCACAGTTTTTTAGCCTCCGACTCACACATTTTTATCTTAGCTCAGGAAGGATGGCTCCAGTACAAACTAATTATGCAGTAGCCAAATCGCTCGCTCACAACTTTAATGCCAGTAGCTCACAAAGTAGAATTTTTGCTCACAAGACTCCAGTTTAGAGGGAGCATTGAACTGTGGCTAACTAACTACATACCCTATGTGAAACTCATGCTTTACTGCCACATTTGAATGCAGCTGGAATTTGCTCTCAACAAGGAATTGTAGCCAGAAATGGACATCACACAAAGGTGCTGGTAATGCATGTGTCTTGAATTCACGCTTTGAAACACTAGTCCCAACCCCCCCCCCCCCCCGCGGGAAAAAACTTGTGAGGACAGTTTAAATGAGGATAACAGCACAGAGAAAATAATTAATCTCCATCTCCTTCCAGAGCCAGCCTCTTCAGGGCACCCTTTGAAACTATTTTTTAAATATAAAGGGGAATCTAACCACTGATGTTATGTGTTGTCAATTCAAATCTTTAACTCACAATAGGTAGGAGTCATCATAGTGAGACAGTATCATAGAGAGGGAAGGCTTCCCTGACTCTATCAGAGTAGATCTGTGCATGAATTCTGGGGCTCTTTTTAATAATCTCTGGGGATCTGGAATGGTATAGTATAGCCTGATCTTGTTAGCTAAGCAGGGTTGGTATTTGAATGGGAAACCATCAAGGAAGACTTCGAGGAGGGAAGTAATGGCAAACTACCTCTGCTTAATCAGTGACCTTGAAAACCCTATGGGGTAGTCAGGTATGAATTGACGGTACTTTACATACAGTCACACACACACATGGATTCCCATTATACAGGCATGCTGCATGTGTTTCATATATATCCATTTTCAACAAGCCATCTCCAGCTACTGTGGCTTGGATCCTTCACTTCCACCCCTCTTGGTTTTCTATGGAGGCATTCCTCTGGTGCCAGAGCTTTTTGGCTTATTGAAAGACATTGATTTCCATGAACAGAAGCTCCTAGTGCTGGAATAATATGCTCTGCAGTGGAGGACCACTTGCCACAGTAGAAAGGAGGACTGTACAAATGGAAAGAAGGCGTCAGATCCAAGCCAATACCAACAAGCAGCTATGACCAAATATGCACTTATTGACTTGCCTAAGAGTATGTAAGCAACCTTGTATATGTTTCAAATACAAAGTGTGAGGCATAACTATTTTAAATAAATAAATATAATGATTGGGAACCAGATCCCACAGCAAGTTGAAGTCCAATGTGGTGTAGTGGTTAAGAGTGTCAGACCACTATCTGGAAGACCCAGGTCTGAATCCCCACTCTGCCGTGGAAGCTTGCTGGGTGACCCTGGGCCAGTCACACACTCTCAGCCTAACCTTTCTCACAGGAGAGGAGAATGTGGTCAGGGAGTGATTGCAAGAGACTTCCTATACTACATAAGTTGGCAACTGAGAAGGCATCAGTAGGGATCCAAGTGTGTGTCCCTGATGGACCCTTTGCCCCTGATGGACCCTCTATTGCGAGAGAGATGAATATTTCGGTTTGTGATCTATTTCTACTGGACTTGTCAGATCCATCATGTATAGTTGATCCCAAGACCTCACATGGGAGATTGGATGATCCCACAGAGACAAAGGATCAAATGGTGAGTAGCCCCGATGTGGACATCAATGAGGTAGATAGTGATGAGGTTAAGGATAGTGAGGAGCAAAAGATTAGTAGTGTGGGTTGAGATGGGGTTAGATAGATCTTGGAAACAACCTTTGGGTGGGGGGAGGCTAGGGGGCCTCGCGGAAGATCTTGCCAAGGAGGAAGGTAGAAATAGGGGGTCGCAGAGTAGTCAGGGGGAGGAGGAACTGGAATACATAGTTTATTTGCCAAATGGATGTCCTCCATGTTCAGTTTGTGGTGACTTTTTTGGAAAACCCTTGCAACTGAAATTGCACTTAGAGAGTTCTCATTGGAGATGTGATATTTTATATTGTTGTAACAAGTGTGGATTTAAGGATAAGAGAGTACATTCCACGCTAATTCATATAGCTAAGTGTAATGGAGTAGACCCGGTTAGGGAATTTGAGGTGGGATTTATCTGTGGTGTGTGTAGAATTGGTTTTAGAATTAAGATGGGCCTGACACAGCATAAAAGGCATGTTCATCTGGTATTGAGGAATGAAGAAAGGATTTTGGAAAGTAGGAAAAAAGAGGGGTCAAGGAGAGGGGCCCATAAGAAATGTTGGTCTGTGAAGAATAGGTAGAACAGTTAAGGAGGTTGTTTGAGAAATATAAATCTGAAAAACAATATTGTATAAAGATTGCAACAGAACTACCTAGTAAAACTAACAAGCAAATCGCTGATAAAATCAGGGATTTGAAGAAAAGTGGGAAGCTAGTGATCGACGAAAGTAACAATAAGATGGTTATGGGGAGTCTATCAGAAAGTTTGAAGAAGGTACGTTCAGAAATTGGAGATGAGATTTAAGTTTGAGGGACTGGGCCAATTTAAAGCCTTTAGTTTAGCTGATAATGATCTGTTTTATGAACTATTGGAGGGAGAGGAAGTGTGGACTCAGGTATAATGAATGAACAGTCTGCGGTAGGCTCAGATGGGCTGCTGGTGAGAGACTTAAAAAGGATGGCCCTGGCAGGAGACAACTCGCTTGTCTCTTTAATATCTGGTTAATGAGAGGACATATCCCAGATGTTGTTAGACAATGTAGATCTGTCTTGATACCAAAAGTAGATGATGAAATTGAGTTGCAAGATATAGGAAATTGACGACCTATTACCATTAGTTCTGTGGTCCGGTTATTTTCAAGAATCTTGGCTAGTAGGCTGCAAAAGGCATGTCCTATTCATCTGAGGCAGAAAGGATTTACCTCTTCATCTGGATATGCAGAAAGTCTGGAGGTTATTAAATCGGTGATGAAAATAGCAAAGGCAGAAAGGAAATGCTTGGGCATTGTCTTGGTAGACATAGCCAAAGCTTTTGATTCCGTTTCCCACGTACATATTAAGTGGGTATTACAAGACCGTGGTTTAGACAAGCACAGTGGATCTGATCATGAGCTCAATGGAGGGAGCAAGTACAGTATTTCAAACCTATGGTGGGAAAACTAACCCCATTCAGTTTTGTTCAGGAGTGAAACAGGGTGATCCGTTATCTCCCCTATTGTTTAAAATTGCGTTAGATCCTCTAATTACTGAATTGGATGGTCTTGAAAGTGGTTTTGAGGTTGGTGAGAGCAATTTGTTGGCATTAGCATTTGCAGACAATTTGACTTTACTGAGTAAAGATTGGACTTCTATGGCTAGATTTCTGGAAGTGGAAGAGACTTTTTTGGGCTATCTGGTTTAAAGGTACAAGCTAGGAAAAGCCATGGTCACTGAGCAGAGACTCATATGTGGTCAACAACTGCGAAGGATGGTCTGTGAGTGGTGAATATCTTCACATGGTATCTCCGGGCAGTGAGGAACGGTATCTGGGAGCCAACCTGGATCCGTGGAAAGGAGTGTGTAAATTTGGATCATTGGGGGAAGTGGAATCCTGGTTGATGAAGATTGACTGGGTGCCACTGAAACCAATGCAGAAGATCAACCTTCTAAAACACCATATTCTGCCATGGTTATTATATCTAGCAGACCACCTGGATGCGACCTCCACCTGTCTGGGCCCAAACAATGATATTATCCATGTGAAAGTAAAGATATGGTTGCATCTTCCTAGATGCACCACAAATAGCTTGATGTATACTCTGATGCAAGATGGGGGCTTAGGTATCTGTCAGCTGGAAATGTTGGTTCCATCAATTCAGTTGAGACGTATTGTGAAGCTTGCACAGGCAGATGATGTAGTTGTTAAAGAAATATGTTGGGCAGGAGGATTACAGCAGAAATAGGAGAAGGCTTGGAATAAGCTAGGAGGACCAATGGATAGTATTCCTGATATATTTGAACAGCAAGATTGTGTCAGAGGTAGTTTAAATAAGATTTTTCCAGAATTGAGGGAGTATCGTTGATTTGCCGGGGTAGTGGAATTGGATTGTTTAGGAATGATAAAATCAGCAATGCTTGGTTACTTGATGGGAGAGGGTTTACATGCCGACACTTTATTATGGCATTAAAACTCAGGGCAAATGTTGTTCCAACTTGTGAGTTTTGTAGTAGAGGAGTAAAAGAAGCATGTCGGAGTTGTCATTATTGTGAAACTTGGGTTGAGTCGCTCTCACATATTTTGGGCCAATACCCCAGCATCCAAAAGATAAGAATTTTGAGGTACAATAAGATCTGTGCACTGTTGATTGAGGAAGCGAAGGGCTTAGATTGGAAGGTATACCATGAAATGCACTTGAGGAACAAAGAGAATCAGCTCAGGAAGCCGGACAATATTTGTTAAAAATGGTAGGGTATTTGTGGTAGATGTTACTGTACGGTTTGAACATCATCATGTTGGCCTGGCGCAGGCAGCTGTTGAGAAGGTCTCCTACTATTCAGAGCTAGAAGATCAAGTCAAACATTTGACTGGAGCATCAGAAGTGGAGTTCTTCGTTTTACCAATTGGCACCAGAGGAAAATGGATTTCGGGTAACAACCGCCTCTTGAGAAAAATTGACATGCCTCCTAGCAGAATATCATGGGTAGCCAAACTTCTCTCAGGAAGAGCTTTATTATTGTCCATCAATATGATCCATACCTTTGTAAATTCGGACTGGGTGGTGGGTGGGTTAATAATTAATTACTATTGAGTAGTTATTACTTATTAGTTGTGGCTCTCTCTTAGCTCTTTATTATTATTATTTTTCACATGCACTTTTTAAAAGCTAGTTATATAATTATATCTCACTTCCCTCACAACGGTGGGATCTCGTAATGATTACATTGCATATATTGCACTCTTCACCGAGTGCGAAAAACCATGGCCATGCTGCATCTACTATGGTTTGATGACTAGGTAATTAAAAACATGGATGTCCCATGGACACCTGACCGGTGTCGGTAAGCCAGAATAAGGGCACTTTGTGTCCTAATACCTAATAAAATTTAAAAAACTATATTCTAGGGATTTTTTTTCTCTTGAGGCAACATGCACCTGCCTTTCATGACATAATTCAATGTGTTTGACTGGCTTGCTATTAATATACAGAACTGACACCAAAAGGCAAATAGGCAGGTTTCCCACGGCTTTTTCCATGGAGAGAACTGTTTCCCTTAGTGAATGATAGGGGAACCTCTTTTTCCAAATCCTTCATATTCATTGTACATCCCAATTTATTTTCTCTGGCTCTCCCTGATTCACCTCCTTTCCATTTCATTTTCCTCTTCTCCCTAATGTGCTTTGTTTTTTATCTACAGATTGCAATGCTGTAATTAATTAAATTTAACTTCTGTATAGTATCTAGCAATTTTAGGCGCTATATAAACAGATGCCTATATTCCAGTAAATGGATGCACCAAGGTTTATCTAGCAAATTAATTTCTTTAGGCTAGTGGTACAAAGGGAAAAAAAAAAGAATTAAGACTATGACAACAAAATTGATAAGCCCGTCACATCGATGATCAGGTTTTAAAATACACTCTGAGTGGTTGATGTTTCTTAATCTCTTGGCAGAACTTAATAGATTCTCTTGGTTCCAAAGACAGCCTTATAGCGAACTGGAAAT
>NW_015170887.1:2357837-2358520 GCF_001447785.1 Gekko japonicus
GAATAAGGAACTGGGAGCACATTACACCCTGTAGCTTTTGTATGTATAATACCAAAACTGGCCAAATTTAATGACCTTCCAAGCTGCATATAAGAAGTTTGATATTTGCAAGATTTGTGTGTGTGTGTGTGTGTGTTCTACACGTAAAGAGAGAGAATGTGCCATTGAGTCACAATCTGCTCATAGCAACCCCAAACCATGGGGTGCTCAAGGCCAGAGATGAGCAGAGGTGGTTTGCCATTGCTTTCCTCTGCATAGCAACTCCAGACTTCCTTGGTGGTCTCTCACCCAAGTTCTGACTATGGCTGACCCAACATTCTCCTTCTAAATACATTAACAAAACACTAACAAAAATGAGATAAGGCAAGCTCAAACCTTGACCTTGTTCCTGACCCTATAGTAAACAAGAGGAAAAGAGACTTGCTCCTGCTTTTATATGCTTTCACAAGAAGATCCACAAAGCTTCATTGATCTCCTAAATGGCAGTCTCCCCTCTCCCTACCATTCTCCCTTTTCTTTGGCTCACCAAAGCCCCACCTCCCCATGAAGGTGACTTTACTCTCCTTAAGGCCGCAGTCATATGGAAACTTACTTGGGAGCAAACCCACTTCAAATCTAACTGCACTATAACATGAAAGCCCCTGGCCAATATATATAGGCAACAGGATAAGGTACCACTGAGA
>NW_015170887.1:2358579-2379500 GCF_001447785.1 Gekko japonicus
CCAACCACTTAATTAAACCAAGCAGACACACTAAAGTGAGCAGATACTAACTGTTGCAGGGGGGGGGGGGGATTATGAGCAGCAGGACTGAACACACCCTGAAGGAAAAAGTGAAAGAGTTGCTCCAAGCAGCTTGAACAATACTGCTAAATAACGAAGCAGGAGGATGGGGGGGGGGGAAGCTCTCCAAGACAGATAGGGATCTTTAATTTAAAGCAGAGTAAGCTTATTCATGGGAAAAGAGCGGCAAAACACCCCAGGGACTGAGCACTGCACTCTGGCAATTAAAATTGCATTAAAAACCAGATAGGGAAGTCGGAATCCTAAAACAGATGGGCACAGAAGAATGTGTTGTCCTTATTTGTTTCAATATATTTACCTTTTGGGCAGTAGAGATAGTCGCTGATTAATTTTCTTTCTGGGTGCTTCGTCTACAACTTCATTGTTCCTGTTTGTAAAGTCATTCTCTTCAGTCTGCTCCTAAAGGAGGCAGACTGCAAAGACTGTATTATGCGGGCAACAAAATGGCCTGACACTGATGGAACAGGGTGGTTTTAGTATTCAGATACAAGGGGGAGAAAAGGACATATTGTATTGAAAAACCACTAGACAATCCCTAATTATTTTGCTTTGGGAACTGAGGGTGTTTTAAAGAAAAAGCCCCGTCCACCTCACAAAATGAACCCTCTGCACCAGTCAAAGGGTAATAAACACATTGTGAGGCATACAGCAGGTCTCTCGATGACACGGCATGACTCCAGCAGAGTGGTATTCAGGGTAAGCCAAATGGCTTCCAAGCAGGGATGTACATTAAGGGGCTGCGAACAAAATGCCTTTGGAGGCTCATTGCAATTTCAACCCAGGTGAAAATGTGGTTTATTATTAACATTTCTTTTGCAGTTCCCATGGGTCTCCTATACAGGCCCTATACAGGCCCACACCTGCTTAGCTTCAAGGCAAGTTGCTCCATCATTATGCTTTCAGACCATGTAATGGATCTGTTACGAAATCCACTACTTAACAGCTTGCTCCTTTTGCTGGTGCCTTCATTCTGATACCTCAAAGCCGGGTCACAAAGGAAGTTGTAGGCCGGAGCAAGTATTCTGTGCAAGTGGTATTCACTCAAGTGATATGAATTTGCTCTGTGACCTAGAAGAGACCAACCACTATGGGATCTTGAAGAGACTATGATAGATGTGGAAATAATCACAGTTCTGGTTTAGTCACATACTCTTCCCAATAGCAGTTGTTCTCCATCTGGATGGGTAATAACCTTCCCACACTGGGCTGTGACCAATGTGCTGCTAGGGGGTAAGGGTCCATATTATTGCCCATCCATCCCAGCCCTTCAAGGATCATGAGACTGTTTGCTGATGCTGCTACTATGCTGTTTTTTTATTGAAGGTAGGCAAGGTTACTCCGCACGGTCCTTCTTTGGGCCCCGGCAGGCCTGAGCCTTCTTGGGGGCCTCCAGGAGCAAGGCTTGCTGCCCTTCAAAGGTCTCTTCTGTCCTGTGCCTTGAGGCAGGGATCTTCCTACCAGCCTGCTTGCTCCCTTCTGCCATTTCCCTTGCCTCCTCTCCCTTCCTCCTCCAAGGCCTTTCCCCTCTCCTACCCCAACAACCAGGGCTGAGCCCATGCAGGTGCAAAGGTGAGGCCGTCTAGGTCCCTTCCTGGCCAGGCCTGCCACTCTACCAGGCCAGGTGGGCTGGGTCTCCTCTTGGGTCCACTGGCGAGCTAATCACCAGGCCTGCTGTGCTGCTGGGCACAGCCCTTCCTGCCACTGTTCTAGATGAGCAAGCAATGGGGGTGCCAGCATTGACTTCCTCTCCCACAGCCCACTCAGCCATGCACTGTCTCCAGGCCCCTTCACTAGAATCTTTGCCCTCCACCCCTGGTCTGGGTGAGTGGCTGTGGGTTGGACTAGGCTTCACAGTGGGCCACTGGTGGGGGAAAAAAAGGCTTCCAGGTGGTCTCAGCTGTCTGTATCAGGTTTGTGCCTTTTGAATTCACTGTTCTCTTCATGATAGGAACCTTTGGAAAGAACATCTAGCTTATTCTCCATCCCAGATTCAGTTGGGAAGCTCTGGCCTTCAGCCAGAACTTGCCTGATGGTCATGTTGATGCGGGATCCTTGCAAATATTGGGCACAGACTTGCCAATCATCTTGGGAGCAGGGCTCAATAACTGAGTCTGCAGGAAGGTCAGCAGGGAGAGGCAACTCCAGGCAAGAAGGCAGAGGTTTCCCCTCGGGATTGGGCAGAACTCTGGGAACTGCATGGTATAGCAGGCGGCTGAAGCCAGACATGACCATCATGTCCCCACTGTGTATAAACATGGCCACGGGGGCTTCATCTCGTTTCAGTCCCCCCAACAAAAATATGGATGGTTGTCCGAAACTGGAGGGGAAAAAGAAGAGAGAGGATAAAAATGAGTTAGCAAAGTTGTAGCTACATGAAAATATAAGACTTATCAATATTATTCCTTTTAATATATTAGAGAGAAATTCAGTTACTGCCATGTGTATGTCATGTCAGTTCTTATTTTTGCAATATATTATTTTTGTATAATTTTAAGAGAGCAAAGCACTTTCCATTACTTGGTCATTTTCATATTCAGCCCTAAAACAACCAAAAGTAAAGTCCTGGGTGGTTTGAATGGCTGAGTCCAAGTCACTCTCAGGGCTAAACCACATATAACACCTAGCCACATGAAGCCTGTGCCAGATGTTTTATCTGTGATGAAATGTAGCCACAGAAGCTATAATCTAAAGCATAAAACTAGCATGTGTATGTGGGATGGGGGGCATATTAACCCTTCCTTCTCTGGAAGTTTCTTCACTGAAAATCACTCCTCCAAGCGGATTCGTCCAAAGGAAAAGTATTACTCTAAAAGATTAAGATGTCCCTCCCAACACCCTGTACTAGTCTTCTATTTTAGATTGTAGCCTCTATGCATCAAGCAAAAGAAAAAGAGAGTTTGCCTCTTACTATACAGACAAACAACCCAGTTCAACAGAAAATGGCAGGATAAAGGTCAGTAAAGTGCAGTGGCGAGGGTCCCATATTTCTCCATGTGACCTAACCTGCCTCACTGGAGTAGGGGATATACACAGATAAAGGCTGCTATTCTGGTTAAAGAGAAAGTGCTAAAGCAGGATTACAGCTTAACATCAAGATGACAAAAGTAATGACTGCTGGGGAATCACACAACTTTAATGCTGATGGTGATATTCTATTCCTTGGCTCCATCATCAACCAGAAGGGTGACTGCACCCAAGAAATCAGAAGGAGATTGAGTCTGGGAAGAGCAGCCATGAAGGAACCAGAAAAGATTCTTAAGTCTAAGGATCTGTTCCTGGAGACCAAGATCAAGTCAAATCACGCCATAGTATTCCCCATTACTATGTATGGGTGTGAAAATTGGACAACGAAGAAAGCTGACAGAAAGAAAGCTGATTCATTTGAAACGTGGTGTTGGAGGAGAGTTTGACAGATACCTAGATCAGATTGAGACTGTACTTTCCCTAGAAGATAAAATGACTAAACTGAGGCTATCATACTTTGGTCACGTTATGAGAAGACAATAATGCTAGGAAAAGAGAAAGGCTCAACATGAAATGGATTGACTAAATAAAGCCACAGCCCTTAGTTTGCAAGACCCGAGCAAGGTTGTTGACAATAGGACATTTTGGAGGACTTTGATTCATAGGGTTGCCATGAGTTGGAGGCGACTTGACAGCACTTAACATACACAAACACATTCTGGCTCTCAGATCACAAGCTAAACATGAGCCTGCAGTGCGATGTGGCTGTGAAGAAAGCTAATGCAATCTTAGGATGCATTAACAGAAGCATTGTGTCCAGATCAAGGGAGGTGGTAGTTCCGCTCTATTCTGCTATGGTCAGGACTCACCTGGAGTACTGTTCCAGTTTTGGGCACCACATTTTAGGAAGGATGTTGACAAGCTCGAGTGTGTCCAGAAGAGGGCAACCAGGATGGTGAGAGGGTTGGAATCCAAGTCTTATGAGGAAAGGCTGAAAGAGTTGGGTATGTTTGGCCTGGGAAAGAGAAGGCTTAGAGGGGACATGATTGCAGTCTTCAAGTATTTGAAGGGCTGTCATGTAGAAGATGGAGCAGATCTATTCTCTCTTGCTCCGGATTGCAAGACTCGATCTAATGGGTGGAAATTACAAGGGAGTCGTTACCGGCTAAATATAAGGAGAAACTTCCTAACTGTAAGAATGGTTGAGCAGTGGAACAGTCTGCCTCGGGAGGTGGTGGATGCTCCTTCGCTGTACGTTTTCAAGTGGCGGCTGGACGACCATCTTTCAGGTATGTTGTAGGTATGTAGGGCTATCTTTCAGTATACTCCTGCAGAGTGCAGGGGGTTGGACTAGATGACCTGCAAGGTCCCTTCCAACTCTAACATTCTATGATTCTATGACACTGATATCCAGACATTCTGCAACTCTGGGCTGCTGCCCATAGTTTTGAATTCATTGGGTTAGATCCAGCTAGCTTTTGCACTTGATCTGACCCAGTTCCCCTTCTTGTGTGTGACTGCAATAAAAAAGGCCAATGCTAAGCTGGGGATTATTAGGAAGGGTATTGAAAACAGATCAGCCAATATCATAATGCCCCTGTATAAATCAATGGTGTGACCTCATTTGGAATACTGTGTACAGTTCTTGTCACCACACCTTAAAAAGGATATTATAGCATTGGAAAAAGTGCAGAAAAGGGCAACTAGGATGATAAAAGGGTTGGAACACTTTCCCTATGAGGAAATGTTAAAGCACTTGGGGCTCTTTAGCTTGGAGAAACAACAGCTGAGGGGTGACATGATCGAGGTTTATAAGATTATGCCTGGGATACAGCAGGTAGAGAAAGAGGTACTTTTCTCCCTTTCTCATAATACGAGAACTCATGGGCACTCCATGAAATTGCTGAGCGGTCGGGTTAGAACAGATAAAAGGAAGTACTTCTTCACCCAAAGAGTGATTAACACATGGAATTCACTGCCACAGGAGGTGGCGGCGGCTACAAGCATGGATAGCTTCAAGAGGGAATTAGATAAGCATATGGAGCAGAGGTCCATCCGGGGCAAGTGATGCTCTGTATTTTTGGTGCTGGGGCTCCTAGAGTCCTGGTCCCACTGCTGGACCTCCTGATATCACCTGGTATTTTTGGCCACTGTGTGACAGAGTGTTGGACTGGATTGGCTGTTGGCCTGATCCAACATTGGCTTCTCTTATGTTCTTACTACAGCCTCGTCCCACATGGTTTTTGTATATACAGGCCCCACTATAGCCTTTCTTTGGTGGTCAAACAAGACTCCCTCCATATTTTTTCACTAGTCAAAAAACTGGTTGGATCTAACCCGGCATTTGATTAACAATTTATGTGTCCAAAAGTGAAAAGTTTACATTTCCCACAAAAAAGTTTAGCCTTCTACAACTTAAAAAGAAATGTGCCTTGGACGGAAGATAAACAGGTATGCCTTATCTTTTACAGTGCACAAAATCCTTTGTATAGCTCACCTGAATGACAGGAGAGGTTGAGAATGGTCCAGCTCTGACTCATCCACATGAATCCCCAGAGAAGAATCAAAGTGGTAATAATTCAGGATCCCTGCTTCTGCTTGGAAGCCTGGAAACCCACAAGCTTTAGCCACTTGCTTCGAAAGGAAAGCCAGGTCAGATGGAAAGGGAGTACAGTGATCAGCTGAATATTTCTGGGGAAGGGAAATAGGAAGGAAATCACTGAGGAAAGCCTGCCTACAAATACATCCAACAGTCACTCAAAAGGGATGACCTCAAGGGACTTAAAGGGCAACATTTTGCAGACAACGTTTGAAATTCTTAACCCTTCTCCAAGGCTAGCCAAAAATTAAGTGGTGTCCAATGTATTTGGATCTGCAGAAACACCTGTGTGAAATATACGTACTCTGGTGACTGAATTTCTACTGTGTGAACAAGCAGGCTAGTCAGCACTAGCTGTTGTGCTAGTGATTTGAACGATGTCACAAAAGCAAAAGATGCTCAGTATGTTGTACAGGGCAGTTAATGAACCGTTTTTAGACTAGGAAAAGTTTATCATTATATTACCTTTTTCCACAGTCTTTTCCATCTGTCTGTAAGCACAACTATCCCTCAGCTATAATCCTGCTGCACTAGATGTGTCTGATGAGAAGATTGGGATTGAATAGCTTGGGTTTCTTATTACAGCCATACAATAAGCAGCTCATCCTGTTCCAGTAAGGTGCAACTCATTTGGTTAAGCATGTCTGCATTATGCTGATAGACAAGGCTTCCTCACTCTACCTCAGGTTTGCAATCTGATTAGAAAGGCTATTCTGGCTTCAAATAGCTTCAGGAGTCCACAATGACTGCAGCAAGAAGACTGGACTGTGGGCTTTAGGCTTAAAGTCCCAAACCATGCCAAGAACACAGTCAAACAATACCAGCTATCTCATTCACTGAGAGTTACACATTGCTAAGAGGATCTGTTGGCCAATATACAGTAACCTGTCTCCCTCAAATACCTTGGTATTCCAGTTATAATGGTATCCCAAAGTCACCCAGCGCAGCTTCTCCAGTAAACTTTTTGGCTCTCGTTTGCTGGAACTTTTGTTTCTAGAAAGATTTAAAACAAAATGTCAACAAAAGCAGTTTTGTTATGAGACATGCTCTGAAAGCGCTTCCTACAGAAATTACAGTTCCTTAAACAGTTCAGACCCCATTTATGAAAAGCCTGGTTCCTGTAATTTGTACAAATGGTAGTGAAATAACAATCTATTCTACATTTTCAGGGATGGATCTGTTGATGAAAATGTG
Source organism: Gekko japonicus (assembly GCF_001447785.1). Lineage (NCBI taxonomy): Eukaryota > Metazoa > Chordata > Lepidosauria > Squamata > Gekkonidae > Gekko > Gekko japonicus. The sequence continues at coordinate 2,365,418 of NW_015170887.1, forward strand.
ACAAGGGGGAATGCAGAATCCGTTTCAGAGGAAAACTGGAAGGACTAAATATTGACAACCACAGCTAAAGGAAGAGGGGCATAGTCAAATGTAAAACTTCTCGAGTACAGTGAACAAAACAACCCGGAATTTATTTAAGGCAATTCACAGAATTTAGTTAGGAAGAGTGGGGCAGAACTATGAAAGGAAAATTAACAGGCAGAAGCTGAACCAGATTTCCTTCCGCTTCCAGGTGAAGCAGAAGAAACTGCTACTAGGTGCATGGGGATATCTGTGCATAGAGTCAAAGCTAAATCCAGACAAAACAAGATGATGATAGGGACAGACACTGTAGAAATGGGAAATATCTGTTCTAGATGGAACTACACTCTTCCTAAAGGATCAGGATTTTTTATTTGGGGACCCTCTTGGTTCCAAACATTGCTTTTGAAATCCCAGATAGTGGCTGTGACCAGAATACTTTCGGCAGATTTGTCAGTTTTGCCTACTATTATAAGAGAGATGAATAACTTGATAACTTTCCAATTAGAGTGTTGCGATCTGCTTTGCGATCTGCTTTGTGCAGGTCTACTCTAAGTGTTTGAAAACTTCAGCTGATACAAAATTCTGCCACCTGCCAGCGTCAGGCATAAGAGAGTCCTTAATAACAGTGCTCCAGGAACTTCACTCACTGCCAGAGCTTGCAAGGCTGATACAAAGTGCAGGTTTCGACCTTTAACACATGAAACAATCTAAGCCCAGAATACCTGAGCAAGTATCTATTCCCATAAACACTTCCCATCTCTTAAGATCTGCTGATGAAGCTCCCCAGGAAATTATCACAGGTAGACAAAAGGCTGACATCCACCAGATGCAGGGCCTTGTCAGTACTTTCAGTAGCTTTTAAATTCTTTCCCTTTGGAGGATTGCCAGTCTTCTCCATTACCCTTATTTAGGAGGCAGGTGAAGACTTGTTTATTCCACAAGTTCCCTGATGGCTTTTATTGGAAGTCTGATCTGAATCCTGATGCAGATTAGATTATACATTTTTCCTGTTGTTTACAATTTTATTAACCACTCTGAACATTGTACAAGTAGAATAAAATAGTGAACATACATACACAATTTCCAAGTCTGGGAAATGTATAAATCTGTAATAAGATCCAAGCAGTAGCTGACAATTTTGTTCAGAAAACATCCTATGGATAATAAAGTAGATCTTACAGATGAAAAGAAATATGGTCTGTCTTGAAACATCTATGAATCTGGAATAACTGACACCTATTCTACGGTATGGTTCTCATAAAACAGAACAGCAAATATGTACCAGAATTCATGGTATGGCTAGCATGTGAGATCATACCAGTAATATAACATATACAATTAATCTCAATTACTTTTGTGCACTGATATATTAGCTTCCCAGCCACTGCCAGATTGGAGGAGGGATGATGCTAAAACACAAATGAGCCTGGAGAACAGGTAAAGTCTGCATAGAATTTGGCACTCAGTAAGCTGAAACCATTACGTTAGCGCCAACAGTCAATGTGCCTGTCTATATTGCAGGTTTCTCCAGAACACCTAATTCTAAATTTTTATTTTTTACTGTGCTGCTCCCTGGAAGATTTTAATGTTTTCATGCAATTTCACAAGTCAGTGTTGTGGAGTGGATCTGATATTCCACACTGTTGAGAACAGGAGCAGCAGAGAGAAGTGAAAGTCAAAACAGAAGACCACTGGCAAAGTGTTAGAAAAAAAATACAGAGTTTTACAGGTCTGGTAGTAGGATGCCCATAATTAGAATGACAGGGAGTGCAGCAGAGCAAAACTGAGATGTGTCTGCAGAACCCTGCTACTTTGGACTTCTGCAGTTACCAAAAATGTGGGTTCTAAGTCAGAAATTCCTGGGTAAAAAGGCACAAGGCAGCCTGAACCAGGCCTGGAAGCCCCTAATCCTACTTCATGAGTTTTAAGAGGTAGTCAATTAATTGGCATTTAAAAGCACTGCTGTAAGTACCAAGAGATGTTTAACAGCTCATTCGGGAGCCTGCAGAGTCTGCATCTTCCTGCTGGCATCACCTTCCTTTTCACTAACAAATTAAGTGCTAAAACATCTTCTGCCCACTGTAAACATTGACAGTTTGTCAGATGGATTTGCTTACAGCTATATTTACTAAGACATAGAACTGAACACACTACCAAACATGGAAACAGAATTATTTCTGTTCCCTCTCCCTGTCATCCAACAGGATTTCCCCATGCTTAACAGACTAACCTAAAAATCTGGAAATATTAATTGTGCCCGGTTTTAATCATACACCTTCCTCAATTCCAGTTTCTTCTCAGTTCCTTTCGTGAGTCTAAACTTGATAGTTGGCTGCTGGCTCACTTCTGATAGAAGTTGTCCATGCAGCACTTTGTCCCTGCACACTTTCAGGAAGCGCTTAATGAAACTGCCATCATTTCTCTCAGCTATCTCACTCTGCAGCACTGCTTTAATCGGAATGGGAAGCAGCTGTGTATTAAATTCTATCCTGCACGGTTGCAGCAGATGAATGCCAAGCTGGACTATACCAGCCACAGTACCTAATCTACAGAGTGTGTTTGCTCACCTGGTTTCTATGGTCAATTTTTACTCTGGACAATCTGGACAGCAAGGAAGGGCTCGTGCTACTGGAGCTTTAGTTAGCAAGGAACTGGGGACAAGCAACTCACCTCCTCCCCTCTCCCTAACAGCTCTGATACTACAGCAGCCAAAGGGGAGTTACAACTTGGGAAGCATCAACAATAGCAAAGGCATTATCCAAATCTGATTATCCAAATCTGCTCCCTCCAAAATTGACTCCAGATATCCAAAGACAATCCACACTGAGCTTGCACATTTGCCTGTGTGTGGAGATGGGAGAAGAGAACAGAAGGCCCCTGCCCCACCAAGCCACACATAAGTGACCAATTAGGCCATATGCTTTCCTCCTCATTACCCCAAACTTGAACTAAGCAGCACCAGGCACCTGTTTCTTGTTTAAGGAGAAAGCCATGCATAGAATCAGTAGGACAGACACCATTCTGAGCATTCCAGAGCACATGCACCCAAAATTCAGCACAACAGAGAGAGAGAGAGAGAAATACCATACTGCCTTTTATTATAGCTGTAAAAATGAGCTGGCCAACAGCATACCCAGGGCTGGAAATCTTTTTGGTATGCACATACATATTTGTACATATATATTTCAGAGGCCCCTGCCACACGGCAGGGGAAAAGCCGCCAAAAAGCGTGGCTTTTAAAAGCTGCGCCAAAGTTGAAACGGTGAGGTGGGATCCCACAGATCCCCTGGCTGCGCCGCCTTTCTCCCCGGCACGATCAGATGCTGGGGAGAAAACACAGATCGGACGGCGAGCCAGCCGAACTGCGCATGTCGGAGCATGCGCAGTTCGCCTAGGAGCCGGGGACGCGCTGGCGCAAGGATGCGCTGGCGATCAGACTCCCGGTTTGCGGCGCACCATTGGGATGAACCACCTCAGTAGGTGGTTCCAACTTGAAGCGGTTTATCGCGTGGATGGGCCAGTTCGGGGACGGAAGCACTACGCTTCCCAGATGTTGTGGTGTGATCACGGCCATTTGCTCCGCCCCCAAACCGTCCCACTCCCGGCCCAAATCCCCTCGTGTGAACGGGACCAGAGAAAAGCACTGATTGATTGATGCGACTGCACCAAAGATTGGAAAATGAAAATAAGGCAGAGATAATGAAAAGATAACCTTTACTTACATTACTTTACAAGCATACTACAGCATAAATGAAAGCTTTGGCCCCTTTGTCTGACTGGATGCTCAAAGGTATAATCAAAAGTCAGAGCAGAAATACAACGAATTAGGTAAATTCAGAGCCATGGATCTGGGAGAGCCAGGTTCAAATCTCTGTTTGGTGGCCATGGAAGATTACTAGGTAACCTTGGGCCAGTTACTCTCTCAACACAGCCTATCTCACAGGTTGTGATAAAGTGGAGGAGACAAGAATGATGTTGTAGGTTACTTTAGAGTTCCACAGGAGAGAAAAGCAGGGTACAAATATCTAAATAAATAAACAGTTCTCCCACATTGCTTGCATAGAGCAGTTTCCCCCACTGACTAAAAAGCACCTTGAAAAAAGTCCTGAGAGATTAGGCAGGAGCTACATTGAAGGGGAATGTGAAGGCATTTTGTTTGCATGGCAGAACTGAGTCTCTCAACTGCCTACATGATTATTCTGTCCATTCTCTCCCACTCATGGCTGTTGGCCCATGTCTACTTGGGCAATAAAACTTTATTCCCACATAAAGGCTTTGTTTCCATCTACACAGAAGTTAAAAAAACACACCACTGTTTCAAAATATTTAAAAAATCCATTCTCCAGAGTTGTTCACATAAATTTGGCAGGCTTTGGAGTAAGAGGGCAACCCTTTCACCTATAGTACTATGAGCCACTTGAAATCCACCCCAAAAGAATGAATAAGCTGGAGAGAAGACAAAAAGTTTTCCCAGATAACATAGATTGAAACATTCTTACAAGATGGTATAACACATATTCATAATCTCTTCTGCTTAGATTTAGCATTCCACAAGATCTGAATTCTAAGAATAGAAGAGCGAATACATGAGCCATTGTTGCTGTCAAAATCAGTTACTTCAAAGTACAGACTCTAGTGTTGGACAGGAGGGAATAGAAAACGTATTAACTAAGACAAAGCTGTCTCTTGAATTTAACACGTTGACAATGCAATCCTAAACACAATTACAACCTTTTAAGACCAGTGACTTCAACAGATTTAGAAGGATGTAACTCTCCTAAGGATTGTACTCTGAAACCCATAACTGATCTTCCTCCATTACCCAGATTTTCCTTCTAACAGGTGGACTGAAAGAAAGTCTCAGCCTCAACATGTTGCTCAGCATTCTCTGCCCACCACCATTCTTATTCCTCAACCATGGAGTCTCCAGCTCTTCCAAAAGGACCTGAGACTGGGCTTCTAAATCCATTAATGTGATGGCTGATCTCATTCCTCTAAGGCAGGAAAGAGTCCCTTGGGGGTTTTATTCGTGCTTGCTTTATATTGTTTCCCCGCCTCATGACTTTGCACTCTGTCTTGGATTTAATTTTAGATCCTTGCTCAGATAGCAGGTCTACACGTCTGTAGGCACAGTGCTTCGTCTCCCACCACTCAACAGTGGTTTCCCTAAGAGTCCGCACACACAGTATTTCTCCAGCTAAAGAGGGATCTCACACAGTATTTCTCCAGCTAAAGAGGGATTCCACAATTTGAACTCAGTGGCTGGGATCCAAAGAGCCCTATCCATAAGCAGAATTCATTTCTACGCGCACACAGAGCATTGCGGATGTCTCTCTGCCATCCTTCCCCCACTACACTGAGTATAACTCCAGAGTCCTGGATGCTTAGAAGTCTAGGTTACATAAGATATGCAGATTACTATTGACTAGTATAATTTTATTCACAATATTGTAACATACTAAGAAACACAATTTTTGTACTTTTTGAAGTGTCCGTTTGCTCAATTTAGAGGACCCTTTTTTATTCCACTTTCTCATAACTACATTGTTTTATCTGTACTCACGGCAAACTTCCGAAAAGCCTGTTTTACCAATAAGTGACTGACAAAGTGCAATACATACCCAAGGCCACTGTGCAAGTTCATAGCTGGGTAAAGATCTTAACCTACAATTCTTCAATTCAGTCAACCCCTTATCTGCTGTGCTCTTTTTCCTTCACCTAACTTACCGCAGCTGCTGCTGAGTCTTTCCCCAAAGATCTGCAGTTTCCTTAGTAGACATGTGCATATCCAAATTGCACACATTGGGTTTCTGGGTGTACAGCTTGAGACCCTGTTTCACCCAGTGGCGCTGACAGCCCGGAAGGAAAGGATTTGGGATAAATATAAATCCTGGATAAAAACAGGGACAGGTGGGGAAGAGAAAAGAAAGTACAGTTAGAAATAAAATGACATGCAAACTTGCTATCAGTTGTTTTCATCAGTATGTTTGGACAAAACTTGGAATATAAAAAAGTTGCACATATTATACCAGTTTCTCAGCCAGAAAAAAAAAAAAAATGACTGGCTGAGGGAAACTGACACACAAAGAAAGTACTTTTTTTTGTCTTGCTTGATATCCAAAGACACTCACCTGGGTAATTAGCCAGCCCATAGGCTTTCCACAAGTTAATTGGCTTCAATCCTGCTCTGCAGGCATCTTGATCACTTACTGAAGAAACAACGAGGGGAGAACTGACCACCTGGCAGAAGAAAATCAGGCATCAGACACATGGGCAAAAGTTCATAAATATATGCCCCCTGTTGCCCTGACCTGGATAGCCCAGGCTAGCCTGATCCTGTCAGATCTTGGAAACTAAGCAGGATCAGCACTGACTAGTATTTGAAAGGGTGACCTCCAAGGAATACCAGGGTTATGAGGCAGAGGCAGACAATGGCAAACCACCTCTGAAATGCCTCTTGCCTTAAAAACAAGTCTAGGTCACTAGAACTTTCAGCTGCCAGACAATCTTAGGATCACCTGGCTATTTTACACACAATGCCATACAATAATTAATTAATTTGCCCCATTACACACAATGCCATACAATAATTAATTTGCCCCCTGTTCTTCACCTGGGGGCAGGCAGGGTCTTGACTGTAAAGTCACAAATAACTATGAATACCTCCAAGGCCCAGACCAATTGTAGAAGGCAACCCCCTCCTCCTCCCCAGCTCTGGTTCTCCAAGGCTGCTTTCCAAGCCTCTCCCCTGCCCTCTTCCTGAGCCTGGAAAGGGTGGGTAGCTTCCAGGCCTTGCACTGAGTTTGGAACAGGTCAAACAAGCAGTAAGAAGCCTAGGCTTTCCAAAGTCAGTGCCTGGAAGAAAGTGTGTGGGGGTTTCTCCAGATTTTCTTTTTAAATGTGCTTTTTACTAGTCAACTGATGAATGTATTTGTAAATCCATCCACCAAAATGAGTGCAATCGATCAAAAACTAATTTTGACTATGTCCTATTGAAATAAATGAGACTCAACATTATTTGTATTGTGGCCATGTCCCAAACCAATCTTTTGTGGAATGTGCCCACTGTCTCTAGCGATGCTGCCAGAAGCCTACTGGTTTGTAAGACACCAGTGTTTAGAAGCATATGACACATACAGAATTTCCTGTTTTTCAAAGGCATATAGCATTTGTTTTCATCTCAGCAGGTATCAGACAATAAAATGAAATGGCTTCTTTGGTTTTGTGGCACATTTTATTTCTTGATTCAGTAGGTTATGAGATACTGAAACCTGAAATCACAATGTTCTGACAAATAGCTCGCTTTTCTCTTCGCACCATAATTCTGACATGATATATGATAATGGCTATTAACACAGGAACTGCTAGAGCTACCACATTTTATAGCCTGTGACAGGCTAGAATCCCAATTTCAGATGGCATAATACATTAATTTCTAAATTGTTATTGAAGACAGCATTAATCCTGTCACCCTGAAAATGTCACCTGTATTGCTAATTTCTTCCTCTGTAGTTAATTTCCTGTAGCCGACAGAAGAGAATGGGATTGGGTGGGTAAAAAGCAATAGGCAAGACAGAATCTTTCTTTCTGGAACAGCTTTGGTAATAATGCAAAATTATTTTTTTCCAGAGGTTGGAAAAGAGAACACGCAACACAATACTCTAGTCTTTAGGATGCATTACAACTTTGCAGACACTGTGCTGCTATGCAGAGTTTCTCACTAGGGGTGTACACTAAATATCAAGATGCTTCATTATAGCTCAGAATTCAAAAGATCAAGACTTAGAAATTCATTTGCTACTAACAAGAAAGGAGATAATCGGAGACACTGCTGATGCCCTAAACAACTGTATATGCCAAGTGACGGGACTCTCTTTGCAGGCTTTACAGGACACTGAAAGGCACAAGAATAAAATTATCAAAGAGTCAATGCAAACCCCCCAAAACAATAGTGCTGCAGTAATACAGAACCACCATCCCTATGGAAGACATCTAGTTTCTGGCAGCTGAATCTGTGATAAGAACACCCACTAGTAGGAGGGAATCAATGAGTTTCAAAGTTCTGTTGTCATTCTTTAAAGACAAGAAACAAAGTTTTAAATTAAGTATATGTTATTTTCTATGAGCATCCAATAAATCTAGAGTTTTGGGGAAAAAACTTTTCAATTTTCACAAGGAATCTGAGATTTTATCATACCTCCCCTGTGAGGCTTTGACTCGTTTTACCCAATCCAATGCAGGAGATCCCTACACTGCGCACAGTTTAGCTACATCTGATGTGCATCTCGAAGCACATTCCCCATATGCACTGTGATGCTCGCTGAGGCACCACTGAACTGGCTACACGAGTCTTCTGACACACACAGAGATGGGCGTCTCCAACAGGAACTATCAGCTGTTATATTAACTAGTTGCTTATGTGTAGCACTTGATCAGCTTCTCCTTACATGGACCACGTTCCATGCATCTAATTATTTTTCACAAGTGAGCCAGACTGTTACAGCAACATGACTCTAATGACTAACAGGTTATTGTAACATCAGCTTGCACAGCAAGAAACCTATGATCAGATCAGATACATCTGATGAAGGAGGCTCTAGCCTACCAAAGCTCCTGCTGTAACAAGCTAGCTAGTGTTTAACAAGCCACAGGATTCTGCTGTATTATATTTGTTCCTACTTTACGCTTTCTTTTCCGGTACCACTTTTAAAAATCTATCTATCAATCTATCGTAGGGGAAATACGTAAGACTATGGGGAATTGTTTCATTTATATAATGCATTTATATATAATGCATTTATATAAATGCACAGCTTCTAAAAATTATTTTGTACAGATGGAACAAGGTTGTGTTCATGAATAGCAATACTACGTGGGGGAAGAGGCATTATTTTCCTCATAATACTCTAACCACTATACAACAGCAGCTCTCTTATGGCTGCTCACCCCTCTCTGCACTAATCAAAATATTTTCCTTATTCCACAGTACCTATAAATAAGTAAGGAGGCTCTGACAGGTAAAAAGCAGCCGTTACTTCTGTGTGGTTGCTAGGTGACATACTCTGTCAGACCTACCTCACAGGGTTGTTGTGAGGGTAAAATGGAGGACAGGAGAACAATGCAGCTCTGGGTCTCCACTGTGGTGAAACACTGGGTATGGTGTTTGCTATAAAGCTAATTTTTAATGACATTAAAAAGATTAAATCATTTGGCATATAAGCAAAGTAGCCTTTACAAAGGGTTATTAGATCTTCCACCAATGCAGGAATAGCGATAACAACCCAGTGTCTGAACTGGAAGTTCTAACTTCTGTTCCACATGTATAACTACTAAAACAGATTAATGTTCCATTGCCATGCATGTAAAGGGTAGAGGAGGGGGGATGCATCGTTTTACTATTTTAAGAACATAAGAGATGCCAATGTTGGATCAGGCCAAAGGCCCATCCAGTCCAACACTCTGTATCACGCAGTGGCCAGAAATACCAGTGCCATCAGGACGTCAACAACTAGGGCCACCAGGACATTAGAAGCCCTCCCACTGTTGACCCCCCCCCCAAGCACCAAGAAGACAGAGCATCACTTGCCCCAGAGCCCCTAGCTATACCTTGTGGCTAATAGCCACTGATGGACCTCTGCTCCATATGCTTATCTAATTCCCTTTTGAAGCTGTCCATGCTTGTAGCACCCACCACTTCCTGTGGCAGTGAATTCCATGTGTTAATCACTCTTTGGGTGAAGAAGTACTTCCTTTTATCCGTTCTAACCTGACCGCTCTGCAGTTTCATGGAGTGCCCACGAGTTCTTGTATTGTGAGAAAGGGAGAAAAGTACCTCTTTCTTTACCTGCTCTTTCCCATGCATAATCTTATAAACCTCGATCATGTCACCCCTCAGTCGTCTTTTCTCCAAGCTAAAGAGCCCTAAGCGCTTTAACCTTTCCTCATAGGGAAAGTGTTCCAACCCTTTTATCATTCGAGTTGCCCTTTTCTGCACTTTTTCCAAAGCTATAATATCCTTTTTAAGGTGTGATGACCAGAACTGCACACAGTATTCCAAATGAGGTCTCACCATTGATTTATATATTATTTTATATAAATAAAATTTGTTATTCTACTTTGGTCCTCGTATCTGTCACACAACTTTATTAAGCTGCATGCTAATTTGCTGTTCACCCCTCTACCTATATGTATGGACTGACAACTTCCATTTCACTGTATCTGAAGAAGTGTGTGTGCACATGGAAGCTTATACTTTGAATAAAACTTTGTTGGTCTTAAACGTGCTATTAGACTCAATTTTTTTTTCTGTTCTAATACACGTAATGCATCTATTTTTCTCCCTCTGATCGTCAGACACTTTAGATGTTGATTACCAGGCACAAAGAGCAGAGCCAACTTATCCACTGGGTACAGTAGGCACAGTGCCTAGGACCCACAACACTTTTAGGGGCTAACAAAAATGTTTTGATATTTTTCTTACATCAGAAAAAAATGAAATGTTTAGGGCCCATGAAAATATATTAAATTTTGCCTAAAAGTTGACATATTTAAAGTTATATCAAAAATAATTTGTAATATTGATACTGTGATGGTGGGAGAGGCCCACAAAGGCATAAGTGCCTTGTGCCCACAAAACGTTTAGGGCTCACAAAAATGTTTTTCTTAAATAAGAAAAAAAATAAACTATAGGAGTAACAATTTATTTTCATGCCATTGATATAGATACACTATTACTTTGTACTATACTGAGAAGCTTAGTGACTGTAAACTGTATGGCCAATATAGCCTCAGCCACAGGTGCCAGTTGAATGATGGCGGACAGGAGACCCACTTAGCTTCAGTGCAATTTACTTCTGGCTCCAGTATTTGGGCAAAAACTCTATGGTAGACACATCACTGTGATGTTGGCTGGGCCTGAATCTTTTTGGGGTAAGTCCCCTCCGCTGGCCAGCTGATTGACGGCAAAGCAGTGGGGTCTAGCTGCACCTGGCGGTGGAGGACCTCCGCCCTCCACCGGGGTCTAGTAACCCTAATACATGCATTGACTGAGTTGGTATAAAAATGAATATAATCCAGCCTGGATTATATTCGATTTTATACCAATACAGTTGAGAGCCAGTTTGGTGTAGTGGTTAGGAGTGCAGACTCTAATCTGGGAGAACTGGGTTTGATTCCCCATACCAACACATGCAGCTGCTGGTGTGACCTTGGGTCAGTCAAAAGTTTTTTCAGAAGGATTCCCTCAAGAGCAGTTCTGGAAAGAGCTCTCTCAGCCCCACCTACCTCACAGGGTGTCCGCTGTGGGGAGGGGAAGGGAAAGGAGATCGTAAATGTAACGATTCCATGTTTTACTGTGTGTGTGTGTGTTTAAAAGTTGGTTGGCATGGGTGTGTGGGACAATCTAGAATGCTGAAACAGGCAAGTTGTGTGATTGGTGAGTGACAGAGAGGGGAGGGGTTTGGGAATGGATGCTGTGTGGATGATTTGAAGGTCTTTGAGGTGTGACTGTTAGGTATGACAGTTGATGAAGACAGTGAGGCAGTCTGAAAAAGTATGGTATGAGAGAGAGTTAAGTTGAGTGCGGTCTCTGAGTGAAGGAGACTCAATCCCTGTGTGGGAAAGATTTGGTTCTATGTAGTAAAGGAGTTAAACAGTCTATTCATTTAAAGTCTGATGAGAGAGAAGACTTTTGTGTGTTATGGAAAGTTAAAGCATAAACAGTAACCATATATGGCATAAGGAAATATTTGTTACAGAGTGACATGCTCAGATCCCTGTCAGCCAAAGAGCAGACCTTATGTGAGACATAAAGCAAGAGTTAAGAATATTCACAGTACCAGTTACCTCGTACTACTATATTATTTACAAGTTATTTGAATAAATATACTTTATTTCAAGATACAAGTTCTGAAAGAAATCCTTTCTCAGGACCACATAGTTCCTCGAGACGCCTAGACCCAGGGCTACAATACCAACCCAGAAGAAGAAATATATTAGTATAAAGGTGTGGAAAGCCTTAAATTTTCCTGGTGGCAGCGAGATTACCCTGAGAGCAATACATAAAGAACTTTTAAAGTAAAACTAGACCTCCCCAGATAAGAGGGCGTCACAGTAACGCTCTGAGACTCCTTTGGATAGGGAAGGGCGGGGTATAAAGCCAATCCTTCTTCTTCCAAAATATAATTGTTAATATTTTTATGGAGGAAGGGGGTGGGGCCAATGAAGGCAAAAGTGCCTATGGCCCACAAAAGTCATAATGCGGCCCTGACAAAGGCTCCAAGCAGTTTGCTAGCTATATCATATGCCCCTGGCTTAGGGTTACCAGATGTCCTTTTTAGAGGATTTCTTTTTGTGGTGTCCATTGTGTTTTGTGCTCTTTTTAAACACTGATGAAAATACCCTCCTTTTGTGGTTGGAAGGTTAGAAACACTCCTAGTTATATTCCTAGTTAGTAGCAATTATCGCAGCTTAAGTACCGTAGTAGGGGTACTTACAATGAGATTTGTCATAGTGATCACTTACTTGAAGTAGCCAGTTGGGAAACGTGTCCCCTTTTTTACTTTTCAAAATATGGTACCTCTGCTGTATGAAATTGATAGCGCTAGGCATACTGGTCTGGGTGATCTTAAATTCAGCCGGTTATGTTAAATAGTTTTTACATTTGTAACTGTTTGTTGCATTTTACTGGTGTGTCCTGAACGAGTAGGAAACAATCATGACCCAAAGAAAGTCATAAACAAGGCTGGCTGTTCCATTATTCCTCGACTCGCCTTCCACACACTTCGAGCAGCTTCTTCGACAGCGCACTTCTCTCTGCAAGAAGATCGGAAATGGGACGGAGACACTTGCCCATTAACTGGCGGGAGGGGCGTGTGCGGACGTGCCTGTTACTATGGAGAACCTGGGGAGGTAAGCCCAGAGACGTGAAGCGGTAGGAAGAGCAGCTGAAGAAACGGTGCTCACCCCCCATTACCTGTCGTCCGGCGTGCTTCGAGAAGTCAATCACCCCTGTCATGTCCGAGCCTTCCCACCGGCGGTAAAAGCGAAAAAGCTGTCGGAAGGCATCCTCACCACTTTCCCGTGCGGCCACCGTCCCCGCAGCCATCTTAATTCAGGCGACCTTGCACGCGCTGAGCGGAAGCGGTCGTGCTCGTCTTCCCATTGGCGGTAGTGGCCGGGGAAAGTAGCATTTCTCCGGCTACAAGATGGCGACGGGAGGAGCTTCGCGGCGGGTGTTCGAGCTTTTCGTGGCTCGCGTTCCCTGGACTGCCTCGGCAAGTGAGTGGGGGCGGAAGAGGGGCCGTTCTCTTTCTGTGTGAAAGTTACGTGGCCCCTGCTGCCTAACCGTGCAGTCCTTTGCGGAGTTAACGCCAGTCTATTGATTTTGGTGGGTTTGGGCTGCAGTAACTGCGCATTGCACGTTGGGAAATATCGGCGTCTCCTCCGCTGGTGCTGTATTTGATGCTATGATCGTACGTCTTTTTGGGATTTTCCCACTGCATCAAAAGTGTACGAGTAACAAAAGAACCGAATGGAAGCGGGTCCCATTGCTTAGGGATGTTTAAACCATTGCAGTCTTGTTTGTGCATTTTTTATCCCACTCTTCTTCCAATGAACTGGGGCGATACACGCAGTTTTCTCTTACCCCCTCAACAACCGTGTGAGAGAGGTTAGGCTGACAGTGGCCCAGGGTCATCCAGTGCATTTGATGGCACAGTGGTGATTTGAACCTGAGTTTTCTAAAGCTGAGGCTGACACGCAAATGCCTTTACCACATTCTTCTTCCTCTCCTAACCGAGATCCCGTAAATGCTGGATCAGACCAGTGGTCTGTCTGGTTTTGTGTTCTGGTTCACACAGTAGCCAAACTGGTGTCCTAGGATGTGAAGAATGGCAGAGCTGTGACCCCTTTTGTCTCAGAGTGCTACTGCCTCTGAACACAGAGATTTCACTTAACCACCTTGGCTAAGAGGCATTGATGGACCTGCATTCCATGAATTTGTTAGTATTCTTAGCTCTGCAGTCAACCCTGTCTTTTAAAAAGTCCCTTTTTCGGTTTG
>NW_015170887.1:2380262-2404075 GCF_001447785.1 Gekko japonicus
CTCATAATGGGACCAAAGTATGATAGCCTGATACATACCACATCATACTTGTTTTTAATCTGTATGAAGCATTTTGAACACATAATTATTATTCAAGGTAGTCCAATTTAATTAGTGAACCAGGCCTTCCGAGGCCACATAACACTGGTGAGTTTATATTTACAAGGAAACAAAAAGGTGTTACTACATTTTATGAATGATGTAGAATGATACTGCTTTAGAATTCACTAAATCACTTAGACTGTTAAGTGCCACAGCACTTCCTGTAATTTTTCTGGAGGACTTTTTGCAAAATAACAAGAGATATTTCTGAAACAATTATTGGCTTTGAAAATCCATTATTTGTGTGTTATGGAAAGTTAAAGCATAAACAGTAACCATATATGGAAAGTTAAAGCATAAACAGTAACCATATAGAGAACTTGACTGTTACTGAGAATGTGATCCAATAATGGATTTTCAAAACCAATAATTGTTTCAGAAATATCTATTGTTATTTTGCAAAAAAATCCATTTACATTTGTATTTGGGCCTTTCTCCACAATGCACATAGTGGTGTCATAGCTACACAGTTCTGAGATAAATTAGAAGAGGAGATTGGATTTATACCCCACCCTTCACTACCCAAAGGTATCTCAGAGCGGCTTACATACTCCTTTCCCTCCTCCTCCCCACAACAGACACCCTGTGAGGTAGGTGGGGCTGAGAGAACTCTGACAGAAACTGCTCTTTTTCAAGAACAGCTCTTATCAGAACTATGGTTTGCGCAAGGTCATCCAGCCAGGTGCAAGTGGAGGAGTGGGGAATCAAACCCGGTTCTCCCAGATTAGAGTCCGCACACTTAACCACCACACCAAACTGGTTAAGGCTGCGGTCACACACGCTAAATAATCCACTTTCATTCCACTTTCCAACTGGATTTTGCCAGTTCACACAGTAAAAATCTAGTTGGAAAGTGGATTGAAAGTAGATTCTTCAGTGTGTGTGACCACAGCCTGGGAGGAAGTATCTTGGTTGAGGCTCCTCTGTGTGGTATCTTTACAGGTTTTCCACATATAGCCCAGTTTTGTAAATGCTCTGCCTATACGACGTGGGAGAAGAACCACCTGACCACAGTTGTGATATATTTTCATATATACATGTACAATAATATTACCTAAAGTTGGTCCAAGAATATATGGTGGAATATATGTGTTTGTTAAAGCAATGGGCTCCATTCTTAAGCGAATGATACGTTTTTGCATCAGAATTAATAGCAAAATAATTAGAAAAATAAAATTGGTACATAAAGTCTATTTGAATAATTACTTCTGGAAATAAGGTATGGATGTGTGTATATATGTGCTGCTTTGGCTAGAGGACTTTGTTTTCCTTTTTTACATAATTCTGCTAACCTCAAACCTTTTCATTTCTGTGTGGGCAAACATTTTTAAATTTCAGAGAGAAATGTAAAGTACAAAGCCTTTACTGAAATGATTCCATCTTTTCTTGTTTCGGGCAGATGAAGTAAAAGAATATTTTAGCCAGTTTGGTACTGTGAGAAAGTGTACGCTGCCATTTGTAAGTATTTTTTTAATGTACTAACAGTATTCCAAGTATGTTGTTCTGACTCAGATTCACATAGCATTTCAGCTACGGTAGAGTGTTAGATTAGGCAAAAAGCTGATTGGTAGACCAATCAATCATTGTGTAAGTTTATTTATAACAGAGGTATCTTTATGTTTAACACAAAAAATCCACCTTTGAAACTAATTAGTTCTAGCTGAAGGCATTAATATTTTGAATTGATTGAATTGATACTGTTCTGTCATTCATGCCACATTACTCTGGATTACAAATTCACCTTTTAGCTGCCTATGCAGATTACGATTGTATGAAATAATAGATTAAATTTAAGGATGGAAAAAACCCCAAAATGATCAAAGATAATACAGCCAGCTTCCATACTGAACACAAATGACTTTTTTAAATAGAAAAATATGCATCTGAAAAGCCTATGTCAGACTATTAAGTGTCGCAGTATTATTTTTGTTGCATTCAGAACTGTATTTGTGTACACAGTAGAACTCTTTACGCATTGCATTTTGCTTCCTTGTGTAGTTTATTGTTCTACTTATTTCTTCCTGCATCCAGGAGCTACTTCTTACTTGAGGATTGCTATTTGCGTAGCAGTAAATAAAAATGGATGTGTGTTCCATCACATGAAATGCACACACTTTATCCTTTAAAATATATAAAACCACCTTGGGGCTGGAAATGGTGGAGGGGGGGGAGGGAAGGTAGATAAGCATCAGCACCTTCCAGTGATCACAAGATCTAGTAGTTGTTCCTCTTATGAAGCCACTTTTTTGGGAATTTTTTTCATTTACATTCCTTCCATTGCCTGTACAGTTTTCCTTAAGAAGAGACAGTACTTTAATCCCTCCCACATACCATCTGCTCCACATGTTGGCTTGAGGTTGGAAATTGAGGGTTGTTGTCAAGTAGCACTTCTTAAGATGCCTGAAATTTCTGACCCTTAATAGTTTGATGTTTGCCTTCTTCAGTCATGATTAGACTTTTAGCCAGATTACTGTCAGGGCAGCAGGTGGCAGGCAGTCTTCCAAATACATCGAAAGGGCAAATACACCTTATTTATTTACTGCATTTATATCCCGCCCGATCCCATGATGGTTGTTGGATTGTCTGGAAGTGGAACTCAGCTGAAATTTATGTACTTATGTCTCTGTTTAGATAAAAGAAACAGGCTTCCACAAAGGGTTTTGCTGGGTTGGATTTACTACAGAGGAAAGCCTAAAGACTGCTTTGCAGAAAGAAAATCATATCCTGGAGGGAGTTAAGGTAAGAGGCTTGTGGTACCATGGTTATTTCTTTTTTGCTTTTGAAATAGCATCTATGCTAAGGAGCATGTTCAGACATACTCTCTCTCAAGATGTAGAGTTAACTAGGTCTACATGCTTGTTTATTACAACCCTTATTCATAAATTGTCTTCTCAGTCCTTTATATTAACAAGAAAGATTTAAAGGCCTAGCCTTGGCTGTCCAAGCCTGGTCTCACCACTTGGTTGCACTGCTGCAACTGCGTTTGGCGGGTGGGGGGGGGGGAGGGGGGGGGGGGGAAGGACAGTGAAGGAATAGGAGGTTTAGATATAAAATTTTGTTGTCTCATAGCTTTCACCTTGTGTGGATGACTGCTGAAGCATGTCCATAATGATCTGGCAGCTTTAAGTATGGACTAGAATTCCAATGATTAAGCTGGTTTCTGTTACAACTTACTTTATGTATTTTTCAGCTTGATGTTAAACTTCAAAGAAGCAGAGATTTTTCACGCCAACAGTCAGACAGAACTGCTGACAACAGTTAAAGGAAGGAGACTTTATTTCACTGTCATGTAAACAACCTAAAATAAACTTAGGGATCTGTATTCATCTCAAATGAATTGCTTGGTTTTTTAAGTCAAAATGAACTATACAGTCACAGCAGAGTAACAGCCAATTACAACACCCTCCCCCCTTGCCAAGTACATTAGAATAAACTATGTACACAGGGAGTACATAATCTGATGGAATAAGCAGTTTTAACTAAGTAGAACTCAATATTTATTAGGGAATATATTCTCATCCTAAAACAACAGCTTAGGGCTTCACCGGTATGCAGACAAAGGGGAATGGCATAGCTAAAGTCCAAAATGTGTAATGGAGTGGTCCAATTTTCGCTTCTCTGTTCTCTGTGGAAGGTGTCACTAGAAGATTTATGGTGCTTTGGATCCACAATATAGGGCAGTCAATTGGTAAAGACTATTCCCCTACAGCCTGCTTTAAATGCTTTAATTTTGAATCCAGTCTCATCATCCAGAAGAACAAATCCTTACTCTTTCCTTCTCTTCTTGCCTTCGTGCTCATGTTCCTTAGGACGGCTACTGTCAGAGGGCCTTTTTGAACCCCCATGCTGTTTGGCTTCCTCCAAGAATTTGTCCAGACCAAAAGGATCCTCTTCAAACTGAACTGGTCCTTCTCTACCTCTTTGTCTGCGGTCTGAGCCAGAAAATTCTTTGTCGGGAACAAACCTGTAACAGACAAGAAGCAAACAGTAGATCTTAGCAGTCTGTTGGTAAATGATTTAGGGGAAATTAACAATGATGGGGAAAGAATTAACAAGAGCAGCTATGCTGGATCAGACCAAAGCCCATCTAGTCCAGCACTGTGTTCAACAGCTATCTTAAGGAAGCCCACAACAGCATTATTCTGCCTGTGCTCCCCAGCAACTGATTTAAAGAGGCAATAGATATCCATCATAAGTAGCCAGTGACAGCCCAGTCCTCCCATGAATCTGTCCACTCCCCTTTTAAAGCCTTCCAAGTTGGCAGCTATGACTACAATATACCCTGTGTGAAGAAATACTTTCTTTTGTCTGACCTGGGTTCTTGTGTTATGGGAGAGGTTCCCTGTCCACTCTCTCCATGTCATGCATACTTTTATAAACTTCTATCATGTCTCCCTTTCCTTGCCTTTTTTCTAGTCTGAACAGCCCTAAGTGTTTTAACTGATCCTCATAGGGCAGCTGCTCTAGCCCCCTTATCATTTTGGCTGCTCTTGTCTGCACCTTTTCAGGTACAGTGACCAGAACTGTACAAAGCACAGATTTGTGTAAGGGCAATATTAGCAGCAGTTTTATTCTCTATTCTTGTTCTAATTATAGTCAACATGGAATTTGCGTTTTTTACAGCAGCCACACAATGGCTTGACATTTTCATCAAGCTATACACTACCACCCAAGGTCCCTTTCTTGGTCCGTTGCTGCCAGCTCAGATACCATCTGTGTATATGTGAAGTTCGGATTATTTGCCCCCAAATGCATCACTTTACACTTGTTCACATTGAATCTCATGAGCCATTTTAATGCCCATTCTCCTAGTCTGAAGAGATCCTTTTGAAGCTCTTCACAATCCATTTTTGAGTTACCCACCCTAAATAGTTTGGTGTCATCTGCAAACTTGGCAACCTCACTACTCACTCCTGACCCCAGGTCATTTATAAACAACTTGAAATGTTCACATGAACATATGTACCTGTTAGTAGACTTTATGCGGGCCTCCAAATCATCACCATACATGTCCTTATCTACATTTTTACTAGGTCTGTAGATATTCTGAGCCATGTCTTTACCACTTCTCCAAGGCTGATCATAGACATTGTAAATTTCATCTTCTCCTCCAGCAAAGCCACTGTCCATGCCCTGGAAAAACACCAAAGGGGTCAGCAGTACTATACTAAAAAAAAATACTTTAACCAGTTACATGCCACTGATTTGTAACCAGAATCTGAAAAGCTCCCTGATGTACATGAAGCGTCTATCATGCCACTTTCAGGTATCAGCACCAGTGTTACCTCTAAGCTGTGCGTGTGAGCAACTGTTCATTAACACAGGGTCTTGCACTACCCATTTGAAGATTGCAGCAGTTATATTCTGCTCAGGATGTGAAAGTAGAGGGAACACTGATCACCACACTGATGCTCTCTCTCTCACCCCTCCCAAAATCACGCTGCCAGGTATTGCAACAAAATGATTTCCCTACACTACATATTATGCCATCAATATTCTCCATATATAACAACTTGCTATTATCAGTTACTTTCCATATCTGAGGGCAGAGAATTAGTAAAGATGAACACAGGCCAGCCAGACTTTTACAGAAAAGTACTGGAAGGCTGAAATGACTCCCAGCTTCCTGCCCAAACCTACTGCTAATGAGGGCAGAACACTATTTTGAGCTGCCTTATACTGAATCAGACCATCGGTCCATCAAGATGAGTACTGTCTACTCTGACTGGCAGCAGCTCCCCAGGGTCTCAGAGGTCTTTCACTTCACCTACTACACCTGGTCCTTTTAACGGGAGATGGCATAGATCAAACCCAGGATCTTCTGCATGCAAAGCAGAGGCTCTTCCACTGAGCCATGGCACCTCCCTTGATTTTACAAGCTGCATTTCTACTATGAAGACCCTTAAAACAGCATATTTAAAATTTGCATGCCAAATATTCTAGATGGTATTGTTCTGGAGACATTGCTGGATCCCCACAAGGTTCTCTTGCCTGCCAGTTTCCTGGGTCTACCAAGAAGATTCCAGGAGGGTGAAGAAGAGTGAAGCTAGGCTGCAGAAACATCCTCAGAGCCCAGTTTCTCTCCTTCTCAAAATGCTTTTGATGATGAACAGCCAGCTTGTATCCCATAGTGGTGGAACTTTTCACAGATCCCCCTTCTGTTTCCATCTAATTCTGCAAACAAGCAGCTCTGATTTGCTGGCAGTTATGGGCAGGGTTCTGTTGTCAGAACACTCCACACAGTTACTTAGGTTTGAATAATGAATTGCTTGGGGAATCAGAAAGGAAAATGTGGGTGTCTCAACATTTTGGCAAGATATTCTAGGACTTAGAACATAAATTTAAGATTTCGTTATTTATGCCCAGCAGCAGGGATTATTGAAATTTTCTGCTTCATAGTAGCTCCACAAAAATAACTGAAGGAGTTGCTTACCTTGCTCTGGTTGAAGAGCCTCTGATCATACTGAACCTCATTGGATGTCCGAGGATTAGGAACACCCAAGGCAATGACTTCACTAATATCTCTGTTTTCATTCCTTTGCAACTTTGATCTAAATTAAAATATTTGAGATGGAGTACAGTAATACTAAAACCTTAATAAGAAAAACTTGCTTATACTGTTTCCCTGATTTATACCTATTCAGAATAAAGATGTCCAGAGTAGTAATTTGATGTTTCAGCAACATGTATTTTAAGAGGAGTAGCATATGATCTTATTTTTAACTCTGCAAACTGGTTTCGTTGGCAAGTACTTCTCTGAAACCAGCATATGATAAAATGTCTGAAATTACTAAATAGAAAACACTGAAACTTTTACGTTCGGCAGCATCTTAGCAATGGAATAGGCAACCAAGGTGACCCAGCATTTGCAGCTGATGGTCAAAGAACCCAGAAGCTATAAACTGGAACACTATAGCTACCTTATATCCCTGCTCCATTGTCAAGGACACACAGTATCTACGTTTTCAAGGATTTGGGAAACGCTGGCAAAATTTAGCAGTTCACATAAAATCCCACAATCTAGCAATTTAAAAAATATTTCTACTAGTCTTGTGAAATAGCTGATGTCTTTCATGGGATTAAAACTGACAGCACAATTTATACCTGAAAATGGAATTGGGTCCTATGGAATCTGCTCCACTAATAGTGGAGCCCTTTCCCAGTAGAACATGTTTTTTCCTGCTCAAAGAAGGCCCTATGGTTAGATTCTGGCAGCCAGGGGAGGGGGAATTTTAAAAATACATTTTAATTTTTTAAAAATAATCTGCTTTAAAATGAAATTTGAATGAAATTTGAATCAAAGTACTAATCACTTTAAAAAACTGACATTTGAAAACAGTTTCTTAAATTCAACTTAACAGACAGACCTATAGGGGAATATCTGACTTAATCAGGCACTATAAATAACGCAACAGGGTTTCTGTACCATATTTATTACTGTGGCAAAACTGAGTGAAACCGCATGGATGCTGCTTTCCGTTTCAAAAGAAAAACATGGAGGTTGAGTGAGCCACTGAAAAAGCCGAGATGGGTGCCCAAGAGCTATAATAGAGATGTTCTGTCCAGCACTTATCAGCCCTTGCTTCTTGGCACTTAGGCTATGCTTCCTCTGGCCCAGTGGAAGCCGACATTCCTTTTTCTAAAAGCCAGCCCTCTGGTGGTTGTGGAAAGTGCCATCACGTTGCAGCAACTTACAACAACTCTGTAGTGTTTTCAAGACAATAGCTAGAACAGAGGTGGTTTGCTATTGCCAGCCTCTGTGTAGCGACTCTGGACTTCTTTGGAGGTCTCTCATCCAAGTACTAACCAGGGCTGACCTTGCTTAGTTTCTGAGATCCGACAAGACTGGCCTAGCCAGCCCTGTACTCCCATTTTATCAACAAAATGCTTTTAAAACTCTCAAATTCAAATGCAATTTGAAATGGCATCTTTTAAGTTTATGGAACAAATTCTGTTATTCTTTGGATCCTGGCCTTATATTTCAAGTAAGTGAGCCTGCCTTTTAGTTGATTTCACAATTGCCCCATTGCCTCCAAGCAGATAAATAGTTTCTTTATTCAAAAGAGTTGGGTTGCA
This sequence comes from Gekko japonicus, assembly GCF_001447785.1. Lineage (NCBI taxonomy): Eukaryota > Metazoa > Chordata > Lepidosauria > Squamata > Gekkonidae > Gekko > Gekko japonicus. The sequence continues at coordinate 2,388,441 of NW_015170887.1, forward strand.
TGGTAAGAAGTTGTGCATGTTGTTTCAGGGAGTATAAAGCTCTATTGTGTAGTGATTGTACTCGCAATCAGCTAGAAAGCATGCTTGCTCTGAAAAATGTATGAATTACAAATGGGAAACGTGATTGAAATCAATCATTTAAATGAGAATTTTTTTCTTTTCAATTGCTTGAGACTCTGCATGGAAAGAGAGAAAAGAATATGTTCCTCAGAGTTTGGAGACAGCTAGGTTGTCTGGCTGCCATCACGGGTAGAGAATGAGTGAGCCTGGGGAAAAGTTTACAGCGGTGCTGCAACAAGGGAGGAGGAGCAGTTGTGTCCAAATGATAGCCCTCCATGTAGAATCATAGAATGTTAGCGTTCGAAGGGACCTTGCAGGTCATCTAGTCCAACCCACTGCACTCTGCAGGAGCATAGCCAAAAGATAGCCCTACAACATACCCGGAAGATGGTAATCCAGCCTCCGCTTGAAAATGTCCAGCGAAGGAGCATCCACCACCTCCCGAGGCAGTCTGTTCCACTGCTCAACCACTCTTACAGTTAAGAAGTTTCTCCTGATATTTAGCCGGTAACAACTCCCTAGTAATTTCCACCCATTAGATCTAGTCTTGCAATCCGGAGCAAGAGAGAATAGGGCTTGCAATCAACAGCACTCCACAGCACCTCACTCAGTGTCCAACAACCCTCAAATCACAAACAGCCCTAAGCAGACCCACTTGCAATAAGGGTGCATTTACATATGGAGATATGCAGTATACTGTTCAACATTCCCACTCCATCCAGTCAAGGTTCAAGTGTACAATCATGCTATGTAGGCAACAGCAATGATTTTAGTATGCCATTGTGCCCAACAGCTGCAGTGTGGAAATGGAGTATTCCCTAACTCTCTCCTTCAAAATGACACCACACCTTCCTGGAAGAGGTGATGTTTTACACAGCCTTACCACCTTGGCTAAAGTCTTTTCCTCCAAAGGCCACTACAGGAGCTGATATTTTCCAAGGCTCACTTCTACCATTCTCTTGACACAGTAGTATGCCACAACATATTTTTGAGGAAGTCGCTGGGTTACAGGAATATACTTTTGGGGCACACTAATGGAGTGCTTAAAGTCAGTAACAATTAGCTCTGTATATATATTACTTCAGAATACCCTAACCTTCCCTTGTCTACAGAACTTCCAGTTGAACAACTTCTTTTCCCCATCTTACCTCTTGTCAGGGGCTGCTCTGGAAAGATTCCGGTCATGTTGTCTATCTTTCCGCCTGTCATGTCTGATTTCATCACGTTCTCTAGCTTCTCCATCCTCTGTACAGGTACATTTAAGATTCAAAATTATGTACAATATACACTAAATGGGTTATTTAGTAATCAGTATCAGGCAATAACTGGACTCAGTACTCAGAAGACAAATACCAGTTCCGGTGTCTCCAGTGGCTTTTCCTGGCCTAGTAACTTTATATATATGAAAATGTTGCTTAAGGCCACAATCCTAGACACCCTTAGGAATAAGCACCACTGAAATGTGGAACTTACTTCCAAATAAACTCACACTCACTCTTTGTATGAGGAGCAAGTAACTTGCAAAAACATAAGGGGGGGGGGGGAGAAAGACACACACACACACACACTAAAGCAGCCCACAGTAACTGCAGGTTATGGCAGAGTTCCCCAAAAGAAAATTAAACTTTTAAAACTCAGTTTTTGTAAACATCTCTAGAATATTTATGAAGACAGAAAAGGACCATAAAAGGGCAATTACCTTTCTCCACGTGGGTTTTGATTCCAGCTCTTCGCTCCCTGGCTTTCTGGGCCATTTCACGGAGTTTCTCTTCGTGTTTTTCTTTTTCTTTCTGGGCCATCTTCCTTTCCACCTGGGCTCTCATCTCTACAGCTTCACGAGCCTGCACAAGATTAAAAACAAAGCAAAACCATAAGGACCTGCAGAAGTAGTTGTGGAGCCTCCCGCCAAAAGTTGTAATGTTAAAACCATGCACACAACTCAAAGATCCCAAACAGCCAGACGACTTTTGGTGTAGAGTCCATGCCACCCTACTATCAGAGTTTTCTATTCCCCAAAGCGATTGACTAAAAGTTACAGGCTGTTGCTGTTATTTCACCTACAGAAAGAAATTATCTAGAAAGTCCCACACTGAAGAACAAACATCTGACCTTTCTGTCAGCAATGTAGAGAGCCTCAGCCAACTTGGCAAAGTTTTCATTAATGTGAACCGTCTGCAGTCCTCTGCCATCCGCAGCCAGACGTTTGTCTAATGGAATGGTGTAACCCTGGAGTGAAAAAACAGATAAGGCACTTAGTCACCAGAATGGGACACGGTGTGCTAGGAAAGCTGCCCCAAACCCTTACTCATCACTACCATGCTCCTGTGAACCTGCTCTTCTGCAAAGGAAGGCTAAGGGAGTCTTTTCAGAGAAAAGATGGCTATAAATGACAGAGGTTTATAAAATTATGGATGAGGTGGAGAAAGTGAATAGAGAACTTCTCCCTCTCCCCATAACAAACGAATGCAAGACTAATAAAATCGATGAGTAAAGACAGTAAAGACAAAAAGTACATCTTCATTCAACCAGTAATTAACTGGATCATAATGGGCTATATTGGTCTAATTACTTTTTCCCTTTATTTTTAATTTTACAAAATTTATATTCTGCCTTTCTGCCTTCACAAGGGCCATCAAGGTGGCTAACAAATTAAAATATACACAGTAAAATCACATTTTAAAACCATACACAGTAAAATCGCATTTTAAAACCATTAACCACCCCCACCACTATTAAAGCTAGAGCTAAAATACATACAATACAAAAACTATTAAAAACCCACAGCAGCTTGCATCTTTCTTCTCTCTTCCATGTTATCTTCACAGCATTCAGGACAGCTGCTCTTCTCATCGATAGTGGGATAGATTCAGTGGCATACTGGAGCAGGATTTCCCCCTCCTATAGCAGCCCAAAGCAGTCCCCAAAGTCTTTCTCCTGCCGCCCCCCCCCCCCAAAACAGGACTGGAGCAGCCATTTGAGGCTGCCGGGGGGGGGGGGGGGGAGACACAGCAGAAGTTGCACTTTGGGCAGAAGTCCTTCCACCTATGTGCCAACTGGATCCACTACAACATATGCCTGACCCTGGTTTAAGCCAGTATTAACAGTGATGCAACAGTTTTTTTGCTTAGTGTTCTGGAGTACTAGATCAAATAGGTTTCATGCTTCACTATGGAAATATTATAGCAGTTTCAAAGTAGTTTGAACCACATTTCATCCCTGAAAAGCTGCAATCTACCGTTTGGCATATTCATTCTCCTGTCATACTGGCAGCCCTAATACACAGAGAACAGAACAGTTAAGCTATGTTATTGCAATCCCGTTTCTGAAAGCATCTGGTTTACTCAGCTCTAGAGATTTTGAAGTAACATATTCAAATTGCATTTTTGAGGAAACTCCCAGCAGGATGTAACATTTGAGATGACATTCTGACAAGTTAATTACCTTTGCATTTTTCCAGTTTGAAATACAGGGAGGAATCTTCCATTCTTGTTGCTCCTTCACGGTCATCTGAACAAAGGAAAGATAGACTTGAGATTTTTACCAATTGCAGAGAGGGATCCCCCCCCTTAAACACAGTGGCAGGATTATCGTGAAAGGTCAAATATAGCAAGCATCAATGAAACACACAGCAAAACTGTTCTTGTGGCAACTGTCATCCGCATGCTGGTTCTAGCTCCTGTAAAGCTTAGAACTAGAAAAGGAATTATCCAGAGCAGTTGTGAATAAATGCTGAATTTGTAAACCATGGATATCATGCTCTTCTCAGAAACTACTAGGTGAGGAATCAGAAACTTTTCCAGGCAAACTCCTGGCCTTCATTTGGGAGCCCCACAATTAAATTCAATTAAACCACTAGAGCATTCCAGCAAGCTACTTCAGAAAGCAGGAGCCCCAAGGACATACTATGCTTCAATAAACCACACCATACTCCCCAAAGCCTTTAACAGGAACAAACAAGGCACCTATTGGGAAACAGTTCTTGATTACTCAAGCAAGCAAGTCAAGCAACAAATTACAGGGAGGAATAAAACCCCCCTCTGCAATGTCATCAGCCAGTTTGAGCTAGAGAAAAACTGGCAACAAACAGGGGTGCATTTGGCTATAGCCAAACCGAAAAAATACCAGAAAAAAATACCTTGTCGGTATTGGGGCCCCCCCCGCACATTTAAATGTCTTTCTTTCCCTTCCCCAGATCGGGGAGGGAAAGAAAGGCATTTTAAACACACCTGAGTTCCCTGCCTGATCTTCTCCAGGTGCCCTGCAGCTGCAGGGGACCTGGGGTAGATCACGCAGGGAACCCAGGCATGTTTGCATGCCTGCCCTCTGCTTCCCCAGCCTGGCCGCTGCGGCGGGCAGGCTGAGGGGGAAGGGCAGGCATGCAGACATGCCCCCTTCCTTCCCTGAGCCTCTCCTCTGCTTTTGCAGAGAAACTCGGGGAAGGGGGGTGGGGCATGTTAAAATGCAACATTTTAAACACGCCTGGGTTCCCTGCCTGCCCTTCTCCGGCTAGGACATGTAAGCTAGAGAAGGGAAGGCAGAGAACCCAGGCTTTCCCTTGTCAATTTCACTCACAGCTGATTGGCTGGGAGTGAAATTGACACAGAAATCTGTCCAGGCTACCAGAGGGAAATTTGCCATTTCAACATGCCTCCTTTCCCTCTGGTGGTATAAATCAGACCTGAATATATTCAGCAATATCGAATATTTCTCCAATCTGAATACTTCACTGGTATTGGACAGGGGAAATTCGGCATTTACTGATATTTTTGGGGTCTGATTTACCCAAAGCCGAAAAATACCGGGTTTTTTGCACACTCCTAACTACCAATATAATGATAATGATTTGGATGCAACAAGGTCTTTCTGCAGACAGATTTCTATTTGTGAAGTGTGACTTTTTTTACTCCTTTCTCCCTCTGCAGCCCAAAATGCACAAGGGCATTTTGGGGTGTAGCAGGAAGCAAAAATGATGTGCTTCATGGGCAGAATTTCTTCTATCTATGGAAATGCATTACTGGATCCCACCCATCAGCTATATTCTGAGCACAAAACAAGATCTAACAAAGCCTCCACAAAAGAAATGTTTCACTGGGGGTCCAAGTCCACCCCTTCTACAGCTTGTCTGAAGCTGTGACACCTATGCTTTCTTAGAGATAGGGGAAGATGTCCCTCAACACAACGTCCCTGTCCTGAAACAATACACCCAATGTTATTACACCACCCGTGTAGGGTAGTTACCAGGTCTCAGAAAACAAACAAAAACTATGGGACATTAGTAAAGCTTCTACCTTTCTGCTGGGAGAGTGCATTACAGGTGCTGGAGGAGATGGCGGCCCACGAGGGATTTTCTTGTTAATCCTAATGCGCAAAAACAAATCAATGTTTAAAATGCGTTTCCACAACCTTCTATGATGAAAGTAGTATAAACGTCAGGTACTCACTTGAATCTTGGTGGTTCCATGGGATCCTTCTGCATTTCCACCATTCTAATAACTCTCTGCTTTGCACCAGAATTGAAGGCCACACCCTGTTGTGATGGCGTGTACCTGATGAAAATAACCAAGAGGACCAGCTGTCAGCACAGAAACCTACACGTAGGGAATCTCTCTTTTCCTCTTAACTATTTGGCCTACTAAGACAGCTCATAATGCCAAACATACAACTCAAAAGGATGCAAAAATTAATATGCATAAGTCACTGACGAGAGACTGTTTTAACTGTGCACAATTTGAATGTGTTTCAGTCACAGAACAGAAACTGATGTTCCAGTTTCTTCCAGGCAGGACAGTAGAAGTCTTTCCAGCTGGATGCCCTACATTTCAGCCTTGGAAGTCACAGACATTATACCAGTCACTATTCATGGATCAGAAAGACCCACCATATGTTGGCAGAAAGTTCATAACTAGAAAAAGGCCAAGAAGAAAACACACATAGCCACAGAGTTTTCTCCACACAGCCAAGTACATCATGTTCTCTGTAACAGGAATAATATCATTTCATTAAACAGCAATAGCTTCTTAACAGTGGCATAGCTGATAATCATTATGTATTAAAATGTGTACACAAAAGGCTTTGAACAGTCCCCAAAGAATCCCATACCGGATGTACTGAGCTGGAGCTAGTTTATCAGCTGCTCGGACTGGCATGGCTGCTGCAATTTTCTGGGAGACAGATTTTTCCAAGGCTGATCGAGTCTTTTCTGTGAGCTGCAATCAGAAATGTTACATTAAACGCTTGAACAAGACACAAGTGGCTCCAATAGTTATGTGCCTCACTAGCCACAGTACCTCTCGGACGGCTTCCTCATCAGGCCTTTGCAGCTCAGGGTCATCAACGTTCATAACTTCCTTTGGAACAAGGTCTGTGTATTTGCTGTAAATGACCTGAAACATGGAACACAGCATCGTGAAGGACTAATATTATAAATCAAACACACACAGAGTGCCTCACTGAGTTGCCTGAAAAATCAAAAACAAACTAGACTAATTTTCTAACAGGAAACAGGTTCTGCAAGAGCCAAATGCTAAGTGTATCTGAGACAAACCTGAAAAAAAAATATTTAAAATTCTTAAGCACTGGCTATGCATACAACTAGGAAAAAAGTGTTTTCAAAGAATTAGAATCTAGTTTCAGAGAACCAATTACCTGGGATTTTTTTCATCCAGTTTGGAACATAAGGGTATGTTTTATTTTACTAAAGAAAACGATGAAGAGTATTCAAGCAATCTGCTACAGTTGAGCCAAGCCACCACTGGAGATGGCTTCCATGCTCCTGATCAGACCAGTGTTGCTCTTTGGATTAATCGGAAATTCCAAATTTATTAGACTGCCATACTTCTGTATATTTTTCTCTAGTGACAGCACATAAACATTACCATTTCAAGTTTTAGGGGATACAGAACTGAATGTCAGTTAACAAACTCTACACTTCTAGAAGAGCTTACTGTCTAAGAGTAGTCATTTTAAGAGGTCCTTTTCAAAGGTCTCTCCCCACTGAGATTCAAGAACCACTGGTCCATTCAGCAGCCTATCTGGGACTATAAAGCCTACATGTGTAACCCTATAGCTTAAGAGGACACAAACAAAGTGAGATATTTAACTACAAATTATATTAACCTTGGAAGTTTGAGAAAAATAAAGATGATGGTTAAGGCCATAGTGAGATGTCTGTGTGCTGTGCTCACCCTCTCCCTCCCTCCCCTTGCACCAACTGAGACTCTCCTTGTTTTGAGAAATTCTTCAATCAGACAATTTTCTATGATGTCTGAACGCAGGTATCTGGGCACATTAGTGTCCCCCACACCAGAATTCTAAACTGGGATTAAATTATGGGGAGGAAACCAGTTTGTCCAGGCATCTGCATAGTATAGATAAGGCAAGTTATATTGCTGAACCTTAGTTCAGAATCTTTTAAGCAGGATCCTTCTGTAGAAATCTAAGGAAAAAATAATTAAGTCTTACAGTTTGTACCACACCCATATAAAATCAGTAAGATAAAAACAGCCAAGACAAAAGCTTTGAGATATCAAGTAAGTGTGTGAATACAGTACTTTGAGAGAAGGTACTCAATCAAATAAAAATAATACTATTTAACCTGACAGCATTTGCATCTTACTGGGACAATTTGTTAGTGCATCCTATTCTGTTCCCCATGTATTTCTCTTTGGAGACATCCTCTGCTGAGATACTCGCTTACTCTGCCGCTAGCACTTCCACATGTGTCAGGGCTCTCTGACAAGCACTGCTCTTGTGCACACACTTTTTTTGGACCACTCTGCAGTGCAGATATGTACTAGAACACAGATGTTTATTTAAAGGAGTTTTATAATGGTCTTCAATAGAAATCATTCAGAAAGCTGTTTACAAAAGTTAAAACAAAGCAAAGCAACTAAGGTAGAAACATTATTCAAGGATTTTGATATTGCCCAGCAGGTATTGCTCTGAACAGCAACCCTCCATTCTGATAGTATCTGCATAACTATAAAGCAAAAGACGTGTAGCTGAAATAATAATGTAGCACAAGAATCATATACCGATTCTCATCCAGGTATTCCAAAATTAACAGTCCTTTAAATGAATATCAATAATACCAGATCTCACAAAGACAAGTGAAGGACACCTGAAGAGCAATATTCTGTCAGATAATTAACTATAAAATCCCCTCAGAACTTCAATGCATGAACAACCAAGTTCACCTGCAGTTCAAAACATCGCAGGTAGTAAGAGGAGAAAATGAGTTCTCAAAATTAAAATGAGGTGCTCTGAACAAGAGAGCTAGGATTCGTTATCCACTATTTATTAGAGAAGCTGCAGTAAACAGGGTGCAATGTAGTAACCTTCTTGGGTAATAACAGGCTTGCAATTAGCCACTTGCCAAATCACCTGGGGAGAGTAACCACTGCCTCAAGGCAACCAGGCAAGTCTCATGTGCTGCACAGAGAGAAGCTTTATGGCTCTTTCAGTAATTCCCTCTATTATAGGGCTACAACATGGAGATTGTGCTCCAAGTCCCATGGCTGCAAGGGGAGAAACAATCCATACCACTGGGGCAGGAGGATGACTCATCTCTCTGAAGAATGACTTGCAGCCATGGTTGATGACCTCTCTCCACCTTATATGCATCAATTACAGTTTCTCACTCCCACTTGCATGCTCACAACACACACCTTAGATCAGAATCCCCACTCCCTTGAAGCTGCCTTGAGAGTCACCACCTTAGATCAGAATCCCCACTCCCTTGTTAAATATGTATTTGAAGCTGCCTTGAGAGTCGCCACTCAGATGGGGTGAACAGCAATTGTCCCAGGTAAGTATCTGGGGTTCAAGATATGTAGTACTAAGGGAGAACCATGCATAGCACTCTTTACTTTTTCTATCCTCACAGGGCTATTATTCCTTAAGCGAAGAAACCAAACTGTGTAGAATTAGAAGGAACACTGGATTACCCACTTTCCTATCTGGCTGGACATGCCATTCTCTTTACACGGTGTTCTGGAACACTATTAGACTTTTATGAGCCCATTCACCAAGATATTTGGGAGGGGCCGTGCCTCAGTGCAAGAGCCTCTGCTCGGCATGCAGACGGTTGCAGATTCAATCCCTGGCATTTCCAGTTAAAGAACCAGGCAGAAAGTGATGTGAAAGACTTCTGCCTGAGACCCTGGAGAACCACTGCCAGTCTGAATGGACAATACTGACCTTGATGGACCAATGGTCTGATTCAGTATAAGGCAGCTTCATGTGTATTCATGTGTTAATTAATGTCTGTTCCAGGTACAACCATTTGCTGAAGCTAAACTGTCCTCAATAAAGAGCAGGGCTTTTTCTGTAGCAACCCCTGCTCTTTGAAACTCCCCTGCATTAGAAATTTGGCAGGCACAAACTATCTTCTATTCAGAAGAGAATTGAGTTATTTTTCACAGTGCCTTTAACCGTTTATTTGATAATGGTTTGCTCATTTTTATAGTTTTGCTGCTATTTGGCTAGGTTTGTTCTTATTTGGTTTTGGATTTTTTTTTACACTTGAATTAAGTGTGGGATGTTCCAGTTTGCTTTTTGCTGTAAATTGCCTTGTGCACAGATTAACATGGTGACAGGATAGCAATCTCCACTACTGCTGTATTTGGCTTTCTGGATAGTGGCAGTAGAGGATCTATTCCTGTGACTAAGTTTAGATACTGATTTCTGCCTTCCTTGACCCTGAGAAATGGCATCAATGGCAGACAGAATAAGTAGGCAACAAGAATGGAAAGGTAGGCAGTAATTACCTGTAAGAATACAACTTCACCATTTGAGGAATATATCCCAAAGCATGATGCAGCAGAATGAGATGGTAGCATTCTAAGGTGTTAAAACTGGCTGTGCTACTTTAAACTACAGGTGAAGTGATCACTCACCTCTGCAGCATGAAGGAGTACAGCTCACTCCATTACGTCAGAATCCTACCAAAGACAGTAACTGTTAGTATCACAACACACAGTCAGACAGTAACAACTACAGCTGGAATCCAAAGTGCTGTTTTAGGTATGCCTAGTGGGATCTCTGCCTTTGGATCTGAACAGCAGCCTCCACTGCCATACTATATAATGAGCTGCTTTTGAAGGTCTCCTCAAGGAAATACAAGCTCAGAATCTCTTAAGACCTACATCAGTTGTGCAAAGTTATCTGGATGCCACTTTGATAGCTGTGGTCCTAAGCAATGTCATACATTTTTGTATTCCTAGTATTTCAATTCAAATGTGTATATTCCAATTCCAGTTGTTCACTGGATATTTTATACTATCTGATTACATTGTTGCTCACGTTGTCATTCAAGTTTTTATCCTCGGTCCTACTGCATTGTTCGTTGGATGTCCTATACTGTTTGGTTACAGAGTACAGGAGGAGAAAAAAAATCTACCTTGAGTTTCAGTCAGAGAGGCAGGCTATAAATAAGCTAAATAAACCCATTAACCCTATTTGCCATCACTAGGGTTTATTTTTTGGGTGTAAATATTTTATATGCAGTTATTCAAAATGCTCAAGCAGTTACAATATGCAGAAATTCCAGGGTTTATGTTTCAAAAACATTTAACAAAGGGTTACTTAAACAGTCACTGAGGTAAATGAGACTGTACCCAATATTTCGTTTTATGAAAACAGCCTTGAGCATTCTTGAAAAAATGTGAACTATAAATGCCTTAAAATAAATAAAATCTAGTTTAAGGTATGTCTAAAAAATAATCAGTGTTTGAAGCAACGGATTAATTTAAATTTTCCTTAAAAAATTGAAAATTGAATTATGCTTAGGAAGACCATATGGCATGTATTGTACGACTACAAGATTTCTAGACCCTGGCACAGATCCAGAGAAGCATGTGCAAAACACTTCCATGTACACATGAAGGACATGCGATTACATCATCTGGTACAAGCCTTAAACCAGATGGGTGCTGTTCCAGTGTAAGCTCAACCTCTGGGACATCTTTTCAGGGTGGTCATGTTGGAGGAAGCTGCCCCGAAAAGTCCTGGTAAGCAAGCTACAGCAACCACATGTACCTGTGGATCTAAACCACCACAAGGATTACAGAAATGATGATTTCTAACTCATTTATAAACTTTAATATACACTTCACAAGGATTATTGTATGGTTTTCCTAAGCACTAGTAGTACTACTTTGATAATGCCAACTATTTACTTTCCATTCTACTACATTTCTAAAAACTTTAAGCATAAGAAAATACCAGCTCTCTCTGAAGCCTCGGCTGTTTAGAACATAAAATACAGGATTGTATCGTTCAAAAGCAATGGTTGTAATTAAGACAAGAAGGGATGATAAAAATACACACATTTTAAGATGGTAACTGTTGAGACATTTAAAAAAACACAAAACAAGAGTGAAATTCTGCTGTATGGTTTTCAGCCTCATTTACTCATTGCATTCTCTTTGGAAACAATCACATGTTTTGTAGAGCTCCTACAATACTGTTTAACTAGGTTTGTAATACTTCTACTGATCGTTTATACAGCATTTCTAGTGTGCAAAGTTTCTAACCGTCTGTAGGCTCTTGCTGAAAACTATGTAAATTTCACAGTACTGATGTGGCATGATTTTAGCAGAGTAATCCAGCAGTTGCATCTTTCTAAGCCGGGGGTGGCCAAACTGTGGCTCTTTCACACATATTGTGCGGCTTCCAGCAGGGCAGCTGGGGAAGCAAAGGGGAGGTATACTTTTCCTTCCTTCCATCTGCTTTCTTTGTTTCTCTTTCTTTCTACCTCTCTCTCTATTTCTCTCTTAGACAAAGAAATATCATTAGCAAACAAATAAACATCACTGGACAAATAAATATAATCAATATCTGTTTTTACCCCTTTTGTTTTTATTTTTGGCAGTCTCATTTAACGTTAATAAAAAGCAAATTTGTGTATTTTTCAATAAAACCCTCTGTGTGATATTTGTTCATGTCTTGCAGTTCTCAAACATCTGATGTTTATTCTATGTGGCTCTTATGTTGAGCAAGTTTGGCCACCCCTGTTCCAAGCCAATGGACTTTAGAGGGCTATAGAAGGGTGTAACTCTGCTTGGGATTGCACTACAGGTCTCCCAGAATGAAGTCCAACATAGATCCCAGGCCTGCAAAATATGAACCACCAAATTAAATGTAGCAAACCAACCATTTATATTAACCTTTCAGATGCTTGAAAAACCCCTGGTTTTACAGTACCAAAGCAGCAGATCTATCAGACCAGCTTCTCGTGTTTTTCCATAGAAAGCTATGGCTGAAATTTAATTGATGGGTTATGAACCGGGCAAGCCTGCTCTGCTCTGTCCATTGGACTCCATTAGTCCCTGTAATAAATGCTATTTCTAAAACCACTTTTTCTCCCCAAACCATTTTCTCATTGAATAACTAGCTAAGTTTCTGCTACAAGCTTTGGCTGATGCAGTTTATTTACTTTATTCCATTTATATTCCACCCTACCCTGAAAGCAGGCTCATGTTAATGCTTTTGCCCATATCAAGCAATCACTATAAAATATTCTTTGTTAATAAATGAGCAATCCTGCTAGACCAGACTAAAAGTAGATCTAGTCCAACATCTTATTTCCCACAATGGCCAATCAGATGGCTCCAGGAAGGCCACAAATAAGGGGATAAATGTGAATTTTTCACAGATGTTTTTCTAGTCCCATTGCTGTAGTTGTTTTGGATAATGCCACCAGTACACTACAATATTTTTCTACAAAGTTACTGGAATGAGCAGATGATACAAGTCCCAAAAGTCAGGGTTTCAGCTTTCAAAACAAACGTATTAGTCAACAGTAGTATGTGCTTACTTCCAGCATTCGTGGTATCCATCCTTTTCGATAACCGTAAGGGGGAGGCTCCCTTCGTGACGATACCAATGCAGTCTGTCTCACCCTTTGGGATCTTGACCTTTCTTCCAATTCTAACTGGTCCTGAGATAGCTGAGTTGGTGCTGGCAAAAAACTGAAGACACACACAAGAGAAAATTAACATTTGCACAGCAATTTACACAACATTAAAGAAGGCAGTATGCAATATTCCCATTCCAAATTTCACAAAGCAACTGCAGTCCTGCCATTAATAAACACTATCAGAAGTGACCCGGAATGTTGCTGTAGTGCTGATATTTCCAGAAAAGAGGCGATTACAACTAGATAGAAGATACTGATCTTCATTATATTTCAGAATCTGTGTTGGACTTCGACTGCCTTCGAGGAACCCAGCCTAAAGAGATCCTTTCTCTAAACACGGGGTCTCATTCTTTATGCCATACAGGAAACAGATCCTATTGTGACTTGAGAACATGACACCTTTCTTGTGCCACAGAATTTGCAACAAGTAAGGTCAGGTATAATCACAAATAACACCCATTGATGCCCATCAAAAATTGTGGACTTCCAGGTGGCAACTCTCAAACTTCAATTTAGTTACCAAGAAGAAGAGTTGGCTTCACTACCTGAAGGAGCACCTTTCCTTCCTCTCCCCACAACAGACACCCTGTGAGATAGCTGGGGCTGAAAGAGCTCTGAGACAACTGTGACCTACCCAAGGTCACCTGACTGGCTTCATATGGAAGAGTGGGGAATCAAACCCAGTTCTCCAGATTAGAGACCACTGCTCTTAACCACTACACCAAGCTGGCTCACTGAACCAACAACACTTTAGACAACCATCGCCAAGGCATGAAAAGACAAAGCATTCCTCAGGTCAGGCATACTGATAAATATGAAGGAACGGGGAAAATTCAACCCACAGTTATAAAAAATACCCCAAGGGTTTGCTTCATACATTATGTTTCTCCTCTGTAAAGCCCACATAGAGAGGTGGGAGGGGCCATTGAGCCACAGCCAATTTACGGGGACCTCACAGGGTTTTCAAGGCAAGAGGCAGTTTGCCATTGCCTGCCTCTCCATAGCAACCCTGGTACTCCTGGGTGGCCTCCCATCCAAATACTGACCAAGGCAACTCACTCAGCTTCCAAGATCAGACTAGCTTGAGCTATCCAGGGCACAGCAGAGCGCATAGGACATATATATCTAAGTGTTTCCAGCTGAGTACGTGAAATACATACATCTTTAGACATACTAGCCTAAGCACCACACAAAGATGTATGCACGGGTTCCCCACTCTGCTTGCGTGAACCGACTCCCCCGAAAAAGCACTTTGTCTGAGGCAAAGTGGGTTGAAAAGAAAATTCTCTCTCCGATAGCACGTGAGAATCCATGCATTGCAGCACTGCAATCACCAAGTATATGAACAAGCCTTTTGTTACGTGCAACTGTATCCCTTTTGCAACACATGTGTTCTATAAACATCTACGCAGGGGCCTAACCCTCTGTTCACAGGTGCCGCCAGACAGATCAAACTTCGGCCACCTCTAGAACATAATACTCTCCGTCTATCTACAGTCGGCAGCCGGACTGCCATTTCTCCACCGAAGCCAGATTAAAAACAGCCCCTAACCAACACCTAAAGTTTCCGCTGGTACGGGGCGGAAGGGAAAAGAAACAGGGCTGACTTCTCGGGAAAATGCCCGGATCAACCTAGGCCTCCGTGGCGCCATTTCTCTGCCACCGAAACTGCCTCTGAAGTGACTACGACAAATAAACGCACAGAGCATGGATTTAAAAAGGGGCGAACCCTACGAAAGAGGCGACAACCTGCCTCCATTCCCTAGTGAATTCCCACGCCAGGCCCCGACACCGACCTGGTCAGCGCCATTTCTTCTTCCTCTCCACAGGGCTCCGCGACAGTGAATCCGCGTCTGAACTGCGCAAGTTTAGCAGCTCAAGGGGTTATGGGAGTTGTAGTCTCTGCTCCTCCCAGGTTTTTACGCCAGGTGCAAGCGCTCTAGAAGGGTGGACTCAGAAGAGTAAATGAGACATTCAGGAACAGATGTGCGGGTATTAAGGCATTTAAACGATTGCTGTTTTGCTAGATACTACCGTCTCTCCCCCACACCGGGGGCGGCGGAGGGAAAGGAGACATAGCAGTTTTGCAGCGCTATGATTTCTTTCACGTGGCAGGCAGTCGCATCTCAAGGACTCAGAAATGAACTAAATTGACACATGTGATTTGACTCGGAGGCGGGGACGTGGTTCAATAGTAGAGCATCTGCTTGGCATGCAGAAGGTCCCAGGCTAAATCCCCAGGATCCCCAGCTGGAATGACCCAGTGGTAGGTGGAGTGAAAGATCTCTGCCTGAAAGCACGGAGAGATGCGGCCAACAGGCCTCGGTTCCTGCCGAAGCCCACGGAGCACTGCTCCCAGTCAGAAGCCCAGGGGGCGGGCACATAAGCCCCGCCCCCTGCTCCCACCAGCCATCAGTTGGGACATGGGGGGAGCTAAACGTTCCCCACCTCCCTGAGCCCCGGGGTGGTGGCCTTGGACTCCACCTCTCACTAGAGGTCATTCTGGCTCCCCCAGCTCTCCTTCCCGGCTACTTAAAAAGTTATGGCAGCAGGATGCCGGCGTGCGGGGGGCGGGGTGAAACGTTCCCTTGCCTCCCTGAGCCCCCGGGGTGGTGGCCTTGGACTCATAGGGGCAAATTCCACCTCTCGTGTGTGA
>NW_015170887.1:2404274-2417383 GCF_001447785.1 Gekko japonicus
GCGAAACGTTCCCTTGCCTCCCTGAGCCCCGGGGTGGTGGCATTGGACTCGTAGGGGCAAATTCCACCTCTGGAGTGTGATGTCCGAGCGGCACAGCTCTCGGGAGGGGCTCTTTAAAAAGTTATAGCCGCTGTCTCTGTTCTTGGCGGCAGCTGCAATGCCCGCGCCCGGGGGGCAGGGTGAAACGTTCCCTTGCCTCCCTGAGCCCCGTGGTGATGGCCTTGGACTCGTAGGGGCAAATTCCACCTCTCCCGTGTAACTTCCCCCCCACCATAGAGAACAATGGAGGGGATGGGGGCAACCTGTTTGGGGGCCCGTAGAATTGGGCCCCCTTGTTCAATGTTCTTGAAACATGGAGGGTATCTTGGGGAGAGGCTCCAGCAACTACCCTGCGATTTTGGATCTTTTCCCTCAAACCCCCTTCCCTCCAGCCCCCAGAATATACCCTATGTTTTTGCCATTGACTTAAATGGCCCTTAGGATATAATGGGGCAGAACTGCAGGAAGCCAATTCAGATCAGAGAATCTGATTCGACCCACAGCAGCCTGAAAGGGACCCGAATGGGCCATTTTCGGAATGCACATCCCTCCAGCAGCCGGCTTGCTCAGGCTCTCTGCAGCCGTGGGGATCCTGAGCAAGCCAAGGGAAGGTGGTTTAAACCGCCTCTCCTTCCCTCCAGCAGCCGGCTTGCTCGGACTCTCCGAGCAAACTAAGGGAAGGGAAGGTGGCGGAGCAGCTGGAGACATTGAGCCTCAGCTCCACAAGTAATGAAAGGCCCCTGTAGGTTGCAGAGAATGTATTTTTAATAGATTTTCAGACCAAATATTTAACAAGGCAAAGACATGTTCCTTAAGACATAATCTTAAGGGCCACCCTAGACACCATACCAGCTGATATTTAACACTTGACTGTGGAGAAGGTGATTTATGCCTGATGGCATTCAAAATTATCAAAATAAACTACAATTGCTTGGTCAAAAGGAATGAGTTCTATGTGCACAGTCTGCTTAACAGAAGAGGAAAGAAAAGGTGGGGAGTTCAACCATGTTGACAATCTATGCTTTACATTCCCTCAAGTGTTACATCAAAAGGTATAGAGTAATTACATTGGATGGAAGAAGAGATGAGAAAAGTCTATCAGTCCTTCTGTAAAAGTGTTATGAATTCTCTGTAGCGTATCTGCAATATCATAAGCAATTGAATATGAGGTCAATTTTGTAATGTGCTACACTTCTTTCAAGAAAATAATAATCTTGCACATTCCAATACTGAGTTTTATTGACAGATGATATTTAAGTCTTGGTATAAATATAGATTCAGCCACTTGTGCTGAAATATGCCAGAAGCAGTGTAATTACTAGCATTCCATTGCAGCTCTAGTATAAAATCACACATAGGGAAGGACAATGGTAACAGAAAATTGCTAAAATCCAATGGCTAGGAATGTCAGACTATATAGTAGTAATTTGTACAATATATTCAAATATTTGGCATAATTAATCAGTCTTTTCAGGTTGATGCTCCATTTAATACTGGAGGGGTTAATGAGAAACAACAACAACAACAACAAACAGATCCAGGCAGTGAATATTGATGAAAAATTCAATATGCTAGGAAAGGGAGGAATTTGTGAGTGATATACTGTTTAGGGATGTTACTAGCAGCCTTGCCTTTAAGATTTTGCAACTCCTGTTTTCATAGAAAAACATATACTATCATTTTGCATAGCAAGACCTGTCATTTCCTAGCAATGGTTAGTAGTCAACACTAGAAAACTGCAGCCCTCTGCATATAACCCCTACACACATTCAGTTGACACATTGAGAGGGGAGCAGGTTCAAGTATGCTATCCCCACTCCCCTGTGTGGGTTGTGAGTATGCTGCCTATACACAGAGGAAATGTACACATGTGCTTTCCATCCCTGTGATCAGCAACATATGGAGCATATGCATGTACACTTCATCCTCATGTGTCAGACTCCTCACAGCATCATAATGAAGTACACGCTTGTAGAAAGGTTTTACTTTATTTTGAAGCTAAGGTGCATAACAGGGTCACTGTTCAGAATGAGAGGGATTCACGTGTCAAAGCATATTATAGGACATTCAAACTACTGAGGCCCAATTGCGGGGTTTCCCCCGCGCGCCTTTAGGCTTGAGAACAAACATTCCTAGGCAGTTCTTGTTATCTCTTTCTCACGGCGCTTCATGGGAGCTTCGGTACACTAACAAGCACTTGCAACCACCTGTGGCCTTGGGAGATATAAACATTTCAGCAATCTACATAGACATGCGCATGTACAGAGCTTCGGCCGAAAGTGAAAGCAGACAAGCGAACACAGTAATACAAAACAAAACATTGGCAGCTCGCTGACACCACCTAGGGTGGTGATAGGGGAGCAGCAGTCCCGGAGGCACCCTCTTGTGTGTGGGGTGCCCCAGGGGGCTGTTCTCTCCCCGTTATTGTTTAACATCTATATGCGCCCCCTTGCCCAGATTGCCCGGAGGTATGGGCTTGGGTGTCATCAATATGCGGATGACACCCAGCTCTATCTGATGTTGGGTGGCCGGTCGGACTCTGTCCCTGAAGATCTGCACCGGGCATTGCAGGCCGTGGCTGGTTGGCTCCGACTGAGCAGGCTGAAGTTAAACCCGGCGAAGACGGAGGTCCTGGGCCTGAGTCGCGGTGGTTTGGGGTTAGGGCTCCCTCTCCCGACCTTCGATGGGGTGCCTTTGGTGCCGGCGCTGGAGGTTAGGAGTTTGGGAGTGCTCCTGGACTCCTCGTTATCTATGGAGGCCCAGGTGGCAGCCACTGCCAAATCAGCCTTTAACCATCTGAGGCTGGTGCGGCAGTTGGTCCCCTTCCTTGACCGCGGTGACTTGGCCACAGTGATCCATGCGACGGTCACCTTGAGGCTAGACTACTGCAACGCTCTCTACATGGGGCTGCCTTTGTCGCAAATCCGGAAGCTGCAGCTAGTGCAGAATGCTGCGGCCAGGCTGTTGATGGGTCTTCCTAGAAGGGACCACATCCAGCCTGTGCTGAAAGCGCTGCACTGGCTGCCAATAGCGTACCGGATTCGTTTCAAAGTGCTGGTTCTTACCTTTAAAGCCCTACATGGTCTGGGTCCAGCTTACCTAAGGGACCGCCTTTCCTCATATGTTCCCCCGCGAGCACTTCGGTCCGGGACCCAACATCTCCTGGCAATGCCAGGCCCCAAAGAGGCCAGGCTGGCCGCTACCAGGGCCAGGGCGTTCTTGGTGGTGGCTCCTACCTGGTGGAACGAGCTCCCGGAGGAGATCCAGGCCCTGCGGGACCTTGTGCAGTTCCGCAGGGCCTGTAAGACGGAGCTCTTCCACCAGGCATATGAGTAGGAGCCGCCACTAACATCACCATTACTCCATCTTTACCTGGCCCTGGATGAGGGAACATCAGTCCCTGGAGCAGATGATGCTGAACAGTTAAAAAATGCCATCTTATACCATGTTGAACACCTAGAGCACTTTAGTCAATAACTTGTTAAGAATGTTTTTGTACTGTTGGGATTTTTAAATGTTTTAAATATGTTTTATATTGGCGTTTGCCTCTATGTAAGCCGCCCTGAGCCCGCATTGCGGGGAGGGCGGGGTATAAATTGAATTAAATAAAATAAATAAAATAAAATCATGAAGCTCACTGTGTTCGTGAACTGACAATCACATGAAGGCAGTCCTCGAATCTGCTCCCCTCTTCATGCAATGATGAACACACAGAGGGCTTGTGAGAGCTAATAAGCATGTACTCAGTTGTTGGCTGATGCTGGGAAAGATTGAAGGTCAAAGAAGACGGGGACGGCAAAGGATGAGATGGTTAGACAATGTCATAGATGCAACGAACATGAAATTGAGTCAACTTCAGAGGACGGCGGAAGACAGGAAGGCCTGGCGTGATCTGGTCCATGGGGTCGCGAAGAGTCAGATTCGACTGTGCGACTGAACAACAACAACAGTTGTTGGCTGTGGGACCTAACACTAGGTGGTGCATGCATATTGCCATCATTCTACAGTGACTCCATTGGCTGGCCATTAATTACAGGGTTCAGTTCAAGGTATTGGCTTTCATATACATGGACTTCAGATGGTTGGCTATATGCCATTTCCTCCAGAGGAACTCAGTCTGGAGATCAATTGTAATTCCAGGAGAGCTCTAGGCCCCACCCTGGAGGTTGGTAACACTAAACTACCTTGAGCATTGTCCGAAGCCAAGCCCTATGTTAAAGCTGCGTTAACTCCAGTTCTTTGGCGAGGGATTCACACCTGAAAGATTGGAACCAGGTTGTTCTTGAGATTATAATACCCTCTTAGGGTTGCCAGCCTCCAGGTGGGACCTGGAGATCTCCTGCCTTTACAACCGATCTCCAGCCGACAGAGATCAGCTTTTCTGGAGAAAATGGCTGCTTTGAAGGGTGGACTCTATGGCATTGTACCATGCTGAGGCCCCTCCCCTCCCCAAACCCCACCCTCTCCTGGATCCAGACCTGGCAACCCTATACCCTCTGAATCAATTGAAGAAGCCGATTGACAAGGTGAGACTGGTGCCCATAAACAACTTCTAGGACAGACCCTAAAGACCAAACAATAGGAAACTAATGATTGTCACCCATAGCTCTCAGCTCAAATTAATCCAATGCATTATCAGTGATCTAGAACTGTAGTTCTCAACCTTTTTGTTATGGTGAGCGACAAGTCCAAAGTTACTTGACATAGTGAACTACCTTTTAAAAAAAGAGCATGCACAGATCCATAAAACTGGAGTGCAAGCCATGAACACATGGATCTGTTTTATTTGAGGGGGTACTTATTGGCTTAGCAAGAAAATAAAATATTCCATATTGTCTGTGGCCATTTGGGGTGATATCTAGTTTTCTAACTTCACCAGTAATATGAAGACATATCTTTTATCCTAAATTGAGTGGATTTTTGTGACCCAGCAGCACAATCACATAGAAAGCGGTTCTAATCATTCTAACTATGTGCATGTTCTAATTATAGAATGCTTTAGCTTTGGTTACATAATTACCTAGTGTTCTTGTGCACATAGTATCATTATATTATAAAACCTGAGGCTTTTCTTTCTCTGTTGCAGTCCTAGATTTAGGCTATTCAGCTAAGAATTACGAGGACCAAATAATATTGAAGCAAGAGAACAGATGATGATAGAAAGTAGATATGAATGCATCCCTCCCTTTCTGTCAAGTGTTAACTGTTCCTCACAGGCTTGTACACCTGAATGAATTTAGAAGAATCTTTTAGGCCTTGTGGCAAAAAACAAGACAAACAAACAAAACAACTCCCTCAACAAAATCGATTTGAGAGGAATCAAATACAATCGTAATACTCTTAACTGTTCATAAATAATAAATTTTGTGCCAGTCATACATTAAGATTTTGATGTAGCAAGGTTCATTAAATGACTTCCTTTTTTCTAGTTCCTCAGTCTAAAAGATAAATTGGAAACATAAATAAATCTTATCGCAATAAGTCTTCATAAATACAAGATTAAAATAATCTCAGCAGTTTCCAAGAACAATACAACAAACGGAATGAGTTAGCCAAGCCTCACGGGAGCTGTCAGTCTGGATGGTTTATAACAACAGGCTTGACCCACTCAGAACAGAGGAAGAAAGTAGAGAACGTCCTGAAAGAGAAGAGAGAGACAAAGGAACATCTCTACTTGTCCAGAGCACGGCTTCTTCTTTTAAAACTTAGATTGGACATCCCTTCATGGGGTTTATTTCTTTGCATTGTATTTGTATTTATTGTATTTTAAATGTTGCAAGCCATCCCAAGTGCCCTGTGGGAGAGGGTAGCTGCCCCAAGTCCCCTGTGGGGAAGAGGATGTGAGGTATAAAATAAATAAATAAATAGGCTGACCAACCATCTTCCCTTTAACTAGAACAGAAAGTCATTAGGGTAAGCAGTAAGTCATCGAGAGAGAGTGCCATTGGGGCAGATCATTAGCTCTAATTACTGGGATAGATGGTTAGCGGAATAAATACTCACTGGGGCAGGTAGTTGGCACAAAGCACTGGGGTAGATGATCATGTGGGAAAAGCAAGCAGTAAGGGAAGCTGTTGGGCCAAAGCACCATGGTAAAAGACTACCGTGAAAAATGGTCCATGCAGTGAGCAGCTACTAAACTCCCCATATAGGGCTGCCAACCTCCAGGATCTCATGCTATTATGACTGATCTCCAGGGGACAGAGATCAGATCACCTGAAGAAAATGGCGGCTTTTGAAGGTGGACTTTATGGTATTATACATTATACTGCACTGAAGTCCCTCCCCTTCCAAACCCCACCACAGGCTCTACTACAAAAATCTTCAGGTATTTCCCATCCTGGATCATAATCCTACCCCCAAAGCCTCCCCAGGCTGGTCTTAGTCTAATGTTCACATTGCTCCATGTTTTGCATTAATTTGACTCAAAAGCCTGCTTGAGGAGTAATGTTTCATTTCACCAGGTTTGTACATGGTCAAGGAGATATTTACCTCATCAACTGATCAGTAATCTTATTGCTGGTTGAAATCCTCTTCTTATCTAGTCTCCAAATTACCTCCCTCTTTATTAGAAAATGGTCAGGCTCACCTGAGGGATGTGGAATGGTATGGTATAGCCCAGTCTCATAAGATCTTGATGTTAAGCAGGATTGGTACTTTAATGGGAGACAATCAAGGAAGACTCTGTAGAGGAAGGCAATGGCAAACCACCTCTGCTTTTCACTTGCCTTGAAAACCTCTTGCTGAGGTCACTATAAGTTGGTTGCAAACTGAAGATACATATATACATGTAAGCTCAACTGGCTTCTACCACCAGTGCGGACTCCTCCTGTAAGCTAAGTTTATAAGGTCAACAGCTTGTTATTTAATTCTGTTTTCGATATCTTAAAACTGGACTCTAAATTTGTTCTATGGCTTCAGACCAACACGTTTGACTACCTGGATCTGATTTTATCCAGTTGCTCTACAAGTTTGTCAGTTTCCCTTATGGATGGTCTCCATCATTGATGTCCCTTCTAAGTGGTTCTTCCTGGACTGGTTTACAGCTTAAGCCTGATCTTAAAACACAGCTCATTATGTCAGCTTGAGCTGTTTTATACAACACCATCAGCCACCAAACCAAGGATAGAGGACAAGGCAAAAGGTAGCTGGCCAAGAGCAAAATATCTTTAATGTGCATTTCTGTTTCAGACAGAAAGACCTCAAAATGCATATACGGTACCTTTAAAATACAGGATAAAGCAGTTTAAGGGCGTGGGTCTCACAGAATATATAACACCATGTTTGTGATGAAGTGATTAAAGCAGGCCAATAATGGTTTATATTCTTTTTGGCACACAACCGGAAACTGGAATTATAAGCCAATAATGGTTTATATTCTTTTTGGCACGCAACCGGAAACTCAAATTATAATCTACTACCTGCGCAAAAACAACTCCTAACCAACATGGCCAACAGTTAAGATGAACAGATGCTCCAGCTGGTAGCAATTCATACTGCAGCATGTGATTGGAAAGAACAGTGGGTTGTATCCAACCAGCTTTGCTTATGAGAATGAAAGGAGGGGTCCCCACTGATCACCAAAAAGGCTATGCTGTGGGTATAGTGGGACCTGCATATACAAAATCCATGTGGAGTGGAGGCTGTCCTAAGGAGGGGAAATGGAATGAGATTGAATGAAAATGATGGCTTGATCCAACCCAATGCAAAATTAAAAACAAACTGGATTGACAGACTTTTGGTCAGAACATTGATACACTCATTATAGTTCAATACGCCAAATGTATTTGGAAAGTGCAGAATGGAGTCAGTTTTTCAACATTTGTGTTTTCTTGCTCAGGTTGTTGTTTGATGTCGGACACAGAGGGTGGCACTGGGAGGGACAGTGTCCCCAAGGTTCCTGCTGGAATGCGGGGTTCCTCAGGGGGCACTTCTCTCCCCATTATTTAACATACATGCATCCCCTCGCCCAGCTAGTATGGAGTTTGGGGCTGGGGTGTCATCGATATGCTGATGACACCCAACTATTATCCGGGAATGATGACACCCAACTATTTCTGTTGATGGGCGGCTGGCCGACTACCGTTCCTGGAAATTTAGCCGAGGGTATGCTGTTGCGAAATGGTTAAAGCAGAGTTGGCTGAAACTGAATCCAGGTAAGACGGAGCTCCTGTGGCTGGGTGGTGGTGGGGGAAGCTTCAGTTAGGTTGTCAGCTCCCGACTCTTGAGGGCATGCCTCTGTCACTGGCATAGGCCGTCAAGAGTCTGGGCATGACTCTGGACTCCTCCTTGTCTATAGAGGCCCAGATGGCAAAGGTTGCCAGGCTGGCATTTCTCCAACTGTGCCAGGATAGGCAACTGGCTCCCTAACTGTCTCGCCATGACCTAGCCACAGTGATCCATGCAACAGTCACCTCCAGGATAGACTACTGTAATTCGCTCTAGATTGTATATTTTTAAAATATTTCTTATACATCTTATATTTTATTTATCTATCTCTCTGTTTATTTTTACGTATCTCTGTGGTTGATGTTGATTTATATTGTGTTGTGAATTTGGTTGTGAACTGTAATAAATGAACTTGAGGCCTACCCTTGCACCTGACCCAGAAGCTCCAACTGATCCAGAATGCAGCCACATGGGTCCTTATGGGACCCCCCCAAACAGCACACATCCAATCAGTGTTGTGTGAGCTGCACTGGCTTCCAGTGGAGCACTGGATCAGGTTCAAGGTCTTGGTTTTGACCTTTAAGGCCCTTAACGGTCAGGGACCTACATACCTTCGGGTCTGCCTCTCCCAGTATGCCCTTGGAAGAGTGTTGCGCTCAGGAAACAAGAACTTCATGGTGGTCCCCAGCCCAAGAGAAATCCGGCTGTCCTCGACCAGGACTAGGGCTTTTTTGGCCCTGGCCCCCACCTGGTGGAACTCTCTGCCAGAAGACATCCAAGAGATGTTCCGCCAGGCATTTGGTTGAGGACAGCGATGGGGAGGATAGTATGACATCTGGCACTCTCATACACTTCCCCATCCTTCGCAACCCCTCCCCCCAAGGAGGCTAGGGGAGCTGATTTTTCCACCATCTAGTATATGTATTCTGTTTCTATTAATTGATCTGTTTTTAATGGTTTTAATGTTGTTTAAACCAAGAATTTTGTTCTCACTCTGTTGTAAGCCAAGGGCAGCATAGCAAATCTAATTAAATAAATAAATAAAATAGGACAATGATGCTGGATTTTTAGAATGTTCTGTGTTCAAGCTCCTGCAGCACTGTGACATGCCAAATAGCACTAGTGCTTTCTGTAGCTGCTAAAGGTACAGGGGTTTTAACACTGACAGGTTGGCTATCCTGTTCCAAACATATTAATTGTATTCAATCCTTACTTGGCCACCAAATGGCATCTGTTGATGTTAAATCAGAATACCATAGTACTTTGCAGCATGAAATTCAAAGGAATTTGGGCAAAGGAAATAGATTGGTGGTTCTCATGTGTCCATTGAAGGATGAAGTTTGGGGTTTGAGATTTGGCTGGGAACAAAAATCCCTGAAGGACCGCCCAAGCATTCTGCAGCCTCCTTCTCCTTAGTATGCAAACAAGCAAGCATTTAAAAAACACCATTAAGTCTCCAGTATTCCTTCTTCACCAGGAAACTGATGTAAAAGACTGCCCCGGAAACTTCCTACTACTTGGGAAGAGTTAAATAGAGCTTTTGGTACCCTAGACTTGGTGTCTTTCTAACTGTATTACTGCTCAGTATTCTTTTTCTTGATTCTTTCTGCTAGAAAATATATTTAAACTTTTTCAAAATCTGTTTATCATCAACATTATTCGAGCATTGCTTTAGAAAAGAAATCACTTTCATCTTCCTGAAAATGGTGATGTTTGTCATTATTCTTCTTTCTGGTGGTAAGGAGGCCCTAGTCAGAAGCCAGCTGGAGAGGAAGCTTCATCCTTCACACCTGCAAATGTTTTCCCTTGTCATCAACATGTCCATTGTTCCTAATGAGCACATTTCATCCTTGATTATCATGTGGTGGTGGTGGTGGGGGGGAGATGTTGGAAATATTCCAGTTTATTGAGCATTCTGGTACTTGATAAGGACCTTGAATGCAAGCTGGCATGAAGGAGAAACTGGTGCCGGTCTTGCCTGTGATTAAGGAGGAGAAACAAACATTTGAGTAAAAATGGTGTTTTACCAGCTCAGGTCCCAGTGGACAAAACAATGGATCTCAGAGACCTGAGTCCAAATCCTACCTCTGGGGTGGCCTCAGTGCATAAATCACTTTGCAGATTGAAGGAGTGTGCTCTTCTCTCTCTCTCCCTCCTCCCCTCTACTTTTATTGCCTTTGACACTTCATGGGGGGGGGATGGACTGTAGTTCACGCCATTTACTGTTTTTCTTTCTGCCCATCTATCTCTTCTCCCATGTTCCCCTAAAAGCACTGCTGCTGGAAGAAGTCAGTAGGAAGACTTCTGTCAACCCCCCTGCCCCAGGCTTACAAGTGAGTGGAAGATATATTTTCAGTGCTCCCTCTGCTCCCTTCCCAAGGGAACCACAAGTACCTAGTTTCAAGAAGAGGAAGGAAGCAATGTGGAATAATTCAAGTTGTGGGAACGAGCAGCAAAGTTTGAAAAAGTGGGGCTAGGCCCATTTTTTTGGTGACCCCAAGGCCTGGAGTGAGAACTGACTGTAACTCTCAGTTGTGTTCTGGATTGTAGCTTTTGACAAAACCACTGAAATATGGCCCCACTTTGGGCTTTGTCTTTTAGACTCTGATGCTGGGAAAGATTGAAGGTCAAAGAAGACGGGGACGGCAAAGGATGAGATGGTTAGACAGTGTCATAGATGCAACGAACATGAAATTGAGCAAACTTCAGAGGACAGCAGAAGACAGGAGGGCCTGGCGGGAGCTGGTCCATGGGGTCGCGAAGAGTCGGACTCGACTGTGCGACTGAACAACAACAACTGCTTCTTTCCCCCTCTGTTGGTTCTGGCCCCACACTGCTTTTGTTTATCCCCTGATTTCTACACACATTTTTGTGTTTTTAATTTTAACTTTGTTTTGTTTTTTCTCCACATTTTTTCTGATTATTTTGAGACCACTTTTATACTAATCAGTTTCTGGAAGCTGATTTGGTGCCAGCTTTTCCCTCTTGTGTGATGTTTCTGTCAGTTTTCTTTATCCCGCCCATTCCCGCACCCACCTCCACCGCACTTTTTGATGATTGGACAGTTCTCTTTGTCAAACTACTCCCTTTCCTCCCCCTGCCCTGAAGATGAGTGGTTTCATTTTTGATTTTTTAAGAAGGCACTAAATTTTTCCTCCTCTTCAGGGTCCTTGGCCCAGTTTAACCTGACAGAGTTACCAAAATGACTGACTCTGGCAATGCTGTGGATATAGTGTATCTAGATTTCAGTAAAGCATTCGACAAAGTTTCACATGATCTACCTGAGGATAACCTGGTTAAGTGTGGGCTGGATGGTGCAACCATTGGATGGATTCATGGTTGGTTGAAAAATCGTACCCAACAAGTGCTTGTAAATGGCTCTGCGTCTACGTGGAGGGAAGTCTTGAGTGGAGTGCCACAGGGCTCAGTCCTAGGCCCAGTGTTGTTCAGTGTTTTTATAAATGACCTGGAGGAAGACATAGAGGGGATGCTTATCAAATTTGCAGATGGCATGAAGCTAGGTGGGATTGCTAATTCTGAAGAAGACAGAGTCAGGATTCAAAATGATCTAGATAGGCTGGAACAGTGGGCTGAGACAAATAAAATGAATTTCAATAGAGATAAGTGCAAAGTCCTACACTTAGGTACAAAAAATCAAAGGCACAGATATAGAATGGGAGGGACTTGGCTTGACAGCAGCACATGTGAAAGCGATCTAGGTGTTCTGGTTGATCACAAGCTAAACATGAGCCTGCAGTGCAATGTGGCTGTGAAGAAAGCTAATGCAATCTTAGGATGCATTAACAGAAGCATTGTGTCCAGATCAAGGGAGGTGGTAGTTCCGCTCTCTTCTGCTATGGTCAGGCCTCACCTGGAGTACTGTGTCCAGTTTTGGAAAAGAGAAGGCTTAGAGGGGACATGATTGCAGTCTTCAAGTATTTGAAGGGCGGTCATGTAGAAGATGGAGCAGATCTATTCTCTCTTGCTCCAGATTGCAAGACTAGATCTAATGGGTGAAAATTACAAGGGAGTCGTTACCGGCTAAATATCAGGAGAAACTTCGTAACTGTAAGAGTGGTTGAGCAGTGGAACAGTCTGCCTCGGGAGGTGGTGGATGCTCCTTCGCTGGACATTTTCAAGCGGAGGCTGGATGACCATCTTTCAGGTATGTTGTAGGTATGTAGGGCTATCTTTCGGCTATGTTCCTGCATAGTGCAGGGGGTTGGACTAGATGACCTGCAAGGTCCCTTCCAACTCTAACAGTCTATGATTCTATGACTCAGCCACCCAAAAAGGCACTAAAATATCAGGATATCAAAATAGTGTTGTCATGATGGTTTAAGCAGGTTCTCTGAATACCCGGCTTTCATTCAAAAGAAAAACAAAAAAGAAAAGAAAAAAAAGTCTCTCATTACTTTACATCCTTTTCCTTGTATCTTCATCAGGGAGGAGTTAGAGACTTACTTTTTATTTGAAATGAAAACGAGGAATTTAGAGAACTTCTCTATCATAACACTATATTGCTATATTGATATAAGCATGAACAAAAAAGGGTGTGTGTGCTGTGATGCTACTGATGACGATAGCACTCTCCCTTGAAAATCTTCATTATGTGCATAAGAAAATAAACTGACTCCACAACAGTGAAAATGCAGAGGGAGGGCAGACAGGCAGAATAATAATGCTCAAGCCAATTCCACTGCTTGTGGATCAACTGCCAAAAAAATCAGGAGTAAGTCACGCATGAGGAAAAGCCCTCAGTTCCTTTGGGTGCAGGCTAACATTGCATGTTGGTTAAAAAAACATAAATTCAAGCACAATCAGTTTCAAAAAGGCACAAGTTCAGTAAGCTATCAGTTCAAAACTCTTTCCAGTTTCTCACAGATCTCTCCATGCTAACT
>NW_015170887.1:2417443-2424662 GCF_001447785.1 Gekko japonicus
CTTGTTGGTTGGACAGATTCGCTTGAACTGGAATGTTTACTATTTACATTTATTTAGATATGTATGCCAGGAATAGTTGAAGGCATGACGAAAAGAGGAAGACCCAGCATGAGATGGATTGAGTCAATAAAGGAAGCCACGGTCCTCAGTTTGCAAGACATAAGCAAGGCTGTTAACAATAAGACATTCTGGAGGTCATTAATACTTAACACACAGGTTAATTAATTATAGCATTGTGTGTAGAATAGCCAGGAGATCCTAAGATTGTCTGGCAGCCAGATGTTCTAGCTCTTTAGTGTTAAGCACCACTAGGTAGCGCGCTAGACTTGTTTTTAAGGCAGGAGGCAGAGGTGGTTTGACTCTGGGGCACAACCCCAGTATTCCTTGGAGGTCGCCCTTCCAAATACTAGCCAAGGCTAACCCTGCTTATTTATTTGTTTGTTTTGTATACTGCCCTCCCTGAAAGCGGGCTCAGGGCAGTTTACATCACTTTTAACATAATATCATTGAAACAATCATTTAATAATCAATTGAAACAGCATAAAATCTCCGACCATAAAATACCGTGCTAACCTGGGCTATCTAGGGCAGGGAAGGGTGGCCAGTGATTCTGCAGGATGGCCACAGGTTAAGGAAGCTGATTGGGAAATGATGTTTCTGATTCAGAAGGAGACTGAAAGGCGGAGTAGTTTGTCCTGTTCTTGCACAACAGAGATGAACCAGTTTCCCAGAGGCAACTCAGTTGCTGATGCGTGTAGGTTATTTCAAAGGCTGATGTACAAACAAGTGTTAGTGGAGGCGGCCTCACGGCGATTTGTTGGCTGACAGGAGAGCGCTGCATATCCCTAACCACCTATTCCCTTTCTGTGAAATCGTCTAGCACTCTGGTACTGTAGTTCTTTACTGCTTGTACGCCGCAAACATCCTATGACGTTGGATTTAGAGCAGAAACTACAAGTTCCAGCATCCCTTGTGAGGAACAGTCGGTACCACGTGCGAGAAGGGGGGAGGCTTTGATTTCGCCAAATAAAATTGTCGCGGTGCCCAGGAAGCCGGTAAGTGCTGGGAGCTGTGTCGCCTTTTACTCCGTGTGGAGGACGATCGGACGAAGCGGCCGGGGTGGTGTGGTGGTGGGATTGCCTTTGAATCATTCGAGGTACAAAGTCTTGTGGAATTTAGAATGCCGGGTAGCTAATGCGGAGACCGCCGAGGAGCCTGAGGAATTGGCATGCGGCGCCTATTACTCGCATCTCCCACATTTCCCAAGGCCAAATACACAAGTAATTTCGGGGCGACTCATCTGACCTCTGATTACGTCGCGCCTGCCCACCCGGTATCACCGCACACCATAATGCTTCACAGCCCACTCACGGGACTAGTTTCGTTATCTCCCAGTGTTGACCCTTCATTCAGCCAATCAGCATTTCTGCCCCCTCTTGGCTCTTTAAATGCACCCATCTCCCTTGATAACACCGGGTTGTCTGCAAGCATCCAGAAGACAGCCTTTAGTGCTCTGAAGGCTAATGGTCTTTAGTCCCCCCCACACACACCCCCGATTTGGAAGGTGACCCTGAATGTAAGACTGCCCTCCTCGCCAATGTTACACACAAACGTGTTTTGTGTTTTCTAAAAAACTGAGCGTAATTGTAGGTGAGTGAAAGATAACCCACTCTTTTTTGGCATAGCCTGGGGTGGAAAGTATTGCAATTGAGTGAATACAATAATATTCAGTGGTCAAGGATGAGAGACAACCAGAGTTTTCTCTCAAGTATTGATCTGAACGTGTTTTCATTTTGGCATTGAAAAACTATTTTAAACGGTCTACTGCCCCACCTTAACAAAAGTGTTTTTGCGCTTAAAGCAGTGGTCACCTTAAAAAGCAGTGGCGCTGGGGTTGCCAGCTTTGGGTCAGTGAATTCTTGGAGGCTTGGGGGTGGAGCCAGGGGAGCACAGGGTTCAGGGAAGGGAGGGATCTCAGCATGGTATGATGCCATAGGTTACATCCTCCAAAGCAGGCATTTTCTCCGGGGGACCTGATCTCTGGTGTCTGGAGGTCAGCTGCAATTCTGGCTCCAGGCCGCACCTGGAAGTTGGTAACCCTAAGCACTGGGAACAGCAAGCACTGGGAACAAAGCTGGTGTAGCGGAAGACCATTTCTTGTCATAAGAGACCCAACACTAATATTTTTCCTGCATCAGAAGCATATTTATATTTTAAATTTGCTTCGGGTGGTGTCTATGAAAATGTCTTATTTATTTACAAAATATATATCTGGCCTTTCTACCTCATGAGGGCCACCAAGGTGGTTAACAATTTAAAAATGCATAATAAAATCACATTTAAAACCATTTAACCCCCCACAAACACATCATTAAAACAAAAACAGAGTTAAAAATATGTACAGAGACAAAAACAGCAATCAAAAGACTGGTCAGGAAGGAATGCCAAACAAACAAACAAAAAAAAGTATCCCTCCACTGGCAGGAGATGGCAGCAGAAGGGGAAAGACAAATCTCCCTGGGGAAAGAATTCCAAAGTCTTGGTACCACAACCAAGAAGATCCTCTGTCTTCCTTCAGGTGGTAGTGGTGAGGGTTGTCCACAGTAGTGTAGGTACACATATCTGTTAGATGGGATTGGCTGTGACTCCTTGTTGAGTGTATGCTCATTAGCAAACTCCAGTTTGCTGCCCTGTAATTTTTCACAATGGTTTGGATAGAATGAGCTACCAGCTTTATGCTGGATGGGTGGGGTTGCCACCAGGAAAGAGATGAACCATGGTGATTAAAAGGTGTCTGGGGATGCATAACCAGTGTCTCTGTGGTCATGGTGTTTGTTTTGTAATTAAAAGGAATGGGTCCTTTCTCTGCCCCAGAATGCACCAGGCACCATCAAAGAATGTGCAATAGAAAAGAAAAATGCTATCATAAAGATTTTAATCAGCTATATAATTATAGGGAAGATCTCAGTTATTCCTGTTCTGTGTAATTACACATCAAATGGTCGATAAATTGCTCAATCATGACTGGATTGTCTGTGTTGGTTTATAGGGGTTCATCGGCACTGGCCATATTTGAGTCCAATTGATGGTGACCTTGCTCTGTGAGGATATTGTTACTCTGTTTGCCAGTGTTATTTGTTTATTTACTTCACCTTTGAAGAAAGATGAAGCATAAATGTGGGGGAGGATGGGCTAAAAGTACCACAAAATAAATAAAGGCACATTTACAAAAACTAAAACAATTTAGTTACTTTATTTGTAGACTGCTTTTGTTACACTAAAAATTACAAATACAATAAAACAACAATGCATACAATAAAAAACTGTCTAGAAAATTTGCCACAGACATTAAGCAATATAAAAAACTTACCATAATGTATAAAATGTGTCCAGGGTGGCCAGGTCCTACCTGGCAGCCAGCAGGGAGCTCCTGGGTCCTTGCCGGGATCTTCTGTAACGCACGTGGGGCACAGTTACACTTAGAAGTGATGTCAGTGCATCACTGCCGTCAGGGGGTGATGCTCTAGTTTTTGGTCAAAACTTTATGGGGTTTTTTGCCTTCAAAAATATAGAATTTGCCCAAAAACTGTGTTGGGGACGTCGTGCAGTGACATCCCTGTTTCGGGGTGGGGTTTCCCCTGCCGGCCAGCTGGTTGATGGTGGCTCAGAGCCCTCAAAAGCAGGGGAACCCCCACTGGGACCTGGGGGTTGGGAACCCTAAATGCATCCTTTACGAAAAAGGCCCTTCTAAACAGAACTGGAAGAATCAGAAAAACCCTTAGAAATCTGTGCACAGTGGTAGAAGATCATAATTAAGCTCATAATAAAATGCTTTCTCCTGGCAGTCTGACCTGCATCAAGATGGGTCCAGCCCAGGCCTGTACCTACATTGGAGCCTTTCAGGGCCCGCCCCCCGACTTACCACTAAGGCCCCCCAACTTCCCGCCCAGCCCTGGCCTCCCAAGTTCCAAGCCTCATGCCGCCCTCTCTTGCCCCCCTCTCTCTCTCCAGTAAAACAGTAAATCACAGTGTACAAATAAACAATATAAGCTGATTTTTATCTGCAATGTTTTAGAATTCAATTATAAACAAAATTACAACCATAACATTATAATATGCAATATAAAGCTTAGCAGTACATATAGAATACTACAGTGCTAGTTTCAGACAAACGACTGTCCGTTTGCGAGTCCTTCTTCAGGTTTGTCATTCTGTACTTATATCTTCATTAGAATGAAGTGCTGCAAGCCATATTTCAAAATGCTAATTCTTATACAATTTTGATGTACGCTACCGTGCTTATTCTGGTGACTGGGGAGCTCCTATAGCAAGCTCTAATGTGACTGGGTCTACAGTATATAATAATTGGCTAAGCTTCCCTGCCGCTCTTTCTTGTTTTTTGCCGGCCAGCAAGGTGAGCCCTGCCTCCAATCTCATGCTGCTGCTGCTGCTGCTGCTGCTTTCTCTTGCTTCTCTTCGGCTGGCAAGTCAAGCCCCTTGGGTTGGATTCTCCCACGCTGCTGCTCTGCTCTCTCTCTCTCTCACCGCTCGCTAGCCAGCAAGCCAAGCCCCGACTGCCTTCGTCCCTCCAATTCCCAAGCCGGCAAAGCAAGTGCTGCACAGCCCAATCCCTCCCTCGGCTTCAGGCCTCATGATTTTGCTCCCATTCCTGTTTTCCTCCTTTCCCTTTTTATTTTCAGAGCTCAGTTCTGCCTCCCGCCTTTGAATGGCAAGGATTCCTCTCCCCCCCCTTCCCTTTTTATCTGCAGGACTCAGCTCTGCCTCCCACCTTTGAATAATTAAATTATTTAAATTAACCAGTGCCAAGTGCTCCCTCCCAGGAGCTGCGGTGGCTCAAGTGGTTAAGACGCTGAACTGCAGGCTGTGGAAGGTCAGTAGTTCAGCAGTTCAAGACCCGAGTGTGCCGCAAGACGGAGTGAGCTCCCGTCTCTAGTTCCAGCTCCTGCCAACCTAGCAGTTCGAAAGCAAGAAATTGCAAGTAGATAAATAGGTACCACTTCGGTGGGAAGGTAACAGCGTTCCGTGCACCTTGGTGTTTAGTCATGCTGGCCACATGACCACGGAAACGTCTTCGGACAGCGCTGGCTCTTCGGCTTTGAAACGGAGATGAGCACCGCAACCCTAGAGTCGGATTCGACTGGCTTTCGAGCAAGGGAACCTTTACCTTTACCTTTAAGTGCTCCCTGAGAAATTTAAATGCCCCCCTGACTTAGGAATTCCTGGCTATGGGCCTGGTCCAGCCGGCCTTTTCAGTCAGTCTTGTGCAACTTTCCTGAACGCCCCTTCCCCCTTCAGCCACCATTCCACATGGCTTTAGTCAAGGCAGGTCCCGTGACTGGCAGCGTAGCCTTTTTTGGTGGCCATTTTTCACCAGCAGAAGGAATTCCACCAAACTTGGCATGGCTTCTTTTGTTTAGAACTGGTGTGTTGAAAGCATATTTCACAGCAGACAGAGCATTTAAAGTTCCCCCCTAGGGATGCCGTAGCAGCTTGTTTACATGCTAGAGGTACACCTTATGGAAAATTTCCCAGGCAATTTATTCTAACTGTTCTTTTTACCTTACATTTTAATATCTGCCTTTTATTACAAGAAAAAATTAGCACACAAACAGGTGTCTTTGCCGGCTGCTGCTGCAGCTCCCCACCAAACTTGCTATCCTCTGCTAGGTGTTGCAATTAGTAGATATGGCAATAGTTGCGATGACTCCAACTGCACAATATGGCTTCAGGTAAGAATAAAACATGGCAACAGATGGAGTATGCATGCACGCATTCCTGAAGAAGAATAATGGGAAGTACATGGGAAAAGAAAGATAAAAATGACTTTTAACGTCGTTGCGGGTAAAAAGGTCTCAGACGCTGTTGTTATGAAATTTACAAAAGAAAGTGTTTGAAGTCGAAATGCCCTGACCTGGCTAGCCCAGGCTAGCCTGATCTTGGAAGCTAAGTAAGGTCGGTCTTGGCCAGTATTTGGAAGGGAAACCACCAAGGAATACCAGAGTCGTGATGTGCAGGCAGGCGATGGCAAACCACCTCTGACCGTCTCCTCCCTTAAAAACCCCACAGGGTCACCATAAGTCAGCTGTGACTTGAATGAATATTCATTCGCTTTGGTAAAATATAGTTTAGAAATGTGTCGGTGTCCAGCCCCAAAACCCCGCCTAAAAGAAAGAAGATTGTGTTACTAACCTAGATAATTCTTACACTTAAAGCCAAGGAAGATTTTGCTATAATATACTACCTAAATATGATTATGCCATATGTATTAGATATAGCCATAGGCCATTGGTCCATGTAGCCCAGTGGTGCCTACTTTGATTGGTGGTTTCTTTCCAAGCAGTCATCTTGCCTCACCTCTGCTGCAGGAGATCGCTTTAACTGGACATGAAAGATTTGAGGTGGGGGGGTCTTCTGTATGCAGAGTAGGGGCTCTGTCTCTCAGCAAAGGAGCCTTCCTGCAGTTGCTGCTTGGCATATCCCCAAAGGATGTAATCCAAAAACAAAAATCAAGGATCAACTAGTAATACAAGGTATTACACAGCTTTTGCTTTTGGTGTGGATCAATGTGGCTATCGGCAGCTGAAGGATATAGGTGAACACTTGTTCCAAGTCTTCTCCTGGACGGTCTAGCCAAGTTGCACATATGGGAGTGGTGCTTAACACTTTTCCTCCACCCACTAATTCTCCCATTTAAGTCTCTCCTTCCCCATGATTGTTATTCTCCCCCTCTCCCATAGGTTCCAAAAGCAGCCAGGCTGAGGGGGGAAATTGTAGGGAGAGGGGTGTAGGTAAAAGAGAATTGCAGAGCATTGAAATGGCTAAAGGATCCATTTGGCTTGCGATCCTCTCCTGTAAGTGCCTCCTAGGCCCTGCACCGAAGTGGTGTCATCAAACACTGTTTGGCTACATGCTTTTGCAGACTTACAGTGTGACCCTAAGCAGATCTACACCTTTCTAAGCCCATGGCATGTAAGTCTGCTTAGGACCTGCGCCACTGATGTCTAGTTCCATCCTGAAAAAGTGCCATTCCAGTGAACACATTACACTATGCAAGGCCCAACTGGATGTTACATTCTGTGATGAGTTGGTTCTGGGTCTGATATTCCGTGCATGTGCAGCTCCAAAACAGGGCAAATAACTCCACACCCCACAATGACAGGGAGTCCCTCTTCCCATACTGCAGTGTCAAGCCAAACTG
>NW_015170887.1:2424701-2428929 GCF_001447785.1 Gekko japonicus
TGACTCATGACAAAATGTAACATGTAGCCTGGCCCTTTGCACCCACTTATTATTTTGGATTGCTTTTGCTTCTAATCCACTCACCCGGAGCACTAGCAGTGATGGAGCACAACAGAGGTGTGTAGGAGTGCAGGCCTGGTTATGCCAGAGCCAGACATATCTTCAAGCTGTCCAGGAATGGTACGGACTCCTGATTCTTGTACTATGTGAAGCAACTCATGTTTTAAATATTTTGGAATCTTTCATCTGTCTGTCTGTCTGTCTGTCTATCATTGCATTAAGAATGTTCTGTCAACTCATTTAAGAATGTGCCCCGCATCCTCTCTTTTCCTTGTTCAGTGATGACTTCTGTTTAATTTCTCTGCAGTGGCTGCTGCCATGGCCAGAAGGGCTTTGAAACTGGCTTCGTTTGCCACTGTGGCTGCTACCACCACTGGTTTATACCTGTACAGCAATAAACCCCTGGATCCCAATGACTTTGGATTTGTTCGAGTTGGCAGAGCAGTTGCCACAGTAAGTATCCATTTGGAAGGTGTAAGGCTTATTTAAGGTGGGGCTAGAAGGAGATAGCTAAAAATGGAGTTGGACTCCAGAAAGCCCATTTGTCGTGGAGCAGCTGGGGCTCAGCGAGTACTCCTCAGAGGAGGAGGGGCTTTCTGTAGTCAGCCCACAGCTGACAGGAGCTGAGGCATTCCCTGACTTGCAGCCAAGAGTTGGTGCAGAATCACCTCCGCCCTCCAGCTCTGATCTGGCAGTTGAAGGCCAGCCACCTGCCCGCTTCCTCAGGGTCACCAGCACCCTTGGAACACCGGAGAAGAAGGCTGAGAACAGACTTAGAGGCTAGACGTTGGAGTGCATGCCTCGCTGCTCAGCTCCAGCTGCCTGCTGATAGTGAAGAGGAATCTTTGCAGGATTGTTCCTGAGAGGATGGCTGCAGGTATGATGTCTCAGCCAGTGGCTATTAAGTCTTCCGAGAGAAGCTGGTGGGCGTGGACCAGTGTTCCCTCTAAGATGAGTTAGTGTGAGCCAGCTCACAGTTTTTTAGCCTCCAGCTCACACATTTTTGTCTTAGCTCAGGAAGGATGGCTCCAGATCAAATTAATTTATGCAGTAGCCAAATTGCTTGTTCACAACTTTAATGCCAGTAGCTCACAAAGTAGAATTTTTGCTCACAAGACTCCACAGTTTAGAGGGAGCACTGGCGTGGACGCAATGTGTTCGAAATCTCCTCTGGCCTTATTTATATTGGAACTTGGAAAGATGCTGTAACTTGACACCAGAAGCCTGTTTCAGCAGCCTGCCTCAGAACACCATTTTTGCTAAACATTATACATCTGACAGTCAAACCAGGTGAGATGCTAGAAGATCCATGGTCAGGTTTACAGGTTGTTTTTTCTTAGCCAGCAACAGCTGTGGATAACCTTGACTTGGGCTGGGACCACAGTGCAGAGGATGTGGGCTAACTCTTTCCTGCACAGTTTTCTTGACCTGAAACAGCTCCCCCTCCCCGCAGCTGGTATGTTTTACCCAGCATACAGTTCTTGTGGTTTGTGCCGGTCACTTTCAGAATGTCTTGGTGTAAAATAACTGCCGGTCAGAATATTCTGCATCTGTAAAGCACCCCTTTAGTGAGAACTGAAAAGAATTGCCAAGAAACGGCGTTTGCACTAGTATGCACACTGCAGCGTCATAAATGTGATCCTCAACATGCTACACATTCAAAATCACACAAGAATCCAGTGGCACCATGAAGACTAACAACATTCATTTCTACATAGACTTTTCATGAGTCAGGGCTCATTTCATCAGATGCATATGCAAAGTGAGCTCCGACTCATGAACGCTTATGCTGAAATAAATTTGGCTAGTTTTTAAGGTGCCACTGGACTCTCGATTGATGTTTTTGCAACAGACGACTATGGCTTCCCCTCTGGAATTATGTTATTTGTGCATTATGTGTCATCAAGTTGCTCCCAACTTATGGAGATGCCATGAATTAATGACCTCAAAAATGTCCAATCATTAACAGCCTTGCTCAGGTCTTGTGAACTGAAGCTCCCATGGCTTCCTTGATTGAGTCAATCCATCTCATGTTGGGTCTTCCCCTTTACCTGGGTCTGCCCTCAACTTTTCCTAGAATTATACACATTCAAAACAATGGTGCACAGAGAATGAAGTATCTTCATAGATGAGCTGTAGGTAGTGGTATGGAAGGCAGATTTCTTCATTGCTCTCTCATGGACATGGCAAAGAGGAAGTGATGTTCCTTAGGCCAGAGGGAGGGAGTTTGGCAGCCACACTGGGACTACAGTGTGCTATATGCCAGAGTATATTCTATACTATCTGTCATTGCCTGGGAAAACTACATTCTTAGCTGGGACTGCTATAAATATGGTCAGTGTGGGCAGACAGACAAATACAGCATACCATTTATAGCACAATTATTGTACCTACTGAAGCATGTACCAGCATATGAAGCATGTAAATTAGATTGCTCAAGTTTTGTATGGAATTTGCCTAGTGATGATTTATTTGAATATATTGAGTGGCTACCTGTCACCATGAGCCACTGTGCTTGACCAGGGCAATGCACCTAGCTCTCCAGGACTGTTGATATATATTGAAATTCTGTATTTCAGCAGCTTTGAGAAAATGAGCTTTTGCCTATTGTGAATTATATTTCAGGATCCAATACTTTGGGGAAACGAATTCTGTGCTATGTTGCCATCCCATTCCTGCGTTCATGTATATCATATACATGCGGGGTGGGGGGCTGCAAAGAATTGTGAGAGTGGAATAAAGAACAGGGAGAACTGTGTATGCTACTCTGAACTTAGTGAGGGAAGGGCAGGATAAAAATGCACTAGACAGGCTGACAGCAGGTAAGATGTCACTTTATTGGATTGTGATGCAATCGTTGAAAAAATAGGTAGAAGAAAAATAAAAATCTTCAGCTGGTGTTCTCTTTGGTTGTAAATCTGTATTTTGGGCATTAGCTGTGCCTGTTGAAACATTTCCTTGAATTCTCTTCCTAACTTTGATTAAGAATCTCTTCTGAGATGCAGAACAAATCCCTTGTCTTGGATTCTGCATGTATGAAACAGGAAAGCCATGATCTGCACTCTAGAGAGACTGTGTTGTGTTAGTATCAATACCCAAGAGGGCCTTTTCATTCCTGTTAAATTGTATTTATTTTCTCCCTGTGTGTTTCAAACCAAACCGTACTTGGATCTGGAAACTAATTCTAAAAATCCCTTCACCAACATATTTGATAATGAGGTTGGGGTGTGCAGGTAGCTTGCGGGATCAAAGAGGAATTTCTAGGCCAGTGGGTCAAAGGGTCCAAAAGTCAAATCTCCAGGGTGGATGCTCTACACAATTCATAATGTTATTTCTTTCTTGTTTTGTAGACTGCAGTTATCACATACGACTACCTCACTTCCCTGCGGAGCATTCCCCGTGGGACAGAAGAATATGATTATGTCAAGTCACAGGTAAAAGGACAACAGTTTCTCCTTTCGAAATTAGTTGCCCCATTGCTTGTTTATAGCCTCATCCTAACCAGAGTTACATGCTTCCAAGCCAATTGAAGTCAGTGAGCTTAGAAGAGTATAATTCTGCTTAGGATGGCACCATTAGCAGCCTACTAAGTGGCAAAGTAATGGAGTTAAGTTCCCACTTCAGGGAGTTTCCCAGAGCCCAAAGGATATGCAGAGATGTTATTTCTGCTGTGGCCTGTGAGTTAGCCATGAGAATCTTGCTCTCCTTGGCTGGGTGACACTGGCTGAAACTTGGGAAATATATGTGTGAATGGTAGAGGATAAAGGCAAAGGGAATTATCTGAAGAATGAGAGACAACTAGACAAACCTTCTGTTGTAATTGTTTGCATGTCACTGAACAGTGTGATTAAAGATGATGATGATGATTTATTGGATTTTCAGACCACCCTCCCTCAGATAGGCTTTGGTTTCCAGGTTTGCTGTTCTGGATCCTTCCTTGGCTTCAACTCAAATGTTGGGAAGGAATGTGACATCTCTACCTTATGAAGAGGAGGCTGCGGTTTTCTTCTGCCTTGCAGGCACCTTGTGTTTGGATGATTGTTCCCAGTGGTCCATGCAAGACTTTGACCTTTGGTCCTGTCCCTTCCTAACCTCATTAACCTCTGTCAGGTCTTGTCTGATGGTTTGTTTATTTAATGTTTGGGGAAGCAGCCGGGTCCCTCTCAGC
>NW_015170887.1:2428973-2461532 GCF_001447785.1 Gekko japonicus
CCAAGGCGAGCAATGAGCTAGTGTTGTTAAGAAGACTTTGCCATGGCCTTTTTTTTTGCTTTGAAACTTGTACTCCAAAAGCCCAGTGAATCCTGCCCTGGTACTAACTGGAAGTCTTTGGTCAGCTTGTTCAGTGTATATGTAGAAAAATAATTAGTTGAGAGTCAGATTGAGTTCTGGTGGACAGCAGTCAGTCAAACCTGCCGTCACTAATGGGCTTTCCTCACTGCTCATCTGCTGAGATTGCTGCTGCACATCTCTCTTTGTCACTGCAGCCAGATGGCTTCCGAGTCACAGAGGATGTGCAGAGACAAGGTCTGTGAGACACACTTGCCTTGTTGTTTTCAGTTTCTCAGTTCATTGGCCACCCCTCTTCACCTCTGCTTTACCCAAAAACCCTGTTGGTTTGTTTAACTAGCTGTGCATTGTTTAATGTATTCTATGCAGTCTGTGCACTTTGTCACAAAGCCCGGGTCTTATCTAGTGCATTTGGTGCATTTCTGTCCCTCAACCTCTGAGGAGCTCAGGGTTGCATACCCTGCTCTCCTCTCCTCCTTTTTATACTCACCAGTATTGTGTGAGATAATAAGTTGGACTTAGAGTAAGTGACTGGCCCTAGGTCACCTGTAAAGTTTCACTAGAACTGAGGTCTTCTCAGTCCTCACTGGCTGTCTATGCTAGCCACAGCTAATATTTGCATACAGGCTCAGAACTCGAACATTCACGGAGGCCTGTTCACATCACCATCTCACTGCCCTGTGGTCACTGAAAAAGTTGTGCCCCGACAACTCCAGCTGTGCCAACCATTATACAGATTTATAAGATTTGGTGTCACATCACTTTTTCAATGTATGAGATGCTCTGGCAAAATGGCATAGCTGATACAGGTTGAGTCCTTCACGCCACAGCTGATGTACATATAGGTGACTGCCCCCCCCCCATTGTCTAAAGCTGGAAATCAGCAGAGACAAACATTTTGCTGTGCCTGTTGTATAAGGAGACAGTTGTGTGAGTAGGTCCAGAGAAATGGAGAAAGCTTGTTGTACTTAAATACAGTCTGGCCTCGCTTTGGCATGCAAGTTCACATAAGATCAATTGAGGGTCCACGTTTTCTTTGACTCCCAGCAGCCCCTATTAAAGGAAGTAGGAAGAAGGTGGTTGCAGGATGGTCAATAGGTTTTCCTGCAGGTCAGGAGAAAAATAGAGGCTTAATATGTGAAAATGGGCAATTGAAATTTCTTATCCCATGTAGGGAAATAACATGGCTGGTTAAATAAGATCCTATTAAAAGCCTCCATTAAAGGGACAGGGCATGTTTTCTCCAGGCCTGTTGGCAACCCTACTGGGTAAACATGGCTGTGTCTTGAACTAGGTTGCTATTGTCTTCTCCCCCTGCTCCCCGCCCTCTACTTGGCCTCTGAGTCTTTCTGAATCCTGTTTGGCTTGTTGTTATTTAACTTTCTTCGCATTTTAAAATAATTAAAATTGTAATAAACTAGTCCACTCACTGTGTCTGAAAAAGTGGGCTCTAGCACACCAGAACTTACACTGGTCACCCACCAAAGTTAGCAAACTGTAGTATTCCAACCTTGTTGTATGCTGACGATGCAGTTCTTTTGTCCTGTACAACGGTGAGATTGCAAAGGTCATTAAATAATTCTCTCTGAGTATTCTAGGGAAGGTCTGTTGATAAACCATCATAAATCTAAGATTATGAACTTCTCTAAGAAGACAAAATTGACCTCGTTTCATTGGTTATTGGATGGTATTAAAGTTAAACAGGTTAATTTTTTTCTTTATCTTGCCTTTTTTCATATAACCTGAGTTGGAATTCCCATCAAAAAGCCATATGTAATAAAATTAAACCTGGTGTTGTGGCTATTGTAAATTTCTTTTCTACTAAAGGTGGAAAATATATTCCAGGAGCTATACAAGTTTTAATTTAAAATATGTTATGATTGTTTGTTTTGTTGCTGACATTTGGATAAATTCAATCAATGACACTATAGATTGACCTCTCCTTCAGTTTTTATGAAGGTTGTTTAATGTTCCACTGTGCATTGCAGGTGTTGTTCTCCATGCCAAGTTTGGTCAAATGTCTCTTGAAGCTAAAGCACGGTTGTTGGCTTTTAAGGTACAGCTTAAGTTGTTCTTTAGTGCGGAGGGACATGTAGCTCTTTTTAAACTAGATTCTTAAAGGTCTTGGCAAAAAGCTCTCGAGAAATTTTCACTGATTGTTTTATCATCAGATATGATTAGCGAACTGAGGAATTTGGAGGCTTTTAAGGGTAATAATAATGTTAGAGATTGATTGCTTCTCTAGTGCATATGTGATTGGAATGTCCCTTGTATGAAGTTCTTCGGTTGTGTTACATTACATCTTTAACTGATTGGCCTGTATTATCTTTGTCTGTGGTAATACCCTTTTTATTGAATTATAGAGATCTTAAAGTTCCATTGGCAGCTGCAAAATTTATTTCAGTTTTTATGTCCATTAGGCAATGTGTTTAAACAATTCTGCTGCTCAAGATCTATGTATCAAGGAGCTTCCCAGAGATAAAGGAAAATAAATGCTGGAATAAAATGATGTTAGTTTTTATGGTGCCACAAGATTCCTGTTATTTTTGTTCCAACAGGCTAATATGCCAGAGCTGGTGAGGTATAGTGAGTAGAGTGGCAGACTAGGATCTGGGAGACCCCAGGTTCGAATCCCCATTCAACCGTGGAAGCTTGCTGAATGACCTTGGGACAGTATAATCTTTCTCACATAATTACTGTGGAGACTTATTAATTTTATTAATAGCCTACCTTTCTTGCTGAGAGTTAAGGTGGATTACAGAATAAAAAGCAATGCAATTTTACAGGATAAAATATCCAGTGCAATTGGACTAGAATTGCAGAGTTACAATGCAAACCACAGCTGCTTAAGCAACAAATAGTGGAATTGCAAAGGTAAAAGATAATGCAGCAGAAGCAAGATGATTCCTAGAATAATCATTGCAGTTCATTTGTTCCAGTGAACTATAGACCTGTTCCATTATCAAGGAATGAAATGTTCATTCTCCTCTAGTTCTCTAAAAATGTCCTCCTGAACGTTTCTGTTTGGCACATTTTGCAGAACGATAGACATGTGGGAGCCTTCTTGATCTCCTCAGGCAGGCCCTTCTGCAAGGGTGGGAGCTACCACAGAGAGTGTGCGTGAACAGGAAGTTGCCAATCTTTACCCATTTGCAGGGTGGTACAGAGAGGGGGAGAATGCTTGGAGCCCCCATTGGGGAGGAGGGTATCTAAGTATCTAAATAAATAAAATAAAATAAACACGGCTGCTGCTCTGGAATTTCGATTGCTGGTTTTCCGCTTCCTTTTTGAAAGTCATTTTTGAAAGACACAGAATATTTCTTCTAGGTCTGAGAGATGGAAATCTCTGAGCCATCAACCAAGAGAAATTTCTCTGAACTTTTTTTTTTTTTAAACTGACAGGTACAGTCCTCCCTCTGAACTTCACCTCTAGAGACTGTCTGCTGTAAATATGGACAATGCCCAGCAATTAGAGAGCAGCATTGCCTAAGAGAATATTCATAATGGTAGTCAGGAGATAGGAAAGCTCAGTGGCAGCCCCAGGCCCTGGGCCTACTGGGACCAAACAAGGACATACTCATTAGGAAACAATTACGTACAAAGCAGATTAAGCCGGGAATAGGCTCCCTGTGGGCTCTTAGGCAGGTTCCTCCTTTAGCTTCAAGGGAACATCTTGAGTCCCGCTTTGTTTTTCCTTCCATGTGTGAACTACTCTTGCTACTAATGTGCACAGCCAGGCAGTTCCTAGCATCTCTTAATAAGTAGCAAGTTGGGGTTGGGGAGGGGGACTACTTACTTCTCTCCAAATGGGAACAAGTCTTGCTTGCATGGAGTCTCCAGAAATAAAGCAGGCTTCTTTTTCTCAGTTAACTCAGTTGGTCTCAGAATTG
Organism: Gekko japonicus; assembly: GCF_001447785.1. Taxonomy (NCBI): domain Eukaryota; kingdom Metazoa; phylum Chordata; class Lepidosauria; order Squamata; family Gekkonidae; genus Gekko; species Gekko japonicus. The sequence goes on from NW_015170887.1 coordinate 2,432,942, forward strand.
CTTTGTCAGGGAAAAGCCATTTGGGGGAGGTTAATTATCTTCTTTCTCTTGGAGAGCAGGGCTGGGAGATTCTCTTCCTCTGAGATGCAGGGCCTTTTTTTTTTTTTTTTTTTGGCTGACAGTATCTGAGCCATTAGTTCCAAGGCAGCCTGAGGAATTGTGGTGCTTGGGATGTGTGTGTGTGTCCTAAAGTCAGTTCAGTTTTCTCTCTTTAGCTCATATTCAGACCTGGGTGTGACCATTTACAGTGCACAGGTGAAGAATTAGGGGAAACTAAATCTCTATTACTTAAACTGGCCTCTACAGTGCTCTTATGAAGCTGCCTTCTACTGAGTCATTGGTCTGTCAAGGTCACTGTCGCCTGCCTGTTCTAGCGGAGGTTTCTGCAGGGTCTCAGGGAATGGTCTTTCACATCATCTCTTGTCATCCTTTTTATAGCTGGATATGCCCAGGATTGAACCTAGAACCTTCTTGCATGCAAAGCAGATGCTGTACCACTAGATATGGTACAGTGGAGTGAGAGCACCTTTGCTTATTCCGCAGACAAGGTTTTCTTGAAGGCATAAAGCCTCTCCAAGGCAATGAAGAAAGCCAGTGTGGTGGTTAGGGTGTCAGACTAAGTTCTGGGAGATCAAGGTTTGAATCCCTGCTCTGCCATGGAAGCTGGCTGGGTGACATTGGGCTAGTCACATCCAATGTTCCCTCTAAGCTGTGGAGTCTTGTGAGCAAAAATTCTACTTTGTGAGCTACAGGCATCAAAGTTATGAGCAAGTGATTTGGCTGCTGCATAAATTAGTTTGCTCTGGAGTCATCCTTCCTGAGCTAAGACAAAAATATGTGAGCCAGAGGCAAAAAAAACTGTGAGCTAGCTCACTCTAACTCAGCTTAGAGGGAACACTGGTCACATCCCCTTGGCCTAACCTGTCTCACAGGGTTGTTGTGAGGATAAAACGGAAGAGAGGAGAATGATATAAGCAAGCTATAAGTGTAAAAAAATGTTAATCCAACATATTCTCAGTCAGAATTTTTATTTTTAAAAACCAGCAGTTTAAGAGGCAGACTGTTACAAGGTTTACACAGAAAATAAAAAAAGATTAAGTTCATGATTGATTAGGTATGTTACCAGAGGTAGTTCCAAAATCCAACATGGCTGCCAGTAGTCAGATCTTGCCTTCACCATCAGATGCATGGACCCACTTCCTTGGTGAGCAGGACAGGAATGAAGAGGTCATACTGAGACTTAGAGTGCAAAGCTTAGCAGCAAGGGATGTGGATAGGCCAGCTGATCTAGAAGTAACCTCAGTCAGTTTTTATCATGTGTGAAGTGTCATCAAGTCACTTCTGATTTATGGTGATCCTATGAATTAATGACCTCCAAAACGTTTTATTGTTTACAGCCTTGCTTAGGTCTTACAGACTGAGGGCCATGGCTTCCTTGATTGAGTCAATCCATCTCATGTTGCATCTTCCTCTTTCCTTCTTCCTTCAGCTTTTCCTAGCATTATTGTCTTTTCCAGTGACCAAACTACAGTAGCCTCGGTTTAGTCAGTTTAGCTTCTAGGGAGAGTTCAGGCTTGATTTGATCTAGAACTCACTTATTTGTCTTTTTCGTGGTCCATGGTATCCATAAAATTCTCCTCCAACACCACATTTTGAATGAATCAACTTTTCCCCCTGTCAGCTTTTTTCATTGTCCAACATTCACATCCACACATTGTATGTGTCACCTTGATCTAATGTTTTTCATAGACAACCCTGTTTTTCAGATTCCCATCCAACCAGTAAAAAATGCTATCAGTCTATGGGTGTGGCAAGCAGCTTTGTGTCCTACAAATGCTACTTCAGAAAAGCAGATTACTTTTTAATATAAAGAAAGCAGTGTTTACAAAACGTAATGGGGATATATTGCCTTGTACCCCTTTCCTTTATATCAGTTTCCCTTAGAGACTGTCCGTTATGGCTATTGTGAGGTGAGGTCTGACAGTGAAATCCTCTGAAGTCTGGGGGCTTAGAAGCATGTAACTCCACATGGGATTGCACTGTCAAATTGGCATAATACTTAGGTCTGTTTGATTGTAGATGTAGCTGTGATTCTGTATGAGGGGATAGATTATTAAGAACATAAGAGAAGCCAGTGTTGGATCAGGCCAACAGCCCATCTAGTCCAACACTCTGTCACACAGTGGCCAAAAATATCAGGTGCCATCAGGAGGTCCAGCAGTGGGGCCAGGACACTAGAAGCCCTCCCACTGTTGCCCCACCAAGCACTTAGAATACAGAGCATCACTTGCCCCAGACTGAGAGTTCCTATCTATACCTTGTGGCTAATAGCCACTGATGAACTTCTGCTCCATATGCTTATCTAATTCCCTCTTGAAGCTGTCCATGCTTGTAGCCGCCACCATCTCCTGTGGCAGTGAATTCCATGTGTTAATCACACTTTGGGTGAAGAAGTACTTCCTTTTATCCGTTCTAACCCGACCGCTCAGCAATTTCATTGAGTGTTCATGAGTTCTTGTATTGTGAGAAAGGGAGAAAAGTACTTCTTTCTCTATCTGCTCCATCCCATGCATAATCTTATAAACCTCGATCATGTCATCCCTCAGCCATCGTTTCTCCAAGCTAAAGAGCCCCAAGTGTTTTAACCTTTCCTCATAGGGAAAGTGTTCCAACCTTTTTATCATTCTAGTTGCCCTTTTCTGCACTTTTTCCAATGCTATAATATCCTTTTTGAGGTGTGATGACCAGAACTGTACACAGTACTCCAAATGAGGTCGCACCATTGATTTATACAGGGGCATTATGATTTGTTTTCAATTCTCTTCCTAATAATCCCCAGCATAGCGTTGACCTTTTTTATTGCAGTTGCACACTGTCTCGACATTTTCATTGAGTTATCTACTATGACTCCAAGCTCTCTCTCTTGGTCAGTCTCTGCCAGTTCGGACCCCATCAATGTGTATTTATATTTAGGATTTTTGGCTCCTGTGAGTTCTTGTGAGTTTTGTGAGTTGTTCCCCTGTGAGTTCTTTTGAGATACGTTTCAGAAGTAATAAAGCATATGCTATTTGGCCACTGCCATGCATGTCATTTTCTTGCATGTGGTTAGTGACTTTTAACAAGTTTTAAAATGTGTCTTGTGTAATTCTAGGGATAGTGTGAATCAGCCACCCTTATTCTAGAGTAGTTAAAAAGAGGTTGGTTTTGTATGGATTCCCACTGGCCACCTCCAGGTGGGGCTGTTCCTTTGTTATTGGATCAAAGTTAGACCTAATAGATTTATCACTTTAAAGGCCACTTGCAAGACAATTAGACAATTAGAACACTGCAACCCCCCCCCGCCCTTATTGTTATTCTTGTACTTTTCCTAATCTTTCTCCAGTTAAGTGATAATTGCTTTCGAACCACCCAGCGGTTCGAAAGCAATTAATATAAGTGAGTAGATGAATGGGTACCTGCGCTTAGGTGGCAGGGGGCACCCACCCCATACGGGTGTGTGTGGCAGGAGCAGTAGAAGCGACAGCAGCAGCGGCGGTGACGGTGGAAATGGTGGCGATGGAGTGGCATAGCGTCGGAGCGGCAGAGCGAAGGCAAGCGGAGCGATGGAGGTGGAGACAGAGGCGGAGCCACAGAAGGATGTGGTGACGTGACGCAAGCGCAGCGGAGCCGTACGGACGTTAGCTGGGCTGTAAGTCGATACGACCCACATACCAGACGGGCCCGCCGAAAGAAAGAAAGAAGAAGCCACCGGACCGGACGACCACACCAGGAACCGAGCACTGACACCCGAAAGACCGCCCGGGAAGAACAACCAAGAAAAACAGCGAGCCCTGCCACCTGGGTGCCGGTAGGCAGCCCCAACCCCTGTCGACATGTGGCCTTAGCTAGGGATAAATTCGGAACTTGTAAGCCGCTCAGAGACCCTTCGGGGTTGGAGCGGGGTAGAAATCGAAGTTATAAAATAAATAAAATAAATCCCATTCCCACATAATGGATTGGGAGATGGTGGGTGGCTTCCTATCAGGGAAAATAGGAGCAATGACACTGGAGGGCAGTATGTGTGCATGGTCTTTCAAGAAGTATCTTTTGGTCCATCCGATCACATTTTTATCCCATCTATCTTCCAAGGAGCTGAGGGTTGCATCCATGGTTCTCTGCTCCCCATTTAATCCTTGCAACAACTCAATGAAGAAGGTTAGGCTGAGAGTGTGTGACTGGCCCAAGATTACCCAGCAAAATTGTGTGGCAGAATGGGGATTTGAACCTATGTCTTTCAGATCCTGGAACTATTTACCGCTATACCGCACTGGATCTTTACACTGAAGCACACTAGAATAAAAGCAAAAGTGCAGTGCCACGTGGTTTCTGTCTTGGAAAGATTGCATGGATAACCTGCATTTTGTGTGTGCGTTAAAAATAGACTTTGGCTTCAATCCTACAAACGAGTTGTGTGCACATATTGCCATAGGGTGCACTTCCTCTTGTGCTAAAATGGCCCATTTAAAACCATTGGTCTTGTGCAAGCAGACGTTTTAGCAGAAGAGGAAGCATGTACGGAACTTTTGTGTAGTATCCAAGCCACTGTCTGCAATTTGCCAACTAGAACAATATCAGTTCCTTATATCTCCCAGTAATTTTCCATTTTCTACCATTCTCAGTCTCTTCACTGCAGTGGAAACATAGGAAAGTCATTTGGCCTATTCATGCAGTTGTTGTAAATGTAGGCTGCTCCAAACACAGGCCTCTGACCTGCCAGTGCCTGTTGTCTGATACTTGCCTTTCTAAATGATTGTTTCTTGGGAGGCTGCTTGCACTGTAGCTGACGCCTGGACCTTTTGAAAGGGCAATCTGGGTTCTGCAAATCACTTGCAAATAGAGAGGAAAATCCCAAAGACTCTCCCTTTTTAGTCTCTTGAGTCAAAGTTCCTGAAAATGGTGAGAGTACATGACTCCAATTTTCCTTAGACTGTTTACTCCCCACTTTTCTCCTTGAAGGAACATAAAATACAAAAAGAAATTACAATCAAAATATAATACAGTTTAATATAATACAGCTATTGCTATTGTCTGGGATCCAACTGGCCTGCTTGTCAAAGATTGTAGAGCAGAAGGTATAGCTGAGCAGCTCTTTGGCTCTTGCCCAAGGGCTCATCTCTCTCTCTGGCCATACCCAACTTTATACCTGGAACCAGGAAGAACAAAGAAAACCTCAGCTCAGGTATTACAGCTGGCAGCAATGTTCCTCCTAGTCCACCCTCTCTACTGCCTAAAGGATTCTGATGCAAGTCTTCTGTTCCAAATATTGGTCATTTCCTGCCTTTAGAATGTAGGGCAAAAGTACAGTTTATTTTCTTATTTTCTTAAAACATCTGTGTGCCACCGTCCTCCATGGTTGAAGTTTGCTTACAATTAAAGCAACGATTTGGTCTATAACAGCTCTGCCACAGGGCAGACCAAACGCTAGGGAATTGGACATTGGCTGCAAGGCATTTGCGAGCTATTTCGTGGATAAAGTCTTTGTGCTCCGCCGTGACCTCCCCACCACAGTTGAAACAGTGAGTGAACTCGAGGCCCCTTGCACGTCTTCGATTGCAGTTTTGGATCATTTCAGCCCGCTCAGCCTGGAGGAAGTTGACAGATTGCTTGCAACTGTACGCCCAGCCACGTGCAGACGATCTGTGCCCTTCCTGGCTTATTAAAGCTGGCCATGAAGGGTTTCGAGGTGCCCTAAGGGAAAATATCAGGTGCACTCAAGGAAGTGATGGTCCATCCTCTCCTGAGAAAACCATCTCTGAATCCGGCCGAATTGGCTAACTATTCCAGTTTGCCCTATTAATTGAGAGGGCGGTGGCGATACAGTTGCAGGGCTTTATGGATGACACTTCCATATTAGATCCCTTCCAGTCTGGCTTCCGCCTGGGACACAGGACACAGATGGCGTTAATCGCTCTTATGGATGACCTCCAGAGGCATCTGGATCGGGGTGGTTTGGTGACACTGTTGTTGTTGGCCTGTTGGCTGCATTCGACACGGTCGACCATCAGTTGCTGACCCACCGCCTTGCCGACATGGGGATCCAGGGGCTTGCCTTGCAATGGCTTGCTTCCGTTCTCCAGGGTCGGGGACAAAGGGTGGTGCTACTCACCTGCTTGAGTACGGAGTGCCTCAAGGGGCAGTGCTTTCCCTGATGTCATTTAATATCTATATGCGCCCCCTTGCCCAGATCGCCCAGAGATATGACCTCCGGAGGCATCTGGATCGGGGTGGTTTGGTGACACTGTTGTTGTTGGACCTGTTGGCTGCATTCGACACGGTCGACCATCAGTTGCTGACCCACCGCCTCGCCGACATGGGGATCCAGGGGCTTGCCTTGCAATGGCTTGCTTCCGTTCTCCAGGGTCGGGGACAAAGGGTGGTGCTAGGGGAACAGTGGTCCAGGAGACACCTGCTTGAGTACGGAGTGCCTCAAGGGGCAGTGCTTTCCGCGATGTTATTTAACATCTATATGCGCCCCCTTACCCAGATCGCCTAGAGGTATGGGCTGGGATGTCACCAGTATGCTGATGACACCCAGCTCTATCTGATGTTGGGCGGCCAGTCGGACTCCAGACTGGAAGATCTGGACTGGGCACTGCAAGCCATGGCTGGTTGGCTTAGACTGAGCTGGCTGAAGCTGAACATGGCAAAGATGGAGGTCCTGTGCCTGAGTCGGGGCGGTTTGGGCGTAGGGATCCCACTCCTGACCTTTGGTGGGATACCACTAGTACCAGCGCCGGTGGTTAGGAGTTTGGGAGTGCTCCTGGATACCTCCTTAAAAATGGAGGCCCAGGTAGCAGCCACTGCTAAGTTGGCCTTTTACCATCTTTGGCTGATTCGGCAGTTGGTTCCCTTCCTTGACCGAGATGACCTCGCTACAGTGATCCATTCGATGGTCACCTTGAGACTAGACTACTGTAACACTCTCTATATGGGGCTGCCCTTGTTGCAAATCTGGAAGCTGCAGCTAGTGCCATGGCCAGGCTTCTGATGGGCCTCCCTAGATGGGAGCACATCCGGCCTGTGCTGAAGGCACTGCACTGGCTGCCAATAGCATACCGAATTTGCTTCAAGGTGCTGGTACTTAACTTTAAAGCCCTATATGGCCAGGGTCTGACATACCTGAGGGACCACCTTTCCCCATATATACCCCAGAGCACTACAGTTGGGGTCACAACACCGATTGACCCTCCCAGGCCCCAAGGATGCCAAGCTCGCTGCCACCAGGGCCAGGGCCTTTTCAGTTGAGGCTCCATACTGGTGGAATGAGCTCCCGGAAGAGATCAGGGCCCTGCGGGATCTTCTACAGTTCCGCAGGGCCTGTAAGAGAGAGCTCTTCCACCAGGCCTTCAACTGGGAGCCGCTCTCACCACTACCACCAACATCTGTGGTTATGGGCCGGCCCCAGCTTTGAGATTGAGCCATACCATCGTGTGACACCAGAAGATCACTGAGTCAGAATTGTCTGCTGTTACATCATATAGCATGCCATCTCAATTAATGATTATATGATTATTATTACTAGCACTTTATGATTACCTGGTCGTTTAAAAATGTTTTAAATGTTTTTATGTGGATTTTATGGTACCTTGTACCAACTACGTAAGCCGCCCTGAGCCTGTTTGCGGGGAAGGCGGGATACAAATGGAATTAATAAATAAAAAATATAAAATAAAAATATGAAACAACAATCAATGCCCAAATTCTCCTCTCATCCTAATAAAACCTGATACAGCCAAATAAAATGCAATAACAGGCTTGCAACATTCACTCCATTTAACACCAAGATGGATACAGCAGCCTTGCAGAGCCTCTTAAAAGTTTCCAAGTCACTGGGACACATAATGCTGTAAAGTCCGCCTCCCATTTTCTCCAGGGGAACTGATCTCTGTCATCTGAAGATCCGTTGTAATCCTGGGAGACCTCCAGCCCCCACCTCAAGGCTGGCAACGCTAAGGAGACTGGGAGTGTTGTTGGTCGGTGGAGATCCCATTAGCTCTCCAAGAAACACCCTCAATCCCTTGAGCAATATTACACTTTATAAAAAAAGTTTTATTTAATTTAAAAGGTAAAGGATGAATGGCAAACATTAGTTTGGGGCTTAATATATAAAGGTGGACTTGGAGTGCATTGGAGTGTGGGTCAGGGAGCAAGATTGATTGCTGAGCCTGAGTTTGGTTTACTAGTGTGTATCCTTGTCATTTCAGTTGCAGAGCTAGGAAAACGCTAGTGTTGCTACTTATCCCGTTTCAGCAGGCAGTCTCCTACTTTCTCTGCTTTCCTCCAAGCAGTGGGGAGAACTCCACCCTGCAGAAACCCAGAAGTGAAGTCATGGCCACACCATAATGCTCTAGGAATACCCCAAATCTCTATGATCTTTCCCATAGAGGTTTGAGTAATTCCTAGAGCGTTGCATTGTGGGTTTTCACATGCAAGTGATGTTGCAATGCATACAATACTGTTTTTCAAGGGTTCTCCCCCTGAAAACTCCATCTGCTTGTGGGAGCTGGTTTGGCAACCTTAGATGGAGCTGATCTCATCCTGTAGTTCAGGCACCTGCTGTAAACTCTGGCATTATATTAAATCTGTCATCACTCTTTAACTTTCATAACCATCATCTCCTTGCCCCAATGCTATAATTCCCATAATTCTTTGGGAGAAGTTATGGCAGTTAAAGTGGTATAAACTGATATAAATTTGTAATATGAAAATACACTTAAAATGGTTTAATTCCTTTTGGGATTGCCGCAGGATAAGCGGGACAGTGGAGATTGAGGCAAAGTAGGCTGGTCTAGTCTAGAGGACCAATACTCAAGAGCCCCTCACTGGATGAACTCAAGCAAGACGGTCTTCATGAGCCTTAGTTCTCTATATGTAAAAAGGGAACAAGGCTGACTTACCTAATAACATTGCTGTTTATTTGTTTATTATGGGATTTGTACCCTGCCTTCTGCTATGTTCAAGGCAGCTCGCAGGGAATGAATAAATACCAGATCCAGTAAAAACCAGTCATGCCAGTAACACCAACTAAATGACTAGGTGTTGACATGGAAATAACCTTTTTATTTGAAGACATTCACATGTGCTCACTGGGTTCTTGAGTGAGGAAGAAACTGCATTTAAATGAGACCTATGTGAAGATAAATGAATTGATTCTCCCAGGAACATGAGTGTAAAAAGACACTGGATGGCAGGCTGATATCATACCTGTTGCTGCACGGTAGCACTGGATCATGGAAAGGATTGTTCCAAAGACTGAGGAGCAGACTTCATGAAAATCCTGCAGGCTTTCCCTGTTAAATCCATGACCTTATCAAAATCTCCCTAAAGTGTATCTGATGAAGGAGTATGCTTGAGGCTAACACACAATTAGCTTACCTGTCAAACCAATGTCTTCATTTTACCTTGCCCTCTCAATGCCAACAGGATAACTGCAATTGGTATTGGTTTGTGGATTATTCTTCAGATTGGGAAGGGATCTAAGGGGCAATTCACACGACCATTGGGTTGATTCATGCATTAAGTAAGTGCTGTTTTGGGGGACATTGTGTGTGTGATAGCTAAGGAGAAGATACTGGAAAATCACGTACATGCTGGCTCCCTTGCCCATAGCCAAGCAGTTGCTGCTGCAGGCAGAATTAAACATTGTATATGATACGTATGCTCAAAAATATAGTTTGCAAGATAGTTATAATATAAATGTTTAATTCTGCACATGGTAGCAGCTGTATGTGACCAGCTGATAACTGGCAGGGAGCAGCGAATGGATAGGATTTTCAAATAGCAAGACGGAGAGGGCGGGCAGGCGGTGGGCCTTGGCCTCCGAGTTCGGGTGTTGGAGGGGGGCAGTGGCCTCCTGGGGGCCCAAGGAGACTGGCCTGCAGTCGAGGAAAAGGAGGAGCGCCGGGGACTAGATCCAAAAGCAGAGTGCCCCTGGTGGCGGGCCCGCGACAGACCAGTCAGGACCTCTGACGGAGCAGTCGGCGCCCCTAGTGATAGACCAACAGAAGACCAGCTAATAAGCGGAGAGGTGATTGTACCCGACTCCCCTGATAGATGCGGAGCCAACAGACTTTAGCCGCTGAATGACTGTTCGGATGCATGAGTGAGAAGGAGGAATATTCTGCTTTAAGTGGGTTAAGTGATGAATGTTAGAGGAGGGAATTATGAGTGCCAGGTAGATTGTTTAAACATTTAAGGAATGGTGATGTAAGCTTGCTGGCACGAACAAGTATAGGATAAATTAGTTTTGTATAGCAGATTGTGGGATTGTAGTTGTGTAGTGGGGTGGGAGAGCCAGGTTATAACAACGGCATCAGGAGGATATTTATTCAACTTGCTGCCAGCGGTCTGGAGCTATGGTGTGGACAGGCAGATGCAGCAATGCCAGAACAAGAGATTCCGGTGCTCTTTGGGAGGGGAAAGAATAGCGGTGGGTCTGGGCAGAGTAATAAAGGAAGGACACTGAGAAACAAAAGGGCTCGGTGTCCTTCCAGCCTGCAACCCATCCCAAAGGATGCCAGCAGTGGGGCTAGGATTAGTAACCCCTGTCCGTCATTGGTGTTGTGTAACGCCAGGTCTATCAACAACAAGACAACAGTCCTTCGGGACTTTGTCATAGAACAACAGGCTGACCTGGCGTGCGTGACCAAGACCTGGGTGCAGGAAGGGGAGACTGTAGCTCTCTCCCAGCTTGCCCCACCGGGGTTCTCGGTCCTACACCAATCACGGACTAGGGGGTGGGGGGGAGTGGCGATATTTGTGCGGGAGGCTTACTCCTTCAGGGCGCTCCCTATGTTGGAGATTGCGGGCTTAGAGTGTGTCGGTCTGGTGCTGGAGGCCGAGGAGAGTGTAGCAATTTGGCTGGTGTACTGGCCGCCTAACACACCGGCCAGTTGCTTGCTGTCCCTGCTGGAGGCCGTATCAGGCTGGGCGCTGGAGCACCCTAGTCTGTTAATCTTGGGTGACTTCAACGTCCATGCTGATGACGCGCCCTCCAGCCGGGCTACGCCCTAGTGATGTCCATGGCATCGCTGGGACTCTCCCAGTGTGTATCGGCCCCGACGCATCAGGCAGGGCACACACTCGATTTAATCTTCATGATGGGGATTACAGTGGACTGGATCACTGCGGAAGCAGTGCCATGGTCGGACCACTATGCCTTGAAGGCCCATGTGAATGTCCTGCCCTGACCCTGTATAGACGGCGAGCGGATTTTAGCTCGCCCGCAGAGCCAACTGGACCCAGTGCGGCTTCAAGTGGCCCTGCGGGATCCGATGCCCCCTGGCAGTTCATTGGATGAGCTCGTGGATGATTGACATAGTCGACTTTCCACGGCCATTGACGTGATCGCTCCCCGGCACCCTCTGCGCCCTCGCTCTAGGCTAGCTCCCTGGTATACCCAGGGGCTGCTGATACCGGACCTCCTCTAAGGACGGTTCCGAATGCCCGTCTCTGCCTTATGTATGATAGTGGGCGCGGCGTGAGTAATCTTTCCCGTGTATACAGAGGGCGGATTGGCCAACGAACGCTCCTATTTCCCAGGAAGTGAGACAACACGCTAGGTTTAATGAATAAATGTTGCCTTTTACTAAGCAGTTCTCAAGCATACAAAAACATATGCACACGCAGATTCACACGTTCCTTAGTTACAATGGTATATAGAAAGCAATCAGCATGGAAAATAATAAATTCAACAGACAAGGGGGATAACACAACAGGATATCGCTTATACTTATCTGAGGTCCAAGCTGAGAAGAAATCTCCTCATAGATGGAATGGGGAAACTTAAGTTTCAGCGGGTGGAATTCTAAGACACACGGACTAGTCCAGCCAGCCACGTGCGGGTTCCCTGGTCGCGACTTCAGAGAACGCAGTAAGAATCACCTGCAGTGGCCCGTAATTGAAGGAGAAGTTGAGGGCGTGAAATAAAGAGGGGCGGGAACTTGCTGCTTCAATTCAGCAGCTGGGAAAAGTGCCCTGACTCCAACTAATGAAAATATTTAGTATAGGGCATACAACGATTTGTCCTTTCCGCTTTATTTAAAACTCTTTCTTTGGGAACGCTGGAGCTTCTACGGCACAAAATAGAGCAGACTTATTTGGAGGCGTGGAGCTTTAAGCTCTGAACGTGGAGCTTTAAGCTCAGAATGCGGATTGCAGCGATAGCGGCAAGGGACTAGAACATAAGCCTCATCCTCAACTAAAAAATTAAAGAGACATCACTCCCTTTTTGAGTTGGAAGTAGAAGAAGAACGAAGAAGAATTAAGAAGACAGACGTGGGGAGATAAGCCTCCTTTGTTTTCTTTTCTTAAAAAAAATACTTTATTTATACAGTTTTACTATACAGCCAAGTATATTTTTATAAATACATATTCATGTTTTTGGAGTCTTACATATAATATAGTTTTCCCACCATTTATATACTCATAACCATCTTCTTTGGAATATTGTCTCATCTTTACCACGTAATGACAGAGTCAATTTGTCCAATTCAGCTATTTCCAGCAATTTCTTTGCTATTTCTATTCTAGAGGGTAATTTGTCTTTTTTCCAATATTGGGCAGCCATAATTCTTGATGAAATTGAGATGTATATTAGTAAGTATCTATCTTCTTGATTAAAGTTATCTGGAATAATGTTTAGTAAATATATTTCTGGTACCAAATTTAAGTTCACATTCATTATTTCTAATATTATCTGCTTAACAGATTTCCAAAATTTTTGCAAGTTACTACGTTTCCACCACATATGTATAAATGTTCCTATATTATTCTTACATTTCCAACAGTTCTTCGAGACTTTAGGTGAACATTTCCCAATTCTATCTGGTGACCAATACCACCTATGGAACATCTTATATATATTTTCTTTAAATGCTGTTGAATTAAGATATAGAGGGGCGGTTCCCCGAGGCACTCAAGGAAGCAATGGTCCGCCCTCTCTTGAAAAAACCAACTTTGGATCCAGTGGAATTGGCCAACTATCGGCCGGTGTCCAATTTGCCCTATTTGGGCAAATTGATAGAGAGGGCGGTGGCGGTTCAGCTACAGAGCTTCCTGGATGACGCTTCTGTCCTTGACCCATTCCAGTCCGGTTTTCACCCGGGTCATGGGATGGAGACAGTGCTGGTTGCCCTTACTGATGACCTCCGGAGACATTTGGATTGAGGCGGTGTGGCGGCGCTGTTGTTATTAGATCTGTCGGCCGCATTTGATACAGTCGACCACCAGCTGCTGGCCCATCGCCTCACCAACGTGGGGATTGAGGGGCTCGCCCTTCAGTGGCTTGTCTCGTTTCTCCAGGGTCGGGGACAGAGGGTAGTGTTAGGGGAACAGCAGTCCCAGAGGGACCCGCTTGAATGTGGGGTGCCTCAGGGGGTGGTGCTTTTCCCAATGCTGTTTAACATATATATGCGCCCCCTCGCCCAGATTGCCCGGAGGTATGGGCTGGGGTGTCATCAATATGCAGATGACACCCAGCTCTATTTGATGTTGGGTGGCCAGTCGGACTCCAACCCAGAAGATCTGCACCGGGCTTTACAAGCCGTGGCTGGGTGGCTCAGACTGAGCAGGCTAAAATTAAACCCGGCGAAGACGGAGGTCCTGTGCTTGAGTCGGACCGGACCGGGGTTGGGACTCCCGCTTCCGACCTTCGATGGGGCACCATTGGTGCGAGTTTCGGAGGTTAGGAGCTTGGGAGTGCTCTTGGACCCCACCTTAATGATGGAGGCCCAGGTGGCAGCCACTGCCAGATCGGCCTTTTACCATCTGCGGCTGGTATGGCAGTTGGTTCCTTTGCTCGACCGCAATGACCTAGCTACAGTGATCCATGCGACGGTTACCTTGAGGCTAAACTACTGTAACACTCTCTACATGGGGCTGCCTTTGTCACAAATCCAGAAGCTGCAGCTGGTGCAGAATGCTGCGGCCAGGCTGCTGGTGCGTGCCCCTAGATGGGAGCACACCCGACCTGTGCTGAAAGCCCTGCACTGGCTGCCTATAGCATACCGGATTCGCTTCAAAGTGCTGGTGCTTACCTTTAAAGTCCTACATGGCCAGGGTCTGACAAACCTGAGGGACCGCATTTCCCCATATATTCCCCAAAGAGCACTTCGGTCAGGGTCACAACACCATCTGGTGACCCCGGGCCCTAAGGAGGCCAGGCTTGCAGCAACAAGGGCCAGGTCCTTTTCAGTGGCTGCTCCTATCTGGTGGAATGAGCTCCCGGAGGAGATGGGCCCTGTGGGACCTTGTGCAGTTCCGCAGGGCCTGCAAGACGGGGCTCTTCCACCAGGCTTTTGAGTAGGAGCTACCACTGCCACTACCACCACTGCTCCATTATACAGCTACACTGCCAAAGGGCTGGGTAACATCTAGCTGTGGTTTTGGCCTGCCCTTCTGCTATGCAAGATGTTGAGAGTTTAGCCGTGCGCCGATAGATTTGAATTTTAATTGGTTTATTTATATGGAATTTTAACTGTTTTATATATTGTACGCACTTTGTGCCTGTGTAAGCCGCCCTGAGCCCATTCGTGGGGAGGGCGGGGTATAAATATAATATAATAAATAAATAAATAAAATAAAATGATTTGACTAAGTTAGGTGGGCAACCATGAGCATTTATACTTCCATAGATCTGGGCCATCATTGTCCCGATGACGGGACCACCGACCCCCCGCGGTCCCCACAAAACCGCCACCAATGCCGGGAAGATGGCCCCGGGACCCACCTCTACTCACCTGGGATCCCAGGAGACACCAGAGGAAGACCACCGAGGCGGGCATGGCCACAGCCCTCCTGTCATCGGCCCCGGTCGGCGCCAACAACAGAGATGTCGGAAGGTCACCCAAACATGGCCTGGCGCGAGAGCACACCAGTGCATTCGGGCACCACACCCCATCTGGAGCTGCCCGAGGCAGGAAGGAGTGAGGGAGAACCCGGCCCCTCCCAGGAGCCGGCGTCCTCCGTTATGTGGAGGGGCGGGACTGGAGAAGGGAGGGGGTGGAGAGAGCTGGGGGAATATGGGAAGGTGGGAGGAGAGAATAAAAGGATGCAGCTGTAAGAGGCCAGGGATGATGACCTGGATGGAAGGCGACGACACTGCAGAACAGAGAGAGGTAAAGTGTCTTACATCCAGAGGGAACATAGTGGCAGGGACGGTGACGGATCCTCCCTCCCCGTTCAGGAGTCTGAGGCCCCTGCTGCTTCCTCGAGTGGGCCACCAAGGTGGCAGAGCCATGGGTGGCTGGAGGAATCCAGTGGCAGCGAGGGGGAGTCATCAGGGTCTTGTGACAATCATGTTCAAACAAAGTTACCAGGTTAGCCCAATCTTGTCAGATTTTGGAAGCTAAGCAGGGTTGGCCCTGGCTAAGTATTTGAATGGGAGACCACCAAGGAAGTCCAGGTTGCAACACAGAGGCAGGTGATGGGAAACTATCCCTGAACATCTCTTGCCTTGAAAGCTCTATGGGTGCGACTTGATGACACTTTCCACCACCACCACCACCACCACCACCACCACCACCACCACCACCACCACCACCACCACCACCACCACCACAGCTGTTTTAAATTATACTTGAAAAATCTAGAGATGGTTATAATGATATTATATCATTTTTCCTTCAAGGATACGCATGCTTAGCAGTGGTACAGAAATTGAAAAAGGAAGGATAATGGTCCTGCTCCCATAAATTTGGACCTTAAAGAAAACCTTGCATGACCTGTACTTGGGGCAGGGATTACATTCTGGCAGATGGAAATGTGAATTGAAAGGTCTTTGGCAGTATCCCTTAATAATTACGCTAAGACAAATTCAGCTCTGTGTTGCAGTCTAATAATTTAAAGAAGATTTTTTTTTTGTATCTGTTGCCTGAAATTTCTCAAACCTGATATAATGGCCACCATTTCTTCATTATGTGCAAGAAGTACGGTAAACATGTGCCCTCCTATTGGGAAAGTCTGAAATGTTCCTAACCTCCTCAAGGGAGGTTTCAGAAGGTATGCTTGCCAATGAAGTTCCCAGAGGGTCAGCCAAAGATGAGTGAAAAAGTTCCTGCGTTAATTCCTAGACAAAGGTGCACCTTTAGAAAAAAAAATCTTGGGAGGAGCTATAGCTCAGTGGCAGAACGCAGAGTTTGCATACAGAATGTCTCAGGTTCAGTCTCCTGTGCCTGAGACCCAGGAGAGATGCTGCTAGTCAAAGGACACAGTACTGTGCTAAATGGATGAGTGGTTTAAGGGAGCACCAGGGATGTGTGCTTGTAGGCAGTCAGTAAACCCAACCTCGTTGCTATGCCTTGCAGCAAGAATTTTCCTTCCTCCTTACTTTGCTTTTTAACAAAAGAATAATTGTGGGACATATGTGCAATTAATGAAAGTTCCTTAAATATATAAATAAACTGTTGACTGCTTGTAAATTGTGGGACATATGTGTGGTTAATTAAAGAAGAAGCGATGCATAGATTAGGCCATTCCTGCACCAACCTCCCCCCTTCCCATTGATGACAGATGCCCCCCCCCCACCTGGGTTGCTTTAAAACATTTATCTTTGGGTGGAAAATGCAGTTTCAATCACAACATGCCCAGTAATTAATTGCACAGTAATTCCAGTGTGCAGCTCTGTCACCCATGATAGGGAAAGGGGAGTGGGGAAGGTGTTGATATTTTTGTTGATGGTTGAACATTTGTTTTCCTCATCGTTTTGACACCAGAGGTAATTGCCATTCCTGAAATATTTTCTTGCTGCCATTGCAAGGAAAATGTTAGGGACAAATTAATTATGAAGACTCTTGTTACGGCAGATTAATAGGCTGATGGAAGTGATTCTTTCCTGCCTTCTGCAATTTTTTGGCAGGCTTGGCAGGTGTCGGGTGTTTATATGAAGGAAATCACAGTTCTCCAACTCAGCTACCTCATTTAAGTCATCTTTTCTGAGCACACCAGCAAACTGAAAAATTAAGAATAGCAGTCATAGTAAGGTAAAGGTAAAGGTTCCCTTGCTCGAAAGTCAGTCGAGTCCGACTCTAGGGTTGTGGTGCTCATCTCCAGAGCCAGCGCTGTCCGAAGACATTTCCGTGGTCATGTGGCCGGCATGACTAAGCACCAAGGCGCACGGAACGCTGTTACCTTCCCACCGAAGTACCTATTTATCTACTTGCAATTTCTTGCTTTCGAACTGCTAGGTTGGCCGGAGCTGGAACTAGAGACGGGAGCTCACTCCATCATGCGGCAACTCGGTAGAACTACCATGCATTCAGATAAAAAGGCTGTGTTTCCACGTGTTTGTCTCATTTTACATCATATGGGTTGGATCCAATGGCCACATTCCTCTCAAGGGGATCAGTTGACTCTCTTCTACTCAGGATTACTCCAACGAAGCGAGACTTGGACGGAGAAATATGAGAATACTGTTATTGGCAATGCTGGAATTAATACATGGAGAACATGGTAGAAGGCACATGATCTTGCCCCCCCTACCTATTAGCTGAAGTTGCCTAAATATTTTAAAGGATTTTCCCCTGTAACCATGAAAGTTAGAATTGTATCCCTTTTAAAGGAAATAACATTCTTTGGCTTCCATGGCAACTGCATCTCCAAGGTATGTCAGAGAGGGTATAAAGTCCAGAAACATAAGAACATAAAAGACGCCAATGTTGGATCAGGCCAAAGGCCCATCCAGTCCAACACTCTGTGTCACACAGTGGCCAGAAATACCAGTGCCATCAGGAGGTCCAGCAGTGGGGCCAGGACATTAGAAGCCCTCCTACTGTTGACCCCCCGAAGCACCAAGAAGACAGAGCATCAATAGTCTGAGTAAGCTCTTCCTTTGATGGGATTCTATCCAATTTCCAATACTTTGCTAGCAAAATTCTGGCTGTTGTCTATATGTTATTATACGACGCTCAGATTTGTTATATCCATCCGGTAACATATTCGATTTAAAAAACTCAGGTTCTAAGGCAAATTAATATCTAATATTTCTTGAATTATCTTTTGGATTCCTAACCAGAACTTCTAAATTTTCCCACATTTCCACCACATATCAAAATATGTTCCGACATTCCTCTTACATTTCGAACAGTTGTTCATTGCATTTGGGTAGCACCTAGGTATTCTATTGGGGGACCAATGCCATCTATGAAACATTTTATTGATGTTTTCTTTGTATGGAATAGCCCTTGTAAATTTTAGTATATTCCAATTTTAGCCCAATTGTCTAAATCTATATTATGACCTATATCTTGCATCCATGTAACCATTGATGTTTTCACAATTTGTGTAAGGATGATGCTCTAGCATTCACTCAAAACTCTATGGTTCAAGCATATAGTTTGGTGTGAATGCTAGAGCATTGCCCTATGAGGTGAGGTCACTGTCAGGATGTGTTGGAAGTGATGTCACCCCAGTGACTCCAATGCCCCCCCCCCCATTTCCATACCCACTGGCCCACTGAGTGATGTAGTGGGAAGAGGGCTGCTGAGGGAGGTGTCCTGCTAATCTTGGGGACCTGGTAGCCCTAGGTGTATCTCTGTTTTAGGATGGTATTGCTAATAATTCAGAAAATAAAAGACATTTCAATGGATTAGCAATCAAAGATTTGTTGTGCTACTCATTTGCTCAAAGAAAGAAACTTTAGCCAATATGTAGATTAGTTTGGCCATATGTTTTATCCTTCTTATTTATACAGCTTTGCCTATATGTAAACAGCTTAGCAAAACATTGCTAAGGGTACAAGGTTTTATTAATGCACTTAGAATTTTTTTCTTCATAGGCTCATTTCCACTTTGTATGTCATAACTTCAGATATACATATTTCTATACTACCTTCTCTTTTTTTTAAATGACCACAATGTGTTTTATGTTCACTGGTAAGGTATTATATGGATTTTAATTTTGTTAGTATTGTGTTTTGTTACACTTTGTTGATAGGTATACTTCTAAAGCTTTATTCTAATGATCCTGTAACCTATTCTGAACCTTCAAGATAGGATTGGCTGAAAATCTTAAAAATGAAATTTAAAAAAAGTTAAATATTTTAAATATTAAGTAATTAAAATGTTCTTCTTTTCCTCTTCCTTTTCCTCTTCTTTTCCTCTTTCCTTGTGGTTCAAGGCAGCTTTATTGTTCAAGGTTTACTGCTTCCTAATTGGGAGGGAAAACAGCATGCTGTAGTCCAATCTTCTCATATCGCGGAAGCTAAGCAGGGTTGGTACCCAGAGACCACTAAAGAAGACTCTGCAGGGGAAGACAGTGGCAAACCACCTCTGCTTCTCACTTGCCTTGAAAGCCTTTTCCTGGGGTTGCCATAAGTTACTTCCGACTTGATGGCACTTTTGCATGTGACGATACCACTCTAATGGCAGAAAGTGAAGAGGACCTAAAGAGCTTCTTACTTAGGGTAAAAGAGGAGAGCGCAAAAGTGGGCTTGAAGCTCAACATCAAAAAAACTAAGATCATGGCATCCGACCCCATCACTCCTTGGCAAATAGAAGGGGAAGTCGTGGAAGTAGTGACAGACTTCACGTTCCTGGGATCCCAGATCACCGCAGACTGTGACAGCAGCCATGAAATTAAAAGATGCCTGCTCCTTGGGAGGAAAGCGATGGTGAACCTCAACAGCATGATAAAAAGTAGAGACATCACCCTGCCAACAAAAGTCCGCATAGTTAAAGCAATGGTATTCCCAGTAGTCAGGTATGGCTGCGAGAGCTGGACTATAAGGAAGGCCGAGCGCCGAAGAATAGATTCTTTTGAACTATGGTGCTGGAGAAGACTCTTGAGAGTCCCTTGGACTGCAAGAAGATCAAATCAGTCAATCCTAAAAGAAATCAACCCTGACAGTTCCCTGGAAGGCCAGATAATGAAACTGAAGCTCAAATACTTTGACCACCAAATGAGAAGGGAGCACTCACTGGAGAAGACCCTGATGCTGGGAAAGACTGAAGGTCAAAGTAGACGGGGACGGCAAAGGATGAGATGGTTAGACAGTGTCATAGATGCAACGAACATGAAATTGAGCCAACTTCAGAGGACGGCGGAAGACAGGAAGGCCTGACGTGATCTGGTCCATGGGGTCGCAAAGAGTCAGACTCGACTGTGCGACTAAACAACAACAACAAATATTGTTTGTATAGTTAATCCCAACATGATCTGTCTGGATGTCTTTAATCTGGATATCTCTTAGCCAGTGTTGAGACATGGTTTTTGCATGTGTAAGTGTTCCTGTATGCATATGAAAATTTGTTGCTTTTTATCAGAGAGGCTGTTGCTTTGCAGTTGCTTGGGTCATCTACATACAGTATGTTTGGGAGTGTGAGCTGGGGGACAGGCAGAACCATTCACGTGAATAACAATTGCAGTATCTGCATTGGCCTTTGTCTATCCTTTGAAAAGAGAGCATTGAAATCTTCCCCTGTGAGTGGCGGCTCTGGCTTTACGGTCTGCTGAACAGGTGGATCCTAACCACCAGAGAGCGTAAGTGCTGTCTTTGTGGGCTCTAATTACTAGACTTTGACTCAAGTTTGTCTTGACTAGAGGTCAGTTGTAGGCCTGACCTCCCTTAGGAAAGGAAGAGACTTTTTGTATGTCAGGCATGCACAGAGACCATAATATTGGAGCATTCTGCATTAAGGTTGCCAGATCCACTTACCTGGCCGGCAGGGGGCTCCTGACGTCCTTTTGGGAGACCGGAAGTGATGTCTGGCAACTTCTGGTAAATCTGGAAGTGCAGGCCCTGACACAATGACGTCACCCAGAAGTGACGTCATGACGTCGGGGACATCAGGGATGATGCTCTGGTTTGGGGCAGAAACTCTATGGTAAATTTGGGCTCAAACCACAGAGTTTTGCCCACAAACCAGAGCATCCCCCCTGATATCCCCGATGTGATGAAGTCACTACCAGGTGACATCATCACGTCGGGGGCTGCACTTCTGGTTTTACTGAAAGTCACCCAGGAAGGTCAGTTGGGGGCGGGATTTCCCCCTGCCGGCCAGCGGCTGGCAAGAGCCCAGAAAAACGGGTTTCCCTGCCCCCACTGGGGGACTGGGTTGCTTTGCATGTACATGCAGTTAGTACTCAGGGATTCATGGCATATGATGGTTTTGTACTGCCATTCTATTATGCATGCAGTGTGTAATGTAGAAAGAGTTACATCTGTGTCTTTGATTTGTCATAAGCAGGCTCAGCAGGGTAAAAGGAGAGCTGCAGGCAAAGGAAAGATTGTTGTGGATATCGTTTTTTTATGGAGGTTGTCTGAGCAGAGGAGCTTACCTGGGCCAATTTCTTTCTATGCTTTTTCATATGTGTGTATTTAACATATTCAGCAACATCACCTGCACGATAACTCTGACTCAGATTATCATATTGCCCCTGGATGACCTGAAAACCATACATTTTAGCCCTCTTCAGACATTAAGGCTGCACGTACCAGGACCTGCCAACTGTATGTATTAGGGGCACATGCTACCCCCAGTCCTCCTGTTATGTGTGGTTGCTATGTTGTGTGAAAAGGATTATGGGCAGATTTTGCATACACATACCTCCTCTGTACTCACTATGTGAAACCCTTTCATTTTTCTTCCATATACTCCCCCCTTCTGACTTCCCACA
The DNA here is from genome assembly GCF_001447785.1 of Gekko japonicus. Taxonomy (NCBI): domain Eukaryota; kingdom Metazoa; phylum Chordata; class Lepidosauria; order Squamata; family Gekkonidae; genus Gekko; species Gekko japonicus. The sequence goes on from NW_015170887.1 coordinate 2,454,593, forward strand.
GTGCTCAAACTTCCCATTCTCTCTTAGCTCACCCCCTTTCCCAATTCTTTAATATTATATATTTATTACAGGTAACGAATCTCTTTATCTCTAGATCTATATATGTTTAAACTTAATCTAAATAACCCTCTGTCTTAATAATTGTCTAAGCAAAATAAATTTTTAACATCCCAGTATTTCTCCATATAGTCTTTGAAGTCCTTCCAATCTGCAAAAAAGTCTTCTGCTTCTTGATTTTTAAGCTTTCTTGTCATTTTGTCCATTTCAACCATAAAAAGTAACTTTTTTAACCACTCCCAAATATCAGGAGTTTTTTCTTGCTTCCAACATTGAGCGTACGTCATTCTAGCAGTTGTAATCATATACCACATTAAAGTCCGTTTTGCAATATTAACTTCTTCCATTCTAAGTCCCAGAAGAAACACTTCCGGTTCCTTCTTAATTTTACATTTCATGATTTTTTCCAACATTTGTTTGATAGATTACTACTTATATTTGCTATCTTTTTGGTGTCATATACCATCTATACATCATCTTATAGCAATTCTCTCTTAAATTATTACATGTTGAAATTTTCATTGCATTTTTCCATAAAAATTCCCAGGATGACATGTATATTTCCTACTATGTGAAACCCTTTCACACAATGTGGTGACTGCACATATTGGGAGGGTTGGCAGGCTCCTGAGGTGAGCGAATCATACCATCTGAAAAGGACTAACCACTGGAGACCATCAGCATTAAAAACATTGACCCACTGATGGACCACTACCCATTTACAAAGCCGTCTGTTGCATTCTGGATAGGTTGTGCCTGAGTTGTGCAGTCGCTTTCTTCAGCATTAGGAAGTGTGTGTGTGTGCGTGTGTGTAATTTACAGTTAAGTTCTCTTTGCCATACCGTAGCTGCCCTGATTATGGGTAACGTATAAAATCAAGTAATGCTACTGTCTGACAACTAATGTATATTTTAATGATCGCCACTGCATCTCTGTTTGTTTGCTTACAAAGTGTATAACGCAACCCATTATATGTAATGGGTCAGTCTTCAGTGGAATAACCACAGAATCCTTGGCCCATGTGATATGCCAGTCTATGGGAAAGACTTCCTACTTATTCTTTCTCATCCTAGCTGTGAATTGACCATAACTGGGGCCTCAGGTTGTAAGAACTGCTTGCACAAAATCTGTTTCTTTACAAGCTGCAAAGGAAGCGTTGAGAGTCTTTAAACTGCCCAGGTGCCCAAGTATACTCATTCAGAATTCTAGGTGAAGCCAGTTTTTAGTGATTAGACATCTGTGTTCATTGATGCACCATAATCCATCCCATTTCTCCCTCTTCCTTCATTAGCATATTAAATGCCACCAAAAATACTGACAAATCGGAGGACATTCAGAGGAGAGCAACATAAATGATTAGGCAGCTGGAGAGACTGATCAATAAAAGCAGAATTAAGGATGCTCAGTGTGTGAGGCTTAGCTTATTAATATATTTATTTTTCATGAATGTTTGTGAATGATCCTAAGCAGGTAAAGAGAGTTCAGGACCATTATTCCACTCGTTTTTCAGCCAAGGGTCAGCGCTTGAATTCCTTGCTTGATTTTTACTCAACATACAACAAATACCGTGCAGAGATGATTATAACATATCATTTATATTTTTTGAAAAATATTTTACAATAATTTCTTCTATTATAATTATTTATCTTAATCACAATATACAATATAAGAAATATCAAAATATCAAATATCATCTCCAAAGAATCTCATAAGATAATGTACAACCTTATAATTAATATTAGTCCTCCTCTGTTAAAAGTTTCAAAAGGGAGGACTCTTTAAAGCATGTTATAAAGAGACTTTAAGGAGTCCTCCGTTTCAAAACTTTTAACAGAGGAGGGCTAATATTAATTATAAAGTTGTACATTATCTTATGAGATTCTTTGGAGATGATATTTGATATTTTTGATATTTCTTATATTGTATATTGTGATTAAGATGAATAATTATAATAGAATAAATTATTGTAAAATATTTTTCAAAAAATATAAATGATATATTATAATCATATGTGCACAGTATTTGTTGTATGTTGGTTTTCCTACTTACCGTGAGTCCTTTTTTGGTTTTGTGATTTTTACTCAAGCCAAGATCCTTCTTATTCCAGTGGATACCATATGCCGGTAGGTGTTTCAGTTTCAGTTAGAAGCCATCTTAAGGGGAAGAAATAAACCATAGGGAGAAGGACTGACCGGATGACATTTTCCCTTTCTCAATGAACCTCCTGAGCTAGGGTTTTTGGGCCCTCAATTTAGGTATTCTCTATTCACCTGTTGCTTATCCTGTCCCTTTCATCCATTGGCTTTTTTCTCCTCTGTCCCATTAGGAGTCTGACCGGGGCAATTGTCCAAAAAGGGGAATCGCAGGTCAGAGGACTGACTTTTGCTTGGAGCCCCGCACTATCTTCACTCTAGTGGTCCCCGCGGGGACTGTGGGAGTTCTAGAGGTGGATGGGGCCAACGTGGTTTTTTTTTGCTAGTTCTTCATTTCCACCAGCTCCCTTAATGGAGTTTGTTGTGGTGTGATAGGCCCATGAGGGGATGTTCTTCCTCTGAGGAGGTTCCATCCCATTTTACCACTGCCCAGGGCCCCTTTTTTTCTGCTTTGAATGCTCATTATTCCCTGCAGCAGGGACTATATTTTGAATATAGGGCTGAGTTTTCAGTCTGGCATAAGTATCTCCATCTCCAGTCAATTGTTATTGTTTCTGTTGATGTCAAATGGAGGCTTAGTTCCTGTTCCAGTAAGTCAGTCAGCTAAATGTGGTTGATTTGTTAGATTAAATTATCCATGAAAATTTGCATACTTCATGTGATTTGTGTAATTTGTTTTGCTTAAGATAAGCTCCTCTTTGCTAGATTCCCTTTTTTAGTTTTTGGTTAGCAGTATCACAGTGCCCCTGGTCTTCTTGGTTAACTTCCAGGTGGCTTTCTTTTGATTGTTTGCAAAACATGTTGGATTAATTTTGCCAGCATTTGAGTGACACTGTGTCCAATTGTTATTGTTTTGAGTTATGAATCAAGAGTTGCAGTAGCCGTGTCTGAAATGCTTAACTTGATTTTCCTGCAGCTTCTCTACATACCTTCACATATCAGTTGTGATAAGCACTTGTTCAAATTTAATCTTGGTAAAGTAGTCCCTTTGATTTAAAAGAAAAATGGTCTTTTGACAGGAGGCAGTGGGAAAATTTCACAATGCAATCCTGAGTTACACCCTTCTAAGTTCATTGAAGTCAGTGTTCTCAGAAGAGTATAACTTTGTTTAGCATTGCACTGTCAGTGTGGTTAAACTGAGCAGTAGCCTCTGGACTTTTCATTGCTAGATTCTGCATCTAGCCTACTGCCTTCCTAGCTTGGTGTATTTTAATCCCATGTTTAGAAATCTCTTTTGCATCATTGTTAATGGGTTGCCCTTAATAGATTTTGCAAATGATCCCATGGTCTGTTCTCTAACCTCTGAGTTCCATTAATTTGGCTTGGGTTTAGAGCAGTTGATTCTTTTTTGATGACACACAGATTCTCTGTCTAGGGATCAAAAGAGGTCAAATGTTCCATCCTTTCTGAGAGGAGGAAGCAATAAAGATAATGGGTTTCCCACATATACTGGATGAAATATAGTAGGTACATTGAGATTTTGGAGACTTTGAGGTTGTGGAGGTCAAAATGTTTGAAATGCTTCCATAAAGAGACACGAGTACAAATGCTGTCAATTGTCATTGTAGTTATGACCAGAGTAGTGTCTGCTTTTATGCACTTGCACAAGTATGATGTGTCCAAAGTATGCATCAGATCCTCCTGCAAGAGCTATACTTGATTGCCTAACCATCACTTTAGGAATCCACAGATGCAGCTGCTAGGTCACCAGCAGTAACCAGAAATGCAGTGTTGATGAATTGCAGAGTAAGCTAAAGAACAAGTGTTGTAAAAGAAATTGTAAGCACAGAGAAACAGAAGAGTATTTCTTTCAAAGTGTCCCCAACCTCAAACTGTGGAGGTCAAAATGTTTGAAATGCTTCCATAAAGAGACATGAGTACAAATGCTCTTCCGCCAGGCATTCGAATATGAGCCGCCATCGCCATTGTACCACCAACGCCCCATGATTTCTGTACAGGGTCACCATGATGCGGGCACTTTGGGTGAGAATGGGACGTTTTAGGAGACGGCCATCTTGTTTTTAGGAGAGGAGCACCAAAATTTGTTTATGACTGTGATGTGTTTTAATATTTTTAATGTTTTTATTGTTCTATTGTATGATTGGCGATATGCCGTGTAAGCCGCCCTGAGCCTCCGGGGAGGGCGGGATAAAAATGTAAATAATAAATAAATAAAAAATAAATAATAAATAAATAAATATATGTTTTAAATTGTAATTTGTAAACCACCTCAAGCCATAAGGAAAGGTAGAATATAAGTATTTTAATAAATGAATAAATAAATAAGAAAATGCAGTGATGTGCCAAGAATAAGCAAACCAAGATGGTGATCTGCAAACTAGTAATATTTTAAGAATTGCTGATTGAAAGGACACATGTTACTTGTTTATGAATAAAGAAGACTAAAATTCCAAATTTTTGTTGTTGTTCAGTCGCACAGTCGATTCTGGCTGTTCACAACCCCATGGACCACATCACGCCAGGCCCTCCTGTCGTGCTCCGGAGTTTGCTTAATTTCATGTTCGTTGCCTCGATAACACTGTCTAACCATCTCATCCTTTGCCATCCCCTTCTTCTTTGACCTTCAATCTTTCCCAGCATCAGGGTCTTCTCTAGTGAGTGCTCCCTTCTCATTTGGTGGCCAAAGTATTTGAGCTTCAGCTTCAGTATCTGGCCTTCCAGGGAACAGTCAGGGTTGATTTCCTTTAGGATTGACTGATTTGATCTCCTTGCAGTCCAGGGGACTCTCAAGAGTCTTCTCCAGCACCATAATTCAAAAGAATCTATTCTTTGGCGCACAGCCTTCCTTATAGTCCAGCTCTCGCAGCCATACAGTACTACTGGGAATACTGTTAAAATGTCTTTTATTTAGTAAAGTATTTGGAATTAAAATTCCAAATACTTTACTAAATAAAAGACATTTTAACCACTGGTTTTTCCAACTAAGAAGGAAGACATATGCAAGGCAGCCTTAGATGATAGTTGAATTGGGATTTAATCTGAAATCTCCATCCCTCAGTTTAGCACTTTAGTGACTGACAAATGCGTGCCAAAGTTCAATTGGTTTCAGTGAAATCTGGATAACTTGTGCCCTCTGACTTCATCCACCCACTCAAGTTCCATTGAAATGAATGGGAGCTGTTCAGGAGCATGGAGGAAAATCACTGTGCTTTTGAACAGTTCCCATTCATTTCAGTGGAGCTTGCATGGGAAAACCTCCTGATGGACTGTGCTCTGTGACTGTGTTTTTTTTAGAAAGGCGTGGCTTCCAAGATTTCTATAGTAGCCTTGTGAAAAGAGTCTATTGTGTCTCCTCTGTATTTAGAAGGGGAACAGCTGCTCCCTACACACATTTTGATCCTCCCCCTTAACAGCCCCTATTGATAACTAATCGCAGCCCAGACACTTCTATTAGCTATTTACCCAAAATCGAGTTGGCTAATGAAAATGTTTCTAATTAATACGAGGCAGATTAAAACTCATTACAGCAAGGTCGTTGGTAATGAGAGATAATCAGAGCGCAAATGACCAAGCTTGGAGTGAAATGAAGATGGAGCGCGAGCCAGGAAATTGGCACCAGCTGTGTGTGCATCAAACTGCAAGGGAGAAAGGGAACATGGCAAGGTGGCCAGAGGTTTTCTGCAGAGTTTGTCATGGGCCCTGGCGGTTTACCTTCTCTTCCTCTCTGGGTTTCATTGCAGTGTTGCTGTGTACATTTAGCTCAGGTATTGTGTTCCTCCAAGCTCAAAAACTTGCACAGTGGTGGCTTTCCAGAGCACATTGCACAATGCACTGTCCAGTGCAGTGAGATCTGAGATCAGTGCTTGTGATTCTGAGCATGCTAAATTGAAAACTGCACACCTCTCTGTAAGCTTGGATTCTGTCATTTTTATCTAGAGAGCTACCAAAACAGGTCCGGGGGGGGGGGGAATGAAATCTCTTCCCTTTTAGATCAGCAGGATGGGATGGGTGGATCATATAAACACTGTGCTTACCAGCAGGCCATCTCCATTCCAGGGTTATTTCATGGACAGAGTTTACATAATTCCAACTGGAGTATTCTAAGACCAGAAATAACCTGTGACAATCAGTCCCCTTTTGAATGGATGGCGATGGAGGGGATCTATAGGAAAATGACCACATGAAGCTCCCATTGGTGCATCAAAGTTGGTAGGGTCTACTGTGACTGGTAGTGGCTTTCCAGGGAGCCAGGTAGCAGAGGTGTTTCACACCACCTTCTGCATGATCTAAAAGCTGGAGGTGCCAAGGATTGAGCCTAGGACATTCTGCATGCAAAGCAGATGCTCTATCACTGAGCCACAGCCCCTTCCCAGAGTCATGTTTAGTTGGATATAAGTTGCTTAAATGGGAGTAAAAACTCCCTTTAAGCCAGAATTAGAATAATACAAGGGGCAGACCCACGATACTCATGGGAGGGGGGGGGAGGGAGCTCCACACCGAGGAGGAAGAGGAGGAAGCAGCAGGAGGAGGTAAGTTCCCCCCATCCCGCCGGTTCCCCCGTCTCCTCCACCCCCCCTCCATCCTCGATCTCACCCCCCCGCCCCGAAGCGAGGCCTGGTGGCTTGCAGCCGCCGGGCCTCGCTGATCTTTCCCTCCCTCCTCCGAAGCAAGGCCCGGCGGCTTGCAGCCGCCCGGGCCTCACTGGGCCCCAGCTGCCTGCCGGGCCACTGGCTCGGAAGCGGCGGCAGCGGGACCGTCTGCAGGGCATT
>NW_015170887.1:2461703-2465234 GCF_001447785.1 Gekko japonicus
GTCTCGCTGGGGCCCAGCCGGCCGGCTGCGAGGCGGCGGCGGCTAGGCCGGCTGCAGAGCGTTCCCTGCACATGCACAGGGGACGCTCTGTCACTTTTCGGGGGATTTTAATATCCCCCCGATAGTTTTTTAAAGTTTTAAGATTTTTGTGCATACCTGGGGACCGTCCCAAGTGTGCACAAAACTCTCCCTCCCCCCCAGGTGCCCCCGATGCGCGGATTTAGGTATCCACACACAGGGGGCATCTTCGGAATTAGATATATAGATGATTTTTTTCCTGTATAATCTCCTTGTAGAAGAGCAACTCTGAACAGCACTGTGCTTAAAAATAGGGTTCCAGTTTATTTCATCACCTTCAGTTAACTTGCTGCGAAGCAACTTCCGACTGAATTGTAAAATAAATATACTTGCTGCTTTTAGACATGATGATGTGCATTGTTATGTGTGTTTTTCTTGTACTGAGAATATTCGGTGCAAAAAAAATCATGTTGCAGCATAAGCTTAAACTTGTTTAGCAGTCATTCTCTTGCTCCAAAGAGCACTGAGAAGTTCAGTTATGTGTGGCATGTATGAATCATTCTTACTAAACTACAATTCCCAGGATTCTTTGGGGAAAACCATGACTCTTTAGGCACAAGATTCTTATAGATCTTACAGCAGTGACATGGGAATGGATCTGAAGGCTACTTTGTTTTACCTCTTCTGAATATTTACTCTCTAAAGAAATTACAGTGCTGTCCTTACGAAAGTTACACCCTTCTAAGCCCATTGATTCCATAGATTTATAATGGTATAACTCAGGATGGCACTGTTAGCCATCTTATATAATCAAAATGATATTATGCTGTAAAGACTTGCACATGAGGCAACTGTAGTGCGGTGCCAGAGATGTTTATGGGACAAGAAGGAATAAACTTCCTTGAATTTCATGAGAATTGTCTTTTTGTCCCCTTAAAAGCCATGGCTCTTGTAATGATGCAATTTAGTTCTTTTTAAAGAAGAGGTCTTGTTTAAATAATTGTAGGGGAAAGCTTAATAATACAAGCCTGAAGAATCCTCACAGCTCCAAAACCAGAAGGCAAATAAAAAGAACCCAATTCCACCAGATCTTCTCTTTTGTTGTTCCACAGAAATTACAACTTCTCTGTCAATCATGTGATTTCTTGGGCCTGACTAATGCTTTCTATTATTTGGCTTTGACACTGGTGACTCCGTCTCATTTTTCATTGTCACTGTAATCTATTCTACATTTTCACTTCTGCCCTTTTGTTTTAATGCACCCAAGCACCCTGTTTTTGCTCCCGTGGCTGCTGTGTTATAAAGAAATGTCTTTACTGATCTGAATTCCATCTGCCACTGGGCTGCCAGATCTCCCAGTGTGTTCGACTCCATCTGGAGTTTCCAATAATCTTTCCTCAGTCTAATGCAACGCAAATATATAGGCCCGCATTGCAGTTCTACCAGGCATAATCATGCTGTGCTGCCAATGCAGAAGGCAGAACTACAGCTTACCCCAGGATGTGCATGTCCCCAGGCCTGTACATTTATAACAATAAGGTAAGAGGCTACAAAAATACATGGAATTTGAGACAGTATCCAGCTCTATATAAAAAGTAAGAGGGAAATTCCTTAATTAATTCCGTGTTGTAGTCAAGATTCAACTGTATTATCCAGATAAATGCATATTGCTTGATATTTTAATCCTACCCTTCCTGCAGGAAAGACTCGAGTTCAATCAGTAGTGCCTTAAAGACTTAAATATTTTCCAGGGTATAAGCTTTTGAGAATCAGAGCTCCCTTCATCAGATACAAGTAGGAATAGAGATCCATGAGCCCTTATATCCCAGTCAGATGGTGGGAGGGGTGTTGAGAAGGAGGGAGTCAGGATGCAGAGGTACAGCCCAAAGTGTAATCAGCTTGATTACAGCAGGGGAGAGATGCTTAGGGGCAGAAAATTAGCAACTGTGGTGAGATTCAGCCCTCAGGGGTCCATTGTTCTGAGTTTGTGAATGAACTTGAGTTCAGCAATTTCAGTTGTAACCTCCTTTGATCAAACTTCTTTGTAATAGCCCTCCCACCTCCTGGCTGGGTTATAAGGGCTCTGAGCTCCCATTCTGGCTGTAGGCTTTTACATTTTTTGGTGTACATCCAGCAGATTACCTTGGAAGCTAAACAAATACAGCACAATATGACACAGCAGTATTAAGATGTACTTGCTGTGCCTTATTTTTCTACATTCCCTCCTGTGCAGTCATAATACTGTTATGTCTTGTATCTGCAGAACCGGTTCAAAAATATGTCATTGAATGAGGGCCAAAATTATACGGTCAGGTTTTCAACTACTTGGGTCTGGGGTTTAAAAGCCATTTCTCACAACTGCTGTGTGGCTGTAGGGAACCTGACCTGGACCCAACACGTTGAAAACCTGAATGAGTAGCTTGGCCCTGAGAAATTCCAAGCAGACTTATTTCAAAGGAGTTTGTAAAGGATGGGAGCTGTAAGTTAGGAGAACAGTGTCTGTGAATAGGTCAGAGTTGTGATGGACTGGACCCTTGGTGGAGTTTGCACATCAGCAGCCTTACTTTCTTTTCCTGTGTCTACCTACTCTCCCCTACTGCTACACACAAATATCTACACATAAATGAAAATGGAGTCTGAGAAGAACATTAACCTGGAATCTTCTTACTTATGGAGTTTTCAGCTTCTAAGAGAGTTAACATTTTTACCACCGCTTGATAACATTGCTAGCGTTTGCTTAAGAAATCATCTGGACAATGAGATCACCCTTTGCTCTCAAACATGTTCTCTCTAAAAGAACCATCATGAGGAAGAGCCTGCTTGCCTCAATCCGGATTTACTTGTGCCTTAGATGCATGACATGTCTTTGTCTGCTGGTATATGGTAACATGACCAAGCAAATAACCCGTGCCTGCCCCAGCAATCTGAAGTAAGCCAATAAGCGCTTTTTCCTTTTTATTGTTTTCTAAATGCAATGTGTGTGTGCCTGTGCATGCAGAATTTCCATATTCTCATAAACCTTGAATACAATTCAGTCTGCGTAGGTGAATACAAATGTTTTGTCTTTGTCTCAAAGGTTAGCCCTAGCATTTAATCGTGTTCCAGAATATTAGAGGGATGAAAAAATGCAAGGGTACTGCTCTTAATCAGGAATGGATGGTGCTGGGATGTCTAGCTAATTTTCATTCATTTTACCCATCATTTTATAACAGATAGGTATTTTTATGAGGGGGACAATAGTTCAGTAGTTAAACATAAACAAATGGGGGGCCTGCAAGAACTTGCGGGGGGGGGATCTCATTTCCCCCTCTCCCACTATTACCTCTGTTACTTACCAGAAAGCCCCCACAGCCTCTCTCCTTTTCCTGCTACCTTCTTTCTTTAACACCCACCAGCCATTATATCTTTATCTACCCCCATGGCCGGCTCGCCCGCTAGGCGAGCTAGGGGCTCGCCTAGGGCGCGCTGGCACTTAGGGGCACCAAACTGCACCCCGCCGCCCCCCGCCCTAAC
>NW_015170887.1:2465529-2467372 GCF_001447785.1 Gekko japonicus
GAGGTGCTTTCAGTGTGCATCTCCCAGGGCCTGGGGAACACTTTCAGGCTGACTCCGCAACGCTCCCCGTCCCCGCAGGCAAAGCAATTGCTCCGTGTAGCTCTGCTGCAAAAGGGTCGCTGGAGGAGCGGACGAGGCCAGAGCTCTGCGCAAACTCTTCCCCGTGCCCCGCGGAGAGGCTCCGGCGATGAGCGCAGCCCAGCACAGTCTGCGGCTGCTGTTAGGGGGAGTTGCTCTCCTGCTGGTCGGGGGAGCTCTGGTGAGTGGGCGGCCAGGGTGGGGGCGAGGAAATGATGGGAGGCACTAGACAGTCCCCTCCAGCCCAAGCCCTTTGCGAGCCCCGGGGAGCCAACGAGCGCAGCGCCTCTCCAGTGTTCCCTCTAAGCTGAGTGAGCGTGAGCTAGCTCAACAGTTTTTTAGCCTCTGGATGACTCCAGAGCAAACTGATCGCTGCAGCAGCCAAATCGCTCTCTAACTTTAATGCCAGCAGCTCACAAAGTAGAATTTTTGTTCACAAGACTCCTACAGAGGGAGCATTGCTCCCCCCTCCCCTCCCGGCGAGGTTTTGCCTCCGCACGCTTGCAATGCTGGGTGAGACCTCCCCCCCCACCACTCTTGTTTTGCGTCTTCCTCCTGGCTTCCATGAAGAGGGGCTTTGCAAACCGACACTGCCCCCTTTGAACCCCCTTGCTGCGCCAGCCATGCCATGGCAGGGAATTAGGGTTGCCAGTTTCGGATTGGGGAATTCCTCGAGATTTGGGGGGGCAGGAGTTGAGCCTGGGGAGAGGAGAGAGCTAAGTGGAGTACAGTATCCTATAGCAGAAGAAGAAGGCATCTCAGAGCAGCTTACAAACTCCTTTCCCTTCCCCCTCCCCACAACAGATACCCTGTGAGGTCGGTGGGGCTGAGAGAGCTCTTTTCAGAACTGCCCTTGAGAGAATAGCTCTGAGAGAACTTGTGACTGCCCCAAGGTCACACCAGGAGCTGCATCCTTTTTGAAATTAATGTCACAAGCATTTATTTTTGAAAATTGGTGGGCGCACGGGGGGGGGGGGGGCCAGAAGGGATCCTCGCCTAGGGTATAAAATAAGCTGGGGCCGGCCCTGTCTACCCCCCTGTCTTCAGCTCTCCCTCTCCTCCCCCTGGCAGGCTGTCGCTGGAAAAAACTGTGTGGTTTCAGCCACTGGGCCAGGCCAGGCTAGGCCCAGTTACAGTGGGCCAGACCCAGTTGCACAGTAGGGAACCTACTAGGACTTGGAGGGGACACCTTACTTTCCCCTGTATCCCCCTTTCTACATGACTAGGAATAAGGCCTGTTGTGGAAATAAATACAACGAGCTCTAGAAAGAGGCTCTGGGAGAGTGTCAAGGCCTTGGGCACTCAGCGTCAATGTGCTGTGGTGACCTCAGCAGGGTATAATGACACAGAGTCCACCATTTTCTCCAGAGGAACTGATCTCTGCTACCTGAAGAGCAGTTGTAATTTTGAGTGATCTCCAGCCCTCACCTGGAGATTGGCAACAATTGTTACCCAGGAAGAAATGGCTGGTTTGGAGGGTGGAGTCTATGGCATTTTACCTGTCTGAGGTCCCACCCCTCCTCAGACCTCACCCTCTCCAGGCTCCACCCCTCAAATCTGCATGAATTTCTCAACCTGGAGTTGGCAACCCTATCTCCTTCCCAGCCAAGCATCAACCTGCCATTATCAGCTTTCCATCTTCTCCCCCCTCCCTCCTGGAGATCAGTTGTAATTCTGAGTGATTTCCACCCCTCTCCTGAGATTGGCAACAGTGGTTCCCCAGAAGGGAATGGCTGGTTGAGAGGGTGGAGTCTATGGCATTGTA
>NW_015170887.1:2468197-2547310 GCF_001447785.1 Gekko japonicus
TTGGCAGGCCAGCTGGGGAAGCAAAAAGGGGAGGCATCTTCAAAAGCCTCCCCTTTCCCAGCCGGCCTGCCAAGGCGGGCTGGGAGGGGGAAGCGAAGAGAGAAAGGGTTTAAACTTGGCCGGCCAGCTGGGGAAGCAAAAAGGAGGGTGGCATCTTCAACAGTCTCCCCTTCCCCAGCCAGCCTGCCAAAGCGGGCGGGGGGGGGGGAGGGAAGAGAGAAGGGGTTTAAAGTTTAAACCCCTTCTGAGCTGGGGAAGGGAAGGGGAGGCTTTTGAAGATGACTCCCCCCTTTTGCTTCCCCTTCTGACATCACTTCCGGTGATGTCAGGGGGCATGGCATATGCTAATGAGCTATTATGCTAATAGCTTATTACATATGCTAATGAGCTCCTGCAGCTCTTTTTCTATGAAATGACCCCTGGCTACGCCTAGGGCAGCCAACCTCCAGGTGGAGCCTGAAGATCACCAGGTATACAAGGTATCACCAGATATACCTTGTTTAAACGGAACAGAATAAACAAAAAAGGAGGCGGGGTGGCACTATATGTCAAGAATGAATACGCTTGCACTGAAATTCAGGATTTTGAGAGTTGCCCTGTTGAAAGTGTGTGGGTAAGATTAGAGCGGGGGGGGGGGAAGAAGGGGAAATTGTTATGGGGGGATACTACAGACCTCCAAAACAATCAGAGGAACTGGATGTTGCATTTGTAGAACAGCTTGCTAAACTTTCACAGAGACAGGATGCAGTGGTTATGGGAGATTTCAACTATCCAGATATTTGCTGGAAATCTAACTCTGCTAGACATGGGGCATCCTGCAGATTCTTGAACAGTCTTGCGGACAACTTCATCTCTCAGAAGGTGGAGGTGGGAACCAGAGGATCTGCTATCCTAGATTTAATCCTGACTAACAGGAAGAAATGGTTGATGAAGTGAATGTTGTGGGATCCTTGGGGAATAGTGACCATGTCAGCTTGGAATTTGACATAGAGAAGGGTGTGAAACCAGGACATAGTAGGACTCGTATCCTGGACTTCAGGAAAGCTGATTTTAAAAAACTCAGAGAAATATTAGGTAGGATCCCATGGCTGGAAATGCTGAGGGGGAAATCTGCACAGGAAGGATGGGTGATGCTGAAAAATGAAGTGCTACAAGGCTGAAAATAGTTTAACAGTAGATCACATATCAGGTTTAATGACAATAAATTTATTGGGAAAAGAGTTAGCTGATTTGGATGCAACTCCATTTGTCAAATCATGATTGAATTGCAATCATAGGCTGGCTACAGATAATTTATTGGGAAAAGAGTTAGCTGATTTGGATGCAACTCCATTTGTCAAATCATGATTGAATTGCAATCATAGGCTGGCTACAGATACAAGACTTGGGCAAAAATCAATAGAAGCATTCTGTGAGAATCAATTGGCTACATGGAATTTACAATAAACAGTATTGTACATTTTATTATTATTTGTAAATTGCATGCTACACATCCTTTATATCAGTACAATTTATAATAAAGTTACGTGTGTGTGTATGTATAGGTCTCAGTTTGGGAAGGAGTGCTGATTGTTAAACATTTACCAGCACACCCGTACATCAAGTGGAGTTTGGGTGTGCTACGGTTCCCCGATACGAGATGTGGGGACCATGAGTGGAGAGCCGAGTGGAGGGAAGCACCTACAGCCTTACTGGAGAGAGCATGTTTGGCTCAGGAGGAACAATTCCATCCGGGGAGAGTACAGAGATATTGCCCAGGTGTTCGAGGAAGAGGAAGCAGACGAACTTCCCCACCACGGTAATGTGGATTGTGCTATTGAGATCTTACCGGGACATAAGATGCCAAAAGGGAAATTGTATGCAATGAGTCCAGCTGAAAAAGAGGAGTTGCAGAAGTTCATTGATAAAAATTTAGCCCGTGGGTTCATATGGCCCACCTCCTCACCCTACGCGGCCCCGGCCCTCTTCCGGAAGAAGAAGGATGGAGGGATGAGATTGTGTATGGATTACAGAGGCTTGAATGCTGTCTCCACCACAAATGTGTACCCCCTCCCCTTAATCAAGAACCTCTTGGCTGAAGCCTTGAGGGGAAAGATTTTCACCAAACTGGATCTGAGAGACGCATATTTCCGGGTGCGCATTTGGGAGGGGGATGAGCACAAAACAGCCTTCAATACACCTCTGGGGCAGTTTGAGTACCTTGTAATGCCATTTGGTTTGGCGGGCCCCCCGGTGGTCTTCATGAACTTGATTAATGAAGTGTTGCACAAGCACCTATTCAAGGGGGTCCTTGTTTATCGATGATATATCTTGATATATTTTCCTAATAAGGAGTTCCATATGTCTTTGGTCTGGGAGGTACTCGAAACTCTCTATGAGCACTGGCTGCTTGCCAAGCTTTCCAAATGCGAGTTCCATAAGACTGCGGTGGACTTCCTTGGCTACCAAATCACGGGGAAAAGGTTGGGGATGGATCCCCATAAAGTGGCGGGTGTGCTGGGGTGGGTAGCCCCCCGTACTCGAAGGCAAGTACAATCATTCTTATTTTTTATTTTATTTATTTTATTTTATTTATAATTTCAATTTATAGCCCGCCCTCCCCGCAACGCGGGCTCAGGGCGGCTCACAGACAGGCAAAGCCAACACATAAAACAGATTAAAACCATATAAAAACATCACTACTATGTAACACATAATTATAACCTATTAAGTGCTCTAGATGTTCAAACAAGATCTTCCATAAAGATGACATCTCGAAGATGGTACACCCAATCAGTGCTGCTAGTTCCATGTGGCGCTGTTGTTCTCTCTTCCCAGGGCCAGAAGCTAGTGATGGTAAAATAGTGTCGGCTCCTACTCAAAAGCCTGGCGGAAGAGCTCCGTCTTGCAGGCCCTGCGGAACTGCTCAAGGGTTCGCTAATTTCTACTGCCCTTCATCCCCAATTTCACCCAAGTGAGCCTGCCCCTCACTGATTTGCTTAAGACTAAGGGAAGGGCCAAGACAGTACCAAATCAGGGGCTAAGCTGTCCTGGACCTCAGAGTGCCAAGAGACTTTTGATAAATTAAAGGAACTGTTCACTTCTGAGCCCATCTTCCATCACCCCTTGAAAATAAAAAGTTTGTGGTCCAAGTTGATGCCTTGGATGTTGCCATGGGAGAGGCTATTCTGCGAAAGGAGGAGAATGGAAAGCTCCACCCTCTGGCATACGTCTCAAAGAAATTTAACAACGCGGAACGTAATTGCTTTTTGTGGGACAAGGAAGCGGTGGCCATTAAGTTGGCCCTCACCACCTGGCGTCATTGCCTGGAGGGGGTGAGGGTGCTATTTGAGGTTTGGACTGATCATAAGAACCTAGAGGCGCTGCGCACCCCCCACAGCCTAAAAGCTAAGCAGCTCCAGTGGGTGGAGTTTTTCTCTACGTTTCAATTCACCCTGCAGCACCTCCCTGAGACATTGCGGCTGCTGGAAGCCCCTAGCTGGCCCTGGGAGGTTATTTTCTTGGACTTTATTACAGACTTACCCCCTAATAAGGGGGAAATGGTGATTTGGGTAGTTGTGGATTTGTTCTTGAAACAGGCTCACTTCATCCCGTGTAAACAACTACCCACAGTGAAGGCATTGGCTAAGTTGTTAATGCATCATATTGTCAGATTGCATTCCATGCCCACTAAAATAATCTCTGACGGGGGGGGGGGAGTTCATTGGGTGACTCGGTATATTTGTCAACTAAGCATTTAAAGGGCCTCCAACCCTGATGGAAATTGGGTTGGAAATACAGGTCGTGCGTAAAGGTGAGACGTGGCATTGCCTAAATCTCTTAAAGACATACATCCTGTATTTCATTACAGTCTGCTGAAGCGGGACCTGGGCCCGAACAAATGGAACAAATGGACCACCATGCCCTCCACCTCTGATGAGGGATGGTGAGCCACATCAAGAGGTGGAAGAAATTTTAGATTTGGAACTAAAATGTGATCGATTCTATTATCTGATTAAATGGAAACACTTTGACCCATCATATAATAAATGAATGTGTGCTGGACTCTCATGTTAATGCTCCTGTACTTTTACATGCCTTTCACAAAATGTATTTGCAGAAACCTGGGGGGTGAAGTCTTTGGGGGGGGAGAGAATATCAGCTAGGCCTCTGTCTAGTCCTGCTGCCATAGGGGGGAGAGGGCTGGATGGCTCTGGAAAGTTAACCTTCGATTCTTCTGTGTCTCCACCGTTATTCTTATCTCTGCTTGACCTTCAGTGCCTGGTGTAGTATTTCTCCTGGGAATTACTGCCTGTTTATTTGGTGGGCTTTTAGCTACCCTCTCATTGGCCCTTGGCCATCAGGGGGTCTCCTTGAATGATGTATAACTGATTGATTTGCGGGCTTTTCTTTAGTTCTAACAGGGAATGTAAAGATATCTGCATACTATCATCTATCTCAATAAACTTCATTTCTTTGAATGAAAGCTGTTGGGAACTGATTGCTGCAGGAGTCTGACATATG
Organism: Gekko japonicus; assembly: GCF_001447785.1. Lineage (NCBI taxonomy): Eukaryota > Metazoa > Chordata > Lepidosauria > Squamata > Gekkonidae > Gekko > Gekko japonicus. The sequence goes on from NW_015170887.1 coordinate 2,472,701, forward strand.
CTTTGAGCCTTTAGAAAAGAAGGGTATGTAAACAGAGTGGGTTTGGGATCCTAAAGTACTTTGCACCCTTTAGAATGCTTTCTAAACGATTCAGTGTGATGATAGTTAAATAATCATTACTTCGCTTATTCCTTTAGCATATTTTATGCCACTTTCATGGTCCCTTGGACATGATTAATGTTTTCTCATATTTTGGGTTTGGTTTTAGTGGCTGCATCTCATTCCTCAGTGTCACTACAATGGTAATAAAGCTTGACATTATTTGATCTTCTTGGTGCTATCTGGTCCTCTTCATAATAGTTCTCAGTAGCAGAATAAAAAGAAAGATGGCTCCAAGAATTTAAGTGCCACCACAAAAGTTCAGTTTATTCTTTCTAAACTGAGTCTGAATTGAGCATAGTGGCAGGGCAGGCCTGTAGCCATGGGGGGGGGGGCATTTGGTGGCAATGCTCCCTACAGATGAGCACTGCCCCACAGATAAAATTTATTTATTTTTAAAATGTAAGGTGCGCATGGGGTTTCCAAAATGAGCCCGGACGCAGACAGCTTCAGTCTCATTTTCTTTTTTCTGTTCCAAAAAATAAATAGGTTTTTAAAAATGCAAAAATAAAATAAAATTGCCAAAAATAAAATAAAATTGCAAAATGCAGAAGAGAGAGAGCTGGATATTCCCCTCCCTCCCCAGTTTACACAGAAAAGCAGCCTGGAATTGGGTCTCTCCAATCGAAAGGACTGGAGGACTAGAGGTCGCAGTGAAGCCGGAGTGGCTTTTTCTGCTGCTGCAAGAGGAGCAGCAGGCATGCCTGGGGCACCCCCCAGATTTCCCCACACCCCACCAACCAAAATTTTCTGGCTGTGGCAGGCTCTTTGGGTGATGGGACTTAGTGAGATACCAGATTTGAGGTAGTTGGCAACCTGTTAGGGTGTGTCCTGACTTGTCTCGAAGCTTTACCTGGTCTCGTGCAGTCCTTTCTGCCTCCTTTGAACAGCAAGACCAGAGGCCAATTCATGTCGCACCAGGTTAGCCCAGATCAGGTCCTCTGTTTAATGACTTTTGGTGTCAATCAGGCTGTTTGGGATTTTGCCCAGACCCTTTTAAGTAAAGATAAAGGTTTCCCTTGCTCAAAAGCCAATCGAATCCGACTCTAGGGGGCGGTGCTCATCTCCATTTCCAAGCTGAAGAGCCAGCGCTGTCCGAAGATGTTTCTGTGGTCATGTGGCCGGCATGACTAAATGCCGAGGCCCATGGAACGCTGTTAGCTTCCCACTGAAGTGCTACCTATTTATCTACTTGCAATTTCTTGCTTTCGAACTGCTAGGTTGGCAGGAGCTGACCAGAGACGGGAGCTCACTCCGTCATGCGGCACTCTGGTCTCGAACCGCTGAACTACTGATTTTCCGGTCTGCAGTTCAGCGTCTTTACCACTGAGCCACTGCAGTCCCCCATAGGAAAGGAATAACCACACAGCCTTCTTCCTGAACAAAGCTGTTAGTTCTTGCTGGCAAGATTGTCAGTGCCATATTGATGGGAGGGAGAGAAATGCTCAGGGTATTTTAAGATAGAAGAGGTGGGGTATAGTGTTATCATATGCAAGGAGATCTGTTGATGGCATCCCAGTTCACTCCTGATCTAGTAATAGTAATAATGGGAAACTGGAGGGGGATTGAAATTGGGTACTGAAAAGGTTTAGCTTGTGTCTGGTCAATGGCCATGTTTTTGCATCTAATGAAATGATTATTTTCTAATGGTTTGTGAGGGAGTTCATTAAAGGCTGTTTGAGAAGTTCTACTAAATATCTCCACTCTCTTTCTCTTGTACTGCTTTGTTAGCATGTCCAGAAGCTATAATGAATTGGGGGAGGAAATTATTATTCTCTTCTTTTGGCAAAAGCTGTATTGTTCATATCACATATTTGGTGAGGTGATTTATAGCTCTGTTGTTAATTATTGTTTCAGCTTGGTTTATATATTGCTTGAAGTAGTGAGGGGCCTGTTGCGGTTCTGAGACAAAATGTTTTTCTTGAAAAATTTCACAGTTCAGCATAAAACGGTTGCAATATGGATGTTTAAATTCAGGCCCTTGACGAACCATAACTTGTGGACAAAAAATTAAGTTGAATAGGACTGCACAGATGATAGAGCCCAGCACTTTTAATTGAGCAGGAAAATCATAGATAGCTGGAATTCTGATTAATACCCTGTCCTCTGCTTCCCATTTGCTAGTCTGAACACTTCATCTTCTTAATCACAGCCTTTCAAATATGTCAAGGCTATCATAATATTGGTTTCTCCAAACTAAACACGGCCAGTTTCCCCCAGTATTTTAAAATAAGACATATTAGAGAATCTATACATGATCGTGAAGTGTTGCATAAAGTTCTCTTACCTGGGGTATAAGAACAACTCTTAGGGCATCGGGGTTTTAGAGCATCAGTTAAGCCGGCCCCTTAGGACTGCCAGCCTCCAGGTGGTGACTGGAGATCTCCCGCTTTTACAACTGATCTCCAGGCGACAGAGATCAGTTCATTTGAAGAAAATGGAAGGTGGACTCTATGGTATTATACCCCATTGAAGCCCCTCCTCTTCCAAAACCCTGCCCTCCTCAGGCTCCAACCCTCAAATCTCCAGATATTTCACAACCTGGAGTTGGCAACCCTACCGCTTCATCCTTTTGTGCCGGCATTACTTGTTGATTGTTTTTGAACCTAATGACTGATCAGGATCAACAAAAAGGCAGCATAATCCAAAAGAAAGGTGACACCAGTTGGCACCTTTATATTTAATGACACTGAATAAAATATTATTACTCTACTTGTCTCAGAAGAGGCTTCCTTAGGATAACCTTTTCTTTGAAATGTCTTTTTGGTTTAGGACCAAACCACATAATACATTGATGGGGAAAATTTCTGGATTCATCTGGACAGAGCAATCCTGTGCTGCATCTGCTAGTTGCCTTCCAACTGTGGCGCTGCTAGTTACCTCCCAGAGGGGAAAATTGTGTAGTGGCCAAAAAGGGGGAAAGGTGCCCAGCCAGTGTTGGTGGGCGCTGCCGCATTGGCATGACAGATAGGGCAGGCAGGTCCAATGAGAGTAACAACCGAGTGGAGGGGGCTGAGCCAAGCGGACAGCACTGGCAGGGGGCGGAGAGGGATGGCCCGGAGAAGCCCTGATCCTCCCCTGAAACATACCCCTCCTTAAAGGGATTTCCTCCTGTCAGAAGCCCACGTCACCTGTCAGCAAGAAGGGAACTATCTCATGAATACCTACAAGCACCCCAGGTTCCTGCTGCATACAGAGTGCAGAGGGGCCCTGCAGGCCGTGACTATTGTTGTGCAAGTGCCCTCCACTCACTGGCAGCTATCCCACCTAGCAGGGCACCCATGCTGTCAAGGGCATCCTCATGCCACCCCTCCATGCCCCCCCCGCTGGAGGATGGGCAGGATGGGGGGCTGGCAGGGGGGTGCAGGAGGGGCATGAACAGACTCTGAGAGGTCTCCCAGCAGCCTCTCAATGTGCCCCTGACCCTCACCCACATCCCTTGTGATGGCAAAAAGCCCCTCCAGGTGCCTGGCAGCTGCTGTCATGGACTCTGTCAGCCCCTCCATTAATTGCTGGCCCCTGGCGAAGGCCTCCCATCACTCATGATGGCGCTGTAACTGCTCCCACTCAATCGGCACCCACATGGAGGAAAGCATGGATAGAATGGGCTGGACCAGATGTGCAACGGTCCAGGAGCCTCCCTCCCCTGGGCCACTAGTAGCTGTGAGACCAGCCAGGGGGAGCTGTCCCGCCACTGCCACCTCTCCCCTCCCCTCTGTCCAGCAGGGCAGGGCCACTGCCATCTGAGGAAGTGGAGTCCGCTCTGTGTGTTGGCTCCTCCTCAGTCGACAGGCCTGGGGACTCCATGATGCCCAGCCATTGGAGGACCATGGAGGCTGCCATTGCCATGCACCTCCTCAGGGTGCATAGGTGGTCGATGACATCAGCTCCAAACATTTGGGAATACAGACCTAGACACAGGGGAGAGACATAGTATACAGTGAACCAAAGCACCTAGGCAGCAGCTGATGCCAATGCATACCAGCCACCCCTTCAAGGGGTCTCCTTACCCTCCTTGGTTGCTGATCCGGGTGCCTGGCTGCCCCAGTCCCCTTCAGCATCACTCAGCTCGGTCTCCTCCTGACTGCCAATATGGGGCTGGGGCTCTTGCCAAGAGGTTCCAGGGGTGTCAGAGGAGCACTCCGGCTGTAGAGAAAGGGGCATGATGATGGTGGAGTCACCCTCCTCCTTGGGGATGGGAGTTAGTCCCTGGATGCTGTGGCCACTGCTGCACCCTTGGCCCTCCTTGTTGACCTTGGAGGATGGCCCCGTGACAGCATCTCCACCCTGCGAGTGGCCTGTGGGGAGGAGGAAAACCCATCTTGGCAGCAGGTGAAACATCCCAGGACATGCAGCCAAGGCCGGACTTGAGCAGTGACCCACACACTCACCACGCAGCACCTCAATGCCACGGCCTCCCATCACCATGGGGGGGGGGGGTGTATCACCACTTGCATAACTCACCTCTACTCAGTACAGGCCATCCTCCACTGCCTGCTTGTAAGGGACACCTTTGGACATGAGGGCTTGGATGCACTTTTGTCTCGGACCAAATTAATCATTTCAGTGCTTCAGAGTGGCCATCACTGTTTGCACGGCATGTCCAAGGGCAGACACCCATTCCATGACCATGTGCCAGAAAGCACAGCACTGAGAGGTGGCAGAACTGCTCCTAATGGTGGCTAGGGCTACCACTCACATGTTCCACCACCAACTTGTACAGTAGTGCCATGACACCCCCACACAGGAGAACGCAGAGGCAGGCCAACCTACTGTGGAAAGACACAGATTCCCCTTTCCTGTTCTGCCCCCCCCCAACCCCTGTTATGGCCATGAGCCAACCAGAGAGGCCCACAGATAGCAGGCACTGAGCCACAGAGAGATGGGGTAGGTGGTGCTGGCGCCCCAACCAAATGCTGTTGGGTGGCCCTGTACACCCATCACATTTGTCAACATTGATCCCTCTCTCCACAGGGCCTGGCCAGTCGCTCATGGGATAGTGCCCCCTTCTGCCCATGCCACCCATTACAGGGGTTCACCACATCCATTTGTTTCCAGTGCTCTACGTCTAGGTGGCACAGTGATGGCAGAGAAGGGATCAGGGCTTTGTCTGTCGGACAGCATCTGCCTTGATCATTTACACCTCAATAGGGCTGCCATCCAGGCTCTATGTGAGGAGCTGGGTCCAGCCCTCCAGGGCCAAGCTCCTACTCCCTGTGCCATCCCTGTCTTGCAGAAGATCCTTCTTTCCCTGAGGTTCCTAGCCACAGGATCCTTCCAGGGGATTAGGGCAGCGTTCCTTGACGTGTCCCAGTCTTTGGCCAGTCACTGCCTGCACACTTCCTGGATGCCATGCTAGCCCACCTTTGGGAGCATGTGCAGTTTCCCACTGAGGAAGGGGACCTGACGCCCATCAGGGCAGGGTTTGCTGCATTTGGCGAATTCCCTAATGTCATGGAGGCTGTGGAGTGCACAAAGATAGCCCTCATGCCAATTAAGGGGACTAGTGAGGCTAATGGCATGGGATTGTGTATCCTTGAACCCCTGGACTCCCCTTGGTTGTGGCCCAGGGGAGCCGCTCCCTGCCACCCATTCTGTTTTTCACAAAGCAGTGATCCCCTGAAAGGGGGAGTGGATGACTGCAGAGCTAGGAATGTTCACTGTTTTAGAAGGAAAGGCATCGAGTCTGGCAGACAACCAGCCAGCCAGGTGTTCTGTAACTTTCACAAACATAATGGAGAAAGGGTCTTGGGACGAACCGCAAATCTGCACAGACTGGTGATCCTCCTATGGTGCAGGACCCTTGGCAATCCTCCCATGGTGCAGGATCCACGCAGGAATAGTTGCCAGTGGCAGGGACATGGCATGGGACATGTAGCAATGGAATCCAACATCATGGTTGCTGTGCTGAGGGTGGGCCACCAGGATGGCAGGTACACGAACCAACCGTGTTGCGCTTCGTTGGTGTCAATGGCTGTTCCCGTTGCCTGGTAGCCACCACTGTTGGGCAAACAAGCCTATCATTTGCATAATCAAAATCCCACTGGGGCGCCTGGGTAGTGGTTGGCCCCAGTGAGCCTCTATAGGGGATTGTCTACTGGGGGTGTCCATGCATGTGTCGATGGTACTGAGGGCTGCTTGCCACACCTCTGGATGTGGGCAGCCCCTGATGCCACTGGGTCCGATCACTTGCCCATAACAGTACGTTGGAGCCACATCCCACACCCTCGGTTGGACCAGCGAAACCACCCATCGTGTTCTCGTGTTGGTGCACAACCTTGCCAGGGTGCTTGCCCAGCACTCTGGCTGGTGGCTTGCACCAACTGCCAGAGGCTTCAGAGCGTGGGGGATGCCGTAGTAGCGATCAATGAGAGTTGCCCGGTGCATGGCAAATACCATGTTGCCCCCTCCCTGGCTGCAGCCCCAGGCATGCCCCCGACTCATCTGTCTGCCTGGGGTGTGGATGCCATGTGCCCTTGGCGGACCACTGCTGAACGCCGTGGCTGCCCAGTTCAGGAGGAGGGGCATGTTCACTGCAGCTTGTGGCCAGTGTTGCTCGCCAAGGGGGGTTGGGGGTTGAGGAGGGGGTGCTGTACTTACTGGTCTGTGTGCATGGCTGTCCTTGGGGATACTGGCAGAGGAGCTGGTGTACTTGTAGGGGTCAAAATCTAGAAGAGGTTAGCCATGGAGTGTGGACTTTGCTCTCCCTGTGGTTTTTACCTGCCAAATGCTCTCCTAGTGGTGATAAGTGCCCTGTTTTTGTTATGCCTGTCACCAAGGTGAGTGTGCGCTCGCTCTACGTTCGCAAGGTGGGGAGCTGTCAGACAGCATTCTGTGCCACACACCCTACCTTAGGGGTTGTGGGGTGATCTCCTGGAACCATTTGTAGGCAGGAGGGGCCTGATTGGGTGCTGCAGAGCAGCACGACCAGTACAGAGGAGGGTGCTGATTGGGTGCTCACTTGGTCAGCGTCCTGTACTGCTTGGGTTCTTGTGGGTGTGGTTGTGTTATTTGGCCCATCATGGGCACCAATGGGCTACGCTGCCATTTTCACTTGCACAACTTTATGTGGGATGTTCCCACCCTTGGGGAACTGTATAATTGGTGGTATGTCCCCTGGAATGCCCACATCTATGCTGTCGCAGGGGTTTACATTGACAGTATGCTGTTGTGTGGCCGCAGTGTTTCTGCACTGGTGGAACTGCGCAGTGCAGTGGCATTTGTGCCCTGCACTGGCATAAATAGCCCTTATGCAGACATAAATCTCAGTTATGCTGGCATGGGGGTCACCGATTGCAGCCCCCATTTAGGATTGCACCGTAAGTCTCCCACATTCATTTAACAGCTGTAGAAAGAACTCAGCACATTAAAAATGTGACCTTAATATTAACCCATTCCTAAACAACTGGATGGAGCTGCGGTGGCTCAAGTGGTTAAGATGCTGAACTGCAGGCTGTGGAAGGGCAGTAGTTCAGCAGTTCGAGACCCGGGTGCCGCATGACAGAGTGAGCTCCCGTCTCTAGTTCCAGCTCCTGCCAACCTAGCAATTCGAAAGCAAGAAATTGCAAGTAGATAAATAGATACCACTTCAGTGGGAAGGTAACAGTGTTCCGTGCGCCTTGGTGTTTAGTCATGCCGGCCACATGACCACGGAAACGTCTTCGGACAGCGCTGGCTTCTTCGGCTTTGAAACGGAGACAAGCACCGCAACCCTAGAGTCGGATTCGACTGGCTTTCGAGCAAGGGAACCTTTACCTTTTTAAACAACTGGAAGCATTAGAAAGAATGTTAACTTAAGCTGTATTCTTTATTGCAACCTTGTATGAACATTTTGTAAGAGCAGTAGTAAAACACTAGAATTTTCTTTTCCTTTATCATGCGATAACATGATCAAGTATTCTATAAGACATGACCAAGTGTTGACAGGATTCTGAATAATGATCGTCCTGTTCCGCTTTGGGGAATAGTTCCCTCACTTGGCCTCGTATGTCTTATACTGATGTATCACAATCAGTTCTGTGGCCAGTTTTTCAACCTTAGCAGAGGGAATGTGCTCTATCTGTGGGCATATTTGAGCCAGTTTGGTGTAGTGGTTAAGTGCGCGGACTCTAATCTGGGAGAACCGGGTTTGATTCCCCGCTTCTCCACTTGCACCTGCTGGATGACCTTGGGCAAGCCATAGTTCTGGCACAGCTGTCCTTGAAAAAGAGCCGTTTCTGTCAGAGCTCTCTCAGCCCCATCTACCTCACAGGGTGTCTGTTGTGGGGAGGGGAAGGGAAAGGAGTTTGTAAGCCGCTCTGAGACTCCCTTGGGTAGTGAAGGACGGGGTATAAATCCAATCTCTTCTTCTTCATCATCTTCTTCTTCATATTGTTAACCTATGTGAATCCTAGTAAGGCTCGTTTGCATGCTATTTCTTGTTTATGGATGGGAAGGAATCAACATGCGGTGCAACATGCGGTGCAATGAAGCCTGGTTGAGGGGCATTCAGGATGTCTGGAGGAGGTTTCATAGTTGGCAGTAAAAACATTTTGAGTTTATGTTTTTATTAGAAGGTTTAGGAGGTTAGATAACCAGCCATGGTCCCTCGGGTAAGACTGGCGCATTCTCATGCAGGAGATCCTGACTTGATCTTGTGTGTGTGTGTGTTCCCAGTGGTGCTGACCTCATGAATACTCAATGTATTTACACAATAGAAGCAGTTCTGGCTCTCACAACATGTAGTATTAAGAATGTGAGGAATCAGAGGTCAAAGTGGTCTTTTCTCCTTAAGTGCCCTCACTCTGCCCTTCCTCTTGCCTGGATTGGAGGTTAATTCTAGAGAGCTATAGATAGCGATAGCTGCCCACTGCTCCTTGCTGGCTGCAGATTTTTTTTTTTTGTCTCCTCGGCTGGAGACAGTGTCGAGGACAATTATCCAAGCCGCATAAAAGCTGTTTCCCTGTAATGGGCTGAACTCCCTGTACTGTGACAAACTGCCCAGCTGCTCTGGCTGCATCCCTCCCTCTTTTACTCCCTCTCATTCACACCCTTTCCTTTCCAGTTTCTGTTGTTTCCTTCCCAGTCCCTTCCCTTCCCCTCTCCACCACCTCAAAGTCAGCGAGAGACTAAGGAGCCAGGTTGCAGTGCCACATACAATGCGGTACCCTCCGAGAGACCTAACCACAATGTATGCATGAGGGTTCAGCATGACAGCAAAAGTGCCCTCCTCATTATGCACATTTGTCCAGAGGCAGAAGGTGCCATTTTGCATGCTGTTGCTCAACACATAGTAAGAAAGTGCAAAATTGCTGCTTCTACTTTTGGCTACCATGAGGGGGGGCGGTTGTAAGCATCAGTCATGAATTGTAACTGGAAAGGCTGTAGACAACCATTTTGTGTGCATCAGGTTTGTATGTGCCCTTATAGGTATTATTCCCCATACTGAACAGATTATATGTGCTGTGGGTATCAGCCTACACTGGTCCCTTTCCTCCCCACACAGCTGATGAAAGCAATAGCAGGTGTGATGTCACACTGCAAACTGTATTGCTGCCTCCGTTGCTTCATCGGCAGCATCCTGGGGGAAAAGGTATCTGTTTGTTCTAAGCCTACTTGTTACCATAATGATAAACACAGAGAATTCTCTGATTATTCTGCTGTGCAACAAAGAAAGCAAACGACTTTATAATTCCTCCTGAAAGCTTGGGAAGTGGAAACAAATAAATAAGTAGCGTAAAGCTGCAGTGAAAATGTTCAAGTCAAGTTTGAGAGGATTCTGAATTTTGCCTCTCTTTGTGCAGGTGCACGTGCGTTCTGCAGAACGTCTCCGAGACCTGTGCTGTGCCAACCGAGGAACTTTCATTAAAGTGGGACAGCACCTGGGGGCTCTTGACTATCTCTTGCCGGAGGAATATACCCGCACACTTAAGGTGTTACACAGCAAGGCTCCCCAGAGCAGCATGCAGGAGATTGAACAAGTGATTCGGGAGGACCTCGGCAAAGAGGTATGTGAGACTCTGCACCCCTTGTTGATTTGCCAGTCAGATCAAAAAAATGTTCTGGGCAATTGAACAGATCAAGAATAGCAGTCCTAAGTGCCGTACGGTGCAGTCCTAAGGAGTGTTATGCTCTTCTGAGCCCATTTACCTCAATGAAGGGTGTGACTCTGCTTAGAATGACACTGGGTTAAGGTCTTTCCAGGCACTTGTGGTTTTGTGTAGTTGCGCACTTGTGACATGGGTTATAGATATCTTTCTTCAAGGTTTCATTGATCATTGCAGAGAGAACGTGTTTCTCCAGTGATGAGACAGGAATATTTTTATCACTGCAAAAGCTCCTTTCTCTCCTCTGATTTTCATGTCTGTTGCTATTGTGATTGCCACGTGGAATTCTGTTTATGTGATTGTCACATGCTTCTGTTGGGTAATGCCTGTAACATTCTATTGATGAACTTAGGGTTGCCAGCCCTGCGGCTGCCTATGGAAAAGACCATATTGATGAGGGGAAACTCTTACAGTGTCGTGCGTGCCATGGCATCCCTCCTCTTTTCTCCCGCTGCTCAGTTGAGCACAGGAAGGCAGGGGCAGGAGATCGCCTACTACAGGCGGGCAAAAGGTGAGCATAGGTGAGATGCACCTGACCTCTCCGTAGACCTGCTTCATGTTGTGTACTTTAGTTTGGTGAATTTCTTTTTCTAGCACAGGGTTTCTGAACATACAAAATCATGAACATCCTCCAGTTTATTCAGAATACCTAGTTACATAAAAAAGTGCCAGGAGTGAAAGGCTCAGTCTGAGCTACATGATAAGTATGGTTGGCATAAATAGAATGCAAAATGGAATGGCCTGTTCTTTGGACAAGATCGGTGCCAGTGTGGAGTCAGCATTTGACCACAAGTTAGATCCAGAATATTTGTCTAAGTGGCAGCAAAATCAGCATTTGCACAACTGAAGTTGAGGTCTGAACAGAGTTCATGAGTAGTTTGTCCAAAGTGCGTGTAGGCCAGATAAGTGGGTAGAATAAGATTACAGAGACATTCACAGGTCAGTGAAAAGGTGAGATTATATCAGACAAGAAATATAAAACAGTCTGGCAAACTGCATTGCAGCAAAACAAATAAATAATTAAATAAGTCTGAGAATCAGGATTGCTTTTGACCCAGAAAATCACGGGAGGACTTCTGCCTAATTAGGACGTGACTGCTGATGGAGCTGCATAAGAGGACATATTACCACTGAGCTGTGGAGCTGCTCAGCTGAGGGTACAACATCTCTGCTTTGGAAGCCCAAAGGTTAGCAGATCACATCCCACAAGTGACTGTTTCAGGCACAGCAAGATACTAAGATACTAGCAGCAGACATACTTTTTGGACTTTAAAGGTATGCTGCATGTAGGGCAGTCTGACAGATTCTGGGAACCTTAGGTCTTTTCTTGAGTGGCTCCACCATCACTAACCTGTTAGTGTTCTTTGAGGGGGTGAACAAACATGTGGACAAGGGGGATCCAATAGATATTATTTACCTTGACTTCCAGAAAGCTTTTGATAAAGTTCCTCATCAAAGGCTCCTAAGTAAGCTCAAAAATCATGGGATAGAAGGACAAGTCCTTTTATGGATCAAAAACTGGCTAGTTCATAGAAAACAGAGAGTGAGTGTAGGTGGGCAATTTTCTCAGTGGAGGGTGGTAAGCAGTGGGGTACCGCAGGGATCAGTACTTGGTCCACTGCTTTTTAACTTGTTCATTAATGATTTGGAGATGGGAGTAAGCAGTGAAGTGGCTAAATTTGCGGATGATACAAAGTTGTTCAGGGTGGTGAAAACCAGTGAGGATTGTGAGGCACTCCAAGGGGATCTGTCAAGGATGGGCGAGTGGGCGTCAACATGGCAAATGGGGTTCAGTGTGGCCAAGTGCAAGGTGATGCACATTGGAGCCAAAAATCCTAAATATAAATACACATTGATGGGGTCTGAACTGGCAGAGACTGAGCAAGAGAGAGATCTTGGAGTTGTAGTGGATAACTCACTGAAAATGTCGAGACAGTGTGTGACTGCAATAAAGAAGGCCAATGCTATGCTGGGGATTATTAGGAAGGGTATTGAAAACAGATCAGCCAATATAATAATGCCCCTATATAAATCAATGGTGAGACCTCATTTGGAATACTGTGTGCAGTTCTGGGCACCACACCTTAAAAAGGATATTATAGCTTTGGAAAAAGTGCAGAAAAGGGCAACTCGAATGATAAAAGGGTTGGAACACTTTCCCTATGAGGAAAGGTTAAAGCGCTTAGGGCTCTTTAGCTTGGAGAAAAGACGACTGAGGGGTGACATGATCGAGGTTTATAAGATTATGCATGGGAAAGAGCAGGTAAAGAAAGAGGTACTTTTCTCCCTTTCTCACAATACAAGAACTCGTGGGCACTCCATGAAACTGCAGAGCGGTCGGGTTAGAACGGATAAAAGGAAGTACTTCTTCACCCAAAGAGTGATTAACACATGGAATTCACTGCCACAGGAAGTGGTGGGTGCTACAAGCATGGACGGCTTCAAAAGGGAATTAGATAAGCATATGGAGCAGAGGTCCATCAGTGGCTATTAGCCACAAGGTATAGCTAGGGGCTCTGGGGCAAGTGATGCTCTGTCTTCTTGGTGCTTGGGGGGGGGGTCAACAGTGGGAGGGCTTCTAATGTCCTGGCCCCACTGCTGGACCTCCTGATGGCACTGGTATTTCTGGCCACTGTGTGACACAGTGTTGGACTGGATGGGCCTTTGGCCTGATCCAACATTGGCGTCTCTTATGTTCTTATGTTCATGTAGTGTTCATACAAATGTTTTGATTATTTTTGTGCCCCAACTCATCGTGTAACACAATATCCTTGACATCATATAAATAGTCCCCAAATGTCAGTGTGCTGGTACTACACATACTGGGTATTGTCACTTTTTTGGTCAGAGCTGATCCCATGTTAGTTTGCATATGGCTGCTGGTCATTCTAAATCACATAGTCTTTCCACTTCCTTTCCTTCAGGCATCACTGCCTGCTGTAAAATTCCACTCACTGAAAGCAAATTAATGTTTATAGCGGCAATCAAGCACAAAGCACAAATCTTGTGGAGGCTTGTATAATTGAGGAATTGGGTCTTGGGCTCCTAACGTACATCCCAGAAGAGGACATTAGTTGTGGGAAGTGGTCATGTCCCATTCCCCAGATTTCTCAAACACTCTATTTTAGGGAGCCTATTTCAGGGATTCCACAGACTCCCAATTTAGCCCTGTTGGAGGAGAAGTAATCCAACAAGACCCGGTTCAAAGATAATTACGCTGTAGGCCACTGGGAGGGGTTTCACACCTCAATGGCCATATGGCTTGGGGTTCAGACTCAACTCAGGGGCTCCCAATCTTTTTGAGTCTGTGGACACCGTTGGAATTCTGAAACAGGGTGGTGGGTGCAACCACAAAATGGCTGCTGAATTTGGCGGAGCCAACCACAAAATGCCTGCCACAGAAGGCAGAGCCAACCACACAGATGAAGCCCAAGTGCAAGGGAGAAGAGGGGTACTTTAAAGAATACACTGGGTAAGAGAAATAAGAGAATAAGATCAACACTGTGGTGGCAGCTGCCACTAAAACAACATTACTTTAACCTGCACAGGCAATGCTGGAGTGTGTGGTTCTGACCTAAGGCTCTGCCTCTTATATCCCTATTCCCTCTTTACTAAGAGGTGGGTCTCTAGCTCTCAACTGGCATGCCAGTTCAGCTCTGACCACCAGTAAACAACATCACCTGTCTTGAGAGCTGTCTGAGGTCCTACCTTTACTAATGGATCTTGTACCTCCTACCTTCTTCTTGCTACTAGATTATTTCCGCTCAAGTATAGAATCCTCCAGGCCTCGTTCAGCACTTTATCCACCAATTGGATAAGAACCATTGAGGTTTTGGGTTCAAAGCACACTGCAAGTACAGTAATGGAATATCACTGCGGTGATGAAGATGGTATATTGCAGAGGCATGAGGAACCCCCTCAGCAGAATTCCAGGAAATGCTACAAATCAGCTGTAAACACACTGTTGGTAGGGAACAACACATTGTCAGTGTGTGCTGTTCCTAGTTCCACTATAACTATCTGCAGACAGTGCTGTCAAGCCCTTGCCGTTTGCAAGCCCCCTAATTAACCCCAAGTGAAATTAAATAAATAAATCACTTTAATAACAGCATAAATCCTTGCTTCTGGTGGCTTGCTGAGGCCACACAGTAGCAATCAGGGTTCTTGTCACCATTAACTCTTTGACTCTGGGAGGCACGTTATCTTTCAAACATCCACATTGCTTTCCTTATCTCCATTGATAGTGATGTTTCAAGCATCTAATTTGGACTGAGATAGGTAGGGTGTAAAGAAGGGGGCCGTAGGGTATATTAGAGTCTGGAGGAGCTACTGGGAGTGGAAGTCTGAAAGAGTGAGAAGAGAGAATGCGGCTTTGTAATGCATGACTGTGGGAGAGATGTGCAGGTATGTAGTAAATTGTGAATATGCAGTACAAGTCTGCAGCTGTATGTTGTAGTGGTGCATATAAAGGCATGTGGTCTCCCAGGCTACAGATATTAATCATTATTACAGTATGGAAACAAATAATTTTATAAAAAATTGCCTGATTTGGACAGGCAAGTTCATAGATGTGTTGTTGGACAGGCCACAATACTAATTGAAATATCAATACTAATTGTGAACTGCAGGGTCTGTAGAGGTATTGAGTAGAAGGATGGGCTAGCTAATCTTCTTTTTGGGCTGCAATGGATACATTTGGGGCTAGAGTCCCCATCTATTTCACATGGGGGGAGCAGCTGCAGTGACATGACTGGAAAGGATCTACTTTCTAGGCTGCAGAAGTTGGCTATTCCTGCTTTAAATTATCCCTTTTAAGCACTGTTGTGCTCAGAGTTGTAGTAGCTAAAGGGAGCCAAATTTCCTATGCTAACAGTAGGCTCCTGTTCTTTAAATGGAAACTGTTGTGTCACACATTTCAACACTTGTTCTGCTTGGTCTTCTTCTCTGAAAGTCTTAGAAAGGGCCAAGTGGTGTTTTGAACTTTCTGGTTAGGAGCTTTCTGAGTCCAGACCACATCATGCTGCCCAGGTTGTAGCCCCGCTCACGTTGCATGGTGACATTGTCCACTCACAGTCCGTTGTGACATCATCCCAATGCATTCAACATGACTGAAGCGTGATGCTGAAAATGGCTTACTTAACCACTGGCTCATCTGGCTCTCTGTTGTCTATTACAACTGACAGCAGCTCTCTAGTATCTAAGGTTTTTCCTAACTCTGCTGCCAGAGATTTTTTTTTTTTAAATAACCAAAGATGCTGAAGTTTGAACCTGGGTTCTTATACATGTCAAGCAAGTGTTCTATCACTGACCTAATTCCTCTTTGCACAACAAGTGTAAGTATTGTCCGTCTGGTAAAGTAGACCCTTCTTTGTTGTTGTTGTTAATTTTGTATAGATCTATGAGGTGGCTTGGCCACATTTGGAAGGCTATATACAGTTCTGTTCCTATATTTTTTAAAAAGGATATCACAGAGCTGGAAAAGATACAGAAAAGGGAAGCCCAAAAGATTAAGGGGTTGGAGCATCTACCCTATGAGGAAAAGCTAAAGAGTTTGAGGCCTTTCAGTTTAAGAAGGCAACAAGGGGAGGACATGATATAGGCTTATGAAATTATGCATGGTGTGGAGAAAGTGGACAAGGAGGGAGAACTCCTCCTTACCCCCAAAATACTAGAACTTGGGGCATTACAATAACATTGATGGGGAAGTAGAATCAGGACAGACAAAATAAAGTAATTTGTACAGTGTATAATGGGATGAGGTGATAGTTGCTATCTTTGTTGTTGTTGTTCAGTCGCACAGTTGAGTCCAACTCTTTGCGACCCCATGGACCATATCACGCCAGGCCCTCCTGTCTTCCGTTGTCCTCCGGAGTTTGCTTAGTTTCATGTCTGTTGCATCGATAACACTGTCTAACCATCTCATCCTTTGCCGTCCCCGTCTTCTTTGACCTTCGATCTTTCCCAGCATCAGGGTCTTCTCCAGTGAGTGCTCCCCTCTCATTTGGTGGCCAAAGTGTTTGAGCTTCAGCTTCATTATCTGGCCTTCCAGGGAACAGTCAGAGTTGATTTCCTTTAGGATTGACTGATTTGATCTCCTTGCAGTCCAGGGGACTCTCAAGAGTCTTCTCCAGCACCATAATTCAAAAGCATCTATTCTTCAGCGCTTGGTCTTCCTTATGGTCAAACCATACATTACTACTGGGTCAAGCCATACATTACTTATGGTCAAGCCGTACATGACTACTGGGAATACCATTGCTTTGACCATACGGACTTCTGTTGGCAGGGTGATGTCTCTACTTTTTATTATGCTGTCTAGGTTTGCCATCACTTTCCTCCCAAGGAGCAGGCGTCTGTTACTTTAATTTTAATTTTAAGTTGCTATCTTAGAAGGTTTTAATAGGCAAGTAGACAAATTTGTGAAGGTAAGGTCTATCGGTAGCTATGATCTATAATGGCTGGATGGGGATCTCTGTGTCTGAAGGCAGCAGGGCTTTCTTTCGGGGGGAATGCACTGGAATGGAGTTCTGGAACCTCTTCAACAAATTTCTTTTTAAAATGTTTAAACGTTCATGAGTTTTCAGTATGCAGATTGAAGACTTCATTTCCCACTTGAGAGTTCCAGCACCTCTTTTTCAAAAAAAGAAAAAAGAGAGAGAGAGAGAGGGAAAAGAAAAGAAAAGCCCTGGGGGCAGTATTCTCTGAATGGCAGCTGCTGGGGGAGGAGGTGGCAACAGAGTAAGGCTTTGGCCTCTGGGTCTCTGCTGTGGGACCTCTATGATATTTGGTCAGCTGCTGTGGGAAACAGGATACTGGACTACATGAACCATTGGTTTAATCCAGCAATGCTCTTAAGTAAGTATCTCCTGTCTAAAGGATGAGGACGGGAAACAGCAATAAGTTAATGAACATATATAAAATACCTGGTTAAAAAGCAGATCTCATCAGATTAATCTACTGATTCTAGCTTGAAACCCTTGATTCTAGCTATCAAAATGTAGCCCAAATGCAAATGTTTGTAATAGTTCTGACAGAATGAGGCTTGGGTGCAAGGGAAGAGAATTCGATGACTTTCGGGTAGCTGTGGAGAATGCCTTGGATGGAAACTCTTGGTTGATATTTAGGCATCGTGACTAACCATAGACGTTGGAAAAAGACCACAGGGTACACCGGGCTAAGCCTTTGTGTAGCTTAAAAGCAGCACCTGCAACTGTACTTGGAATGGTTGTGAGCAGCCAGTGCAGATAACATCAGAAGCCCAGTGCCCTGGAGCATATTGAGTTTGGTGGTTCTGGCACTGAGATAGGGATGCCAAGTCCCCCCGGGGGGCGGGGAAACCCCCGCCCGGGAGGCCCGTTCCCCGCCGCCGCCGGATTGGGACTCTGGGGGGAACCCCACCCCCAAAGCACGTCACACGGAAGGGACGCAAGCACGTTGGGGACGTTGGGGGTGGGGCCACAATCATCCGAGGGAAAACTCTGTGGTTTTCCCTTGGATGAATCTGGCCCCGCCCCCAACGTCCCCGACATGCTTGCGTCACTTCTGAGTGATGTGCTTGCGGTGTGCGCACGCAAAGACTCCTGGAGCAAGGCTGGACTCCCCTGCTCTGGAACAGGTAAGCACTTGGCAACCCTACACTGAGATAAAAGAGGAGCAACTTTCTGTATATTGTATATATATCACATGGGTTTTATAGGTGGGCCCTGGTACTGAAAATGCATTCTGTCTCTGCAGCCCAGTAGGGCCAAACAAAGCCCTGCTCAGCATTATTCAGGCCTCCCCACCTGTTTTTTCTTCACCCAGAGCTTCTGTTATGTGGAGAAAAGTTGAAAAATCAGGTATTAAAATTTAGAATTTGGCTGCTTCTAGCTGTGCTGGTTGAATGAAGTTTCTGTGACAGAGGCCTTTTCTTCTCTCTTGAATACTTTTTCGGAGGCTAAGGAGTCGCCCTGTTTTCTTTCAGTGTTTCAGGAGCTAGACGGAAGCCTTCCATGCCTCATTGATTCCCAGTGAGGCAGCTCGAATCCCCTCTCAGCCACAGACTTTTCTCTTAGCATCACTTCTCCTCCATGGGCAGCACCAGGATGATATTGAATTTTAAAGAGACACGGAGAAAATGACACAAGGAAATGGGGAGACAGATAATCAAAGGGAAAGGAAGGAAGAAATAAATTTGAGGAGAAAAGATAAGGCAGGAGGGAGAGATGTTGTGATGCTGAATGGGTATGGACTGAGGTCGCTTTTGTAACTCTGGTGGATAATCTGTGTTTTGAGATTGACACAGGTACTCAATTCTGTTGATTGTTTTGGGCCTCTTGGTAGCTTTTGATAAAGGGGGCAATAAAATGTTACTGCCTGGAATATCTGACAGGAGTGTCTGTTGTAACCCTTGAGTGGTTCTGCTCTTTGGTGGAATGTACTCAGTAGATGTAGGATTGCCAGCTTCCTAGAGATTTGTAGGTGGAGCCTTGGGAGGGTAGGTTTTGGGCATGGGAGGGACCTCAGTGGTGCATAAGGCCATAGAGTCCACTCCCCAAAGCAGCCATTTTTTCTTGGGGAACTGGTCTCTGTAGCCTGGAGATTAGTTGTAGTTCTGGGAGATCTCCTGCCCTACCTTGAGGTTGGCAACCGTATTGATTACTGATGATACTAGCTTAGAACTGCTTTGTAGGGTTGCCCAAAGTTCAGTTGGACTGCTGACACATTTTAAAGTCTTCATGAAGCCACTGGGAAAGATCATCTAGAGCTTTGGAGTTAGATGTGATCAGTGTGCTGATGTTGAGCCCTGTGTCTTGACTCTTGAGCATCACAGAGCAGCTCCTAAACCAGTATCTGGAGGCCTAATTAAATAGATTGAGTTTCTAGACATTCTCAATGACTGTGCTATGGAGCAGATGGTCACGGAACCTACCAGGGGAGAAGCAATCCTCGATTTGGTCCTAAGTAACACCCAAGACTCGGTGAGAGATGTAAAAGTGATTGCACCGCTTGGGAGCAGTGACCATAATGTTATTGAGTTTAACATTTGTATAAATAGGGAGTTGCCCAAAAAGACTAACACAACCACTTTTAATTTTAAAAGGGGTAATTTCTCTGATATGAGGGGACATGTGAGGAGGAAACTGAAAGGAAAAGTAGAAAGGGTCAAAACCACTGGGGAAGCTTGGAGACTATTTAAAACTACAATCCTAGAAGCTCAGAAAAATATATACCGCAGGTTAGGAAAGGCACAAACAGGTATAGAAAAAGGCCTGCATGGTTAACAAACAAAGCAATGGAAGCTATAAAAGGTAAGAAGGATTCCTTTAAGCGGTGGAAAGCTAGTCTCAGTGAGGTTGATAAAAGGGAACAGGCTGTGGCAAATAAAATGCAAGTCTGTGATCAGGCAGGCAAAAAGGGAATATGAGGAGCATATAGCAAAAAACATAATGACCAACAATAAAGCTTTCTTCAAATACATTAGAAGCAGGAAACCAGTTAGGAAGGCAGTGGGGCCCTTGGATGACCAAGGGGTAAAAGGATTACTGAAGGATGACAGGGAAATGGCTGAGAAGCTGAATGCATTTTTTGCCTTTGTCTTCACTATGGAAGGTGAGAAGTGCTTGCCCACTCCAGAACCACTGATTTGGGGAGGGGTGTTGAAAGACCCAAGTGAGATTGAGGTGATGAGAGAGGAGGTCCTACGACTGATAGACATCTTAAAAACTGATGAATCGCCAGGCCCGGATGGCATACATCTGAGAGTTCTGAAAGAACTCAGATGTGAACTTGTGGATCTCCTGAAAAAAATATGTAATCTTTCCTTAAAACCTGCCTCCATTCCTGAGGACTGGAAGGTAGCTAATGTCACTTCAATCTTTAAAAAGGGTTCCAGAGGAGATCCGGGAAATTACAGGTCAGTCAGTGTGACGTCGATACCAGGTAAGTTGGTGGAAACTGTTATTAAGGAAAGAATTAGTAGGCACATTGATGAACAAAACCTACTGAGGCAGACTCAGAATGGGTTCTGTAAGGGAAGATCTTGTCTCACTAACCTGTTAGTGTTCTTTGAGGGAGTGAACAAACATGTGGACAAGGGGGACCCAATAGATGTTGTTTACCTTGACTTCCAGAAAGCTTTTGATAAAGTTCCTCATCAAAGGCTCCTAAGTAAGCTCAATAGTCACGGGATAAAAGGACAAGTCCTCTTGTGGATCAAAAACTGGCTAATTAATAGTCATGGGATAAAAGGACAAGTCCTCTTGTGGATCAAAAACTGGCTAATTAATAGGAAACAGAGAGTGAGTATAAATGGGAAATTTTCTCAGTGGAGGGTAGTAAACAGTGGGGTACCACAGGGATCAGTACTCAGTCTGTCACAATTGCTCGTGGACCCCTCCTCACTGTCTCTTGAGTCCAAGCTCCATAGAAGCCCTGCCACATTGATGGCGCATCCCCAGGGGCAGCAGGGGCCTCAGCTGCATGAGCAGGGAGGGAGGTTCTGTCACCACCCCTACCCTGGCTCTCTCTGCATCGCCAGCCTTCCTCTATCTGGGCGATGGGACAGTCGACTCAGGCTATCTTCCTTGGCCCCTGCATGTTGCCTCCTTTTGTCCCTCCCCACTCCCAGACTCCTCCCCAGGGCTCTGCCTCTGCCTTCAACTAGCCTAGCGCCCCCCCCCCACTTAGGAGAAGATGCCGAGCCTCAGGAGAGGCCCTGTTTCCTGGCGTCTCTTGCTGCTGGTCGGGGTGATGTTACTGTTCCCTGCCTGGCTCAGGCCGTCGGGCTCTGAGGCGGGGCGGGCCCTTGCGCCGGGCCTGTGGCCTGGCTCAGCCATCTCTGGCCCAGAGGGTGCTTCCCTTCCTTCTCTGCAGCCATGGGCGTTCAGCACGACTGTCATGTCATTGGCGTCATCGGCCACCCTGCTTCCTGGCTCCCTGAGCCTCTGGGTGAATGGGGGGGGGGGCGACTTACACAGGGCATTGCTGTGTAATGCTGTGTGGCATTGCTGGGGTGGCGGGTGGTGGTGGAAGGACCGTGGAAGTCCCGCCAGCGGTGGCTGATGGTGGTGGTGGGGTGCAGGGGACCTGCCGGTGATGGCTGATGGCAGCGGGGGAGGCGCGGGAGACCGGCCGGCAGGAACCAGCGGCAGCTCAAGGGGCGCGGGAGGCCCACTGGCAGGACAGGTCTGATGCTTTTTAACTTGTTCATTAATGATTTGGAGATGGGAGTAAGCAGTGAAGTGGCTAAATTTGTGGATGACACGAAGTTGTTCAGGGTGGTGAAAACCAGGGAGGATTGTGAAGCACTCCAAAGGGGTCTGTTGCGGATGGGCGAGTGGGCGTCAACATGGCAAATGGGGTTCAATGTGGCCAAGTGCAAAGTAATGCACATTGGAGCCAAAAATCCTAAATATAAATACACATTGATGGGGTCCGAACTGGCAGAGACTGACCAAGACAGAGATCTTGGAGTCATAGTATATAACTCAATGAAAATGTAGAGACAGCGTGCAACTGCAATAAAAAAGGCCAACGCTATGCTGGGGATTATTAGGAAGAGAATTGAAAACAAATCAGCCAGTATCATAATGCCCCTGTATAAATCAATGGTGCAACCTCATTTTGAGTACTGTGTACCGTTCTGGTCACCACACCTCAAAAAGGATATTATAGCATTGGGCGACGGTTGCCTGATGGGATGAGAGAGCTTGGCGGTCCCGCTGGGCATTTTCAAACACTGAGGCCACTCGGAGAGACTTGTCCAAGTCAAGGTTTTCTTGGCCGACGAGTTTTCTCCGCAGTTTCGGTTCTCGGACGCCCCAGACGAACTGGTTTAACAGGGCATCTTGAATGGCAGGGAATTTGTAGTTGATCGCCAACCTGCGAACATTGGACATGAATGCGGCAGCCGATTCCCCTGACCTCTGGTTGCTCGCAAAGAAGTCTATGCGCAATGCCATCTTGGACGGTTTCGGAGTGAAGTGGTCCGTGAGGGCCTTGACCAGCTCCTCGTAGGCGGTGGCTTCTAAGGTTACGGGAGTGATGAGGCTCTGGACCAGGTGGATCGTGGAGACTCTGCATGTGCTGAGCAGCCATGCCTTCTTGGTGGCGTAATCAGTACCTTGGGTCTGGAAGAAGTACTTTAGCTGTTTGACCCATGCTTCCCACAGCTCGGGGAGAGTTGGGTTGAAGACGGTGATTCCCGGAGCAGCACCAATAACCAGAGAAGCGATGCGGGGCATGGTAAGCGGGTTCTCGATGCGCGGTGCATTGCTCGATGTGGACTCTGGAGTCCCGGGTTCTGGTGCTTGGTCAGGTGTGCTCATAGAGATCCCACCTTCGTCGCCAGTGTAAATTACTGACGCGTTGTTAGTGAACGCGTCAGTACTTTACACTAGTGATCCAGACGCGTTGTTAGTGAATCAGCTCATAGTTTATTAAAAGCAGGAGAAAACTGAGATGCGAAAGCAGGACCCAGGGACTGCTTAAATGCCAGTTCCATGCCACATCCAACCCCCCCCCCCCCCCCCTGGTTTATTTACAGTGCACCCACACCCATAGGTTCCTTCTAGGATCCGGCCTGCCCGATTGGCCCATTCTTGGATCCTCTCTCGCTATTGTGTCTGGTTGCGAAGCTGTGCTAGTTCTCATGACCACGTACGAACCCGACCGCGTGCGCGGTTTTAGTTAGTACACAACACCCACTATGAAGTCCCCTGCTGCAGCTCAGGCCATGCGCTACATACTTAGGCCATGTGAGGCAAGAACCTCTGTGGCTTTTACTGCAGTTGATCTCCAAAGATGGTATAAAACATACATTTTTCAAAAGGCTTTTGGCTGCTGCCTATTAATGAGGTCTTACTGCCAATTTTAACAGCTTAAAAACTTAATAGGATCCCTTTAAAACTCCAGCAGGACAATTTATCATTTGTCATCCTTCTTTTAAAAAATCTGGATATTATAGGGTTGCCAGGTCTTACCTGGGTCCTGGTGGGGGGCTCCCGCCTGGCTCCTGGAGTCTTCTGTTGTGTGCACTTTGCACATGTACCACATTGCCGTCACCCAGAAGTGATGTCATTGTGCGGTGGATGCTCTAATGTTTGGGTAAAAAACTCTATGGTCACCTCCGGGTGACGTCAGTGCACCAGGCACATCAGGTGTGACAGGGCTCTTCAGGGGCGGGTTGGGGGTACTAGAAAATGGGGGAACCCCTTACCCCATTGGGGGGGTTGGTAATTCTAGGATATTAAGGAACTTTATATTTTGAAATCTTTTTGGTTCCAACTCCCAGGCCTTGATCCAGCTCTAGTTACATAGAACTATTTCTGTGCAAGTAATTGGTCCTGGGTGAGCAAGTACACCCCCATTCTCATCAACAGATGCATGTAGTCAGTCCAGTGGAGTCCACGTTGATATGTCCCTTCATTCAGTTGCACAAGCTAAAACCTTTCACACATGGATTTTCCTTGCTGGAGCAAGATGTCACTCTTCAGTGGAAGTCCAATTAGTTACTGCTATGATAAATTCGACCTGTACAGGCAGATACCTTGCACTAATTTTGTAAAATTAAGAGTGTTAACTGGGGAAAATAACATTTTCTCCCTGGCATAAGTGGTGGCTAATTTAAAGTTTTAAAACTAAGGTGTACTCTGAATGTACAGCATTTGAAAAAGGGACACTGATTATGTTTTGTGCATCTGTAATGATATGGAATTAGGAACATCTGGCAAGCCAGAGAACTGTTAAAAACTAACGCTGCAATCCTGAACAGAGTTAAACATTTCTAATTCTGTTGAAATCAATGGGTTTAGAAGAGTGTAATTCTGTTTAGGATTGTATTCTTATTCTGCTGCTGTTTTGAGAAGCCAGTACTGTAGCACAGTAACCAAGAATTATGAAAATCACCATCTTTGGAAAGTATAATTGATCAGGTAGGAGGACAAAGAAGACATATGTTTTGGCCAAGCTATTCTCATTTTTTCTTCTTTTTCAAGTTGCTGTTGTTACTGGTGTCTGCACAACCCCCCAGTTGTGCAGTAGAGCTAGTACAGGGGTGGCCAAACTTGCTTAATATAAGAGCCACATAGAATAAATGTCAGATGTTTGAGAGCCGCAAGACATGAACAAATATTACACACACATTATTATTGAAAATTATGCAAATTTGAGACTGCCAAAATAAAAACAAAAGGGTAAAAACATATTGATAATGATTTTTATTTGTCTGAGAGAGAGAGAGAGAGAGAGAGAGAGAGAGAGAGAGAGAGAGAGAGAGAGAGAGAATGAAATTATGAAAGAGGTGGAGAGAAAGAGATACAGAAACAAAAAACCAAATCGATGGGGGAGGGAGGAAGGAAGGAAGGGCTAGAGAAAGAGAGAGAGAGAGAAACAAAGAAAGCAAATAGATGAGGGAGGGGAGGGAGGGAGGGTAAAAGAGAAAGGTGGAAAGAAAGCAACTAGGTGGGGGAGGAAGGAAGGGGAAAAGAGAGAGAGAGAGGCGGAAAGAAAACAAATAAATGGGAGGAGGGAGGAATGAGACGAGAGGTGGAAAGAAACCAACTTCAACTTTAAATGTGTTCTCCAACCCCCCCCCCCACCTCAGCCATCTTGGCTTGGAGAAGGGATTTAAGGAGACAAATGCCTTCACCAAGCCAGTTGGGGGGGGGGGCTTTGAGAACACATTTAAAGTTTAAGTTGTTTTCTTTCTCTGCTCCCCCCCACCTCAAGCATACCCAGGCAGGGGAACAGTGGCTGGGGAAGGGAAGACCAATCGGGGAGGCATGCCTCCCCTTTGCTTCCTCAACCGCCCTGCCGGGAGCCGCACGATATGCGTGAAAGAGCCGCATGCGGTTCCTGAGCCACAATTTGTCCACCCCTGAGCTAGTAAAAGCTGGGTTCAGTCTTGACCATTGCCACAAGGAAGTCTGTTGAATTTGTATAGGTATCATGGCTTGTTCTCATGTTCATGGAGGTACTGTATCTATCACCCTGAGTATCATGAAATCTGTTATGGCAAGGTACATATCCCTCTGCCCTGGGAACTGATGGGGTCTGTGAACCCCCTGAGGGCACCTGATTTTGGGCCACTATGTGACACAGAGTGTTGGATGGGAGGGGCCATTGGCCTGATCCAAAATGGCTTTTCTTATGTTCTTACGTTTATCTTGCTGTCACAAAGCCTACTCAGCCTATATGTACCATTCCCTGTCCAACAGATGAAGGGAGTTGTATGGCTAGCACAGATAGTAGAGTCCAGACAGTAGAAAGAAACACAGAACACTTTGACACATGGGACTTGCCCCCCTTCCTGGTCCAGATCGTATTGCTCCAGATTTCTTTAAGTCTCTAGGTAAGAGACTTGCAGCACGTCATCCTAGAGAGGAGAACTGCATTGATTCCTCTGACTGGCCAGAGTTCAGCAAGGGAGTGCGTTTGTTGAATCCTGTGATCCTTAATGTAGATTTTTTTTGTTGGTCTCCCAAGCATCAGAGGAGCAGAGAAGGAAGAACATAAGAACATAACATGAACCCTGCTGATCCATCTAGTTCAGTATCTTGTCTTGCACAGTGGCCAACCAGTTCCTCCGGAGATTCAACAACAAGAAATAGAGGCCGAGGCTTTCCCCTGATATTCAGAGGTTCACCACCTCTGAATGTGAAGGTTCCCTTTAGTCACCATCAATGCTCCCTCTAAGCTGTGGAGTCTTCTGAGCAAAAATTCTACTTTGTGAGCAACTGGCATTAAAGTTGTGAGCGAACAATTTGGCTGCTGCATAAATTAATTTGCTCTGGAGCCCTCCTTCCTGAGCTGGAGGCTAAAAAACTGTGAGCTAGCTCACACTAACTCAGCTTAGAGGGAACACTAGTCACCATGGCTAGTAACTACTGATAGACCTATCCTCCATGAATCTATCCAATCCCCTTTTAAAGCTGTCTGCACCTGTGACCATCACTACATCCTCTGGGAGCAAATTGCACATTTTAATCACTCACTGTGTAAAGAAGTATTTCCTTTTGTCCGTCTTAAATCTACTGCCCATCAACTTCATTTGATGCCTTTGAGTTATGGTATTTTGGGAGAGGGAGAAAAAAGGAGGAGGTTTAGGGTTCATACTTGGAGTGAGTTTTAGCCAGGCCTGTAGTTACAGTGGGGCCTCCTGGGTTGAGTTTTAGCCAGGCCTGTAGGGTTGGTTTATTAATGGCTATTAATCATGATTTCTAAATTTTAACTGGGCAGTGTAGGCCCGGTCCCCCGACTTCCTCCCAAGACCCCACGACTTTTGGGAAGAAACGAGGGAGGCCGCATGTGTGTGGCCCCCACTTTTCCTCCAGAGCATTTAAAGGGTCCTTTTAAATGCTTTAAGGGAGAAGTGGGGGGAGGCCACACATGCGCCTGCACTCGAAGCTGCAGATTTGCAGCTTGGAATGCAGTCTTGCAGCCCCTGCTTCTCCCTTTAAATGCGTTGAGGGAGAAGCGGGTGGGGGAGGCCATGAATTTCAGTGCCCCCCAACTTTTTAAAAGGCCCCCCTATTTAAAAAATCCTGGCCACGGGCCTGGTTTTAGCCTTTCTGTTATTCATGGGGCACCAGCAGTTGCCTAACCTTGCAATGTGCTTCTGATACCCATGACTGCTAGTGTGCTCAGACGCTGAACTGTGGCCACGAGAAGGAAGTGGGGAGAGGCAGCATGATTTAGGGCTACACTGGTGGCAGTGGTAGCTGTGTGTCGTTGTGAAGACTGGGTTATTGTCCCTGGATAACCTTAGCGAGAGCCTGTTCAGAATATATTGTTGAAGCCTCATGACCCTCAGAAATGTGAGCATTTTTCAAAGAGCAACACAGCCAAAAAAGGTTCTCAGTGGGCTGGCCTTGTGAGAGAAGATTTAAAGAATTAGAAACACATACAAACACAATGTTGTGATAAATTTTTGGCAGCACATCTCGCTGTGGGATAATCGGAGAGTTCAGATGTTCAACCTTCATCACTTCTAGCACGTAAACTAAACAATAAATCTAATTGCCCTAATATCTCTTATGCAGCGAAGTGGTTATTCTGGACATTTGTGATTTC
The DNA here is from genome assembly GCF_001447785.1 of Gekko japonicus. Lineage (NCBI taxonomy): Eukaryota > Metazoa > Chordata > Lepidosauria > Squamata > Gekkonidae > Gekko > Gekko japonicus. Next base: position 2,499,937 of record NW_015170887.1, read on the forward strand.
ATAGTACAAGTATATGCACCTACTGTCTTACACGCAGAAAACCACACTTCATTTATATATGTTTCTGTTCCTTTCCATTCCTGGCATTCTGGGCAGTTAAAAAGCAATCAATACTGTAAGAAAACTCTGACCTAGATAGCCCAGGCTAGCTCAGTCTCGTCAGATCTCGGAAGCTAAGCAGGATCAGCTCTGGTTAGTACTTGGATGGGAGACCACCAAGGAAGTCCAGGGTCGCTATGCAGAGGCAGGCGATGGCAAACCACCTCTGAACATCTCTTGCCTTGATGGTGGAAAAAACCCTGTTAAAGCAATGAAGCCCCCAGATATTAAATTATACAAGGGAGGACCCGCGATACTCGCGGGGGGGCAGTCTCTCTCTTCCCCCCATTCTCTCTCTTCCCCCCTGTCTCTCTCTCCCCCCTTCTCTCTCTTCCCCCCAGTGTCTCCCCCCTTCTCTGTCTTCCCCCCATCTCTTTCTCTCTCCCCCATCTCTCTCTCTCTCGCCCCCCCGACTCTCTCTCTCTTTGCCCCACAGTCTCTCTCTCCCCCCTCTCTTCGCCCCACAGTCTCGCCCGCCCGACTGGCTCTGCGGCGGCGGCGGCGAGGCTCCTTAGCGGCGGCGGCGCCCCCCCAGCCCTCCTGGCCCTGGTGTTTCCTGGTCGCCCGGCCGGCTCCAAGGCAGCGGCGGCGAGGCTCCTTAGCGGCGGCGGCTGCGGGTTCTCCCCCTCACCCCCCTGGCCCAGCTGGCTCCGAGGCGGCGGCGGCGGTGAGGCTCCTTAGGCTCCCTCGCCACTCGCCCCCCCCTCGCTGCTCGCCGCTCGCCGCTTCCCTTTCAAGCGGCGGCAGCCTTGGTTGCCAAGCGTTATGCGCACGGAACGGTCTTGCACTTTCGGGGGGATTTAAACATCCCCCCGAAATTTTTTTCAAGGTTTAGCATTTTTGTGCACACGTGGGGACTGGCCCACGTGTGCACAAACCTCCCCCTCCCCCCCAAGTGCCCCCGGAGCGCTGATTTAGCGATCCGCACTCACGGGGCAACTTGGCTATTAGATATATAGATGATGACTTATCCTGCTGCCATTTAAGGGGGCGGTTAAGTTCAGTCCAAACAAAGTTTTACCCTACCTACAGAAAAATTCTCAGACTTTGTTCAATTGCTAGCTGGGGAAGAAGAGTTCCAGAATTGGGGGACGACGACGACTGAGTATATTTCTCTGCTTGCCCTTTCTGTTTGAACTTGGCACCAAAGTAGTCTAGTCAAGCAGGCAATTTTCAGGTGGTCTTCAGGACTGTGATGTGACATTAAGGAAAGAAGACAATCTTGAAGGCATATGTAGGCCATAAAGTTTGGGGAACTGTGGCTCAGAAATAGCAGCTTGAATCATGAATGCAATGCTTGGTTTCCTATCAGACTTCAGCTTTTTTTACTGGTAGAAAAACATTAGGGGTTCTTGGAAGAGACTAATTTTCTGGACCCATTTCAGTCTGACTTTAGGCCTGGATTTGGAACAGAGACTGTTTTGGTTGCCTTGGATGATTACCTCTACGAAGAACTAGATAGTGAACCTTCTAGTTCTGCTGGATCTCTTGGTGGCCTTCGATACTATTGACCATAGTATCCTACTGAGCCGCCTCTCAGCACAGGGACCTGTGAGGTTGCACAGGGTTTCATCTTATCCCCCGTGCTATTTAATATGTACATGAAGTTGCTGGGAGTGGTCATCAGGATGTTTGGGCTGTGGTGTCACCTGGCTCTACCTTTCTTTCCCTCCTAATTCCAAGGATGCTATTGATGAGCTGAACCAGTGCTTGGAGTCAGTAATGGGCTAGATGAAGGTGAACAAACTGAAACTTAGTCCTAAAACAGGTTCTCTGGGTTAGTAGAAAGTCAAACCAGGGACTTCAGCTGTCTCTTTTCTTGGACGGAGTTGTACTCTCCTTGAAAACCCAGGTTCACAGCTTGGAAGTGTCATATGACACAGTGGTCACCTTAGAAAATCAGGTGGCTGTGGCGGTCTGGAGTATTTTTGCCCAGCTTTCAGCTTGTGTGTCAGCTGCATCCGTTCTTGGGTCAGTCAGATCGAGCCACAGTGATCCATGCCTTAGTTACATTGAGACTAGACTATTGCAATGCGCTCTACTTGGGGCAGCCTTTTGTAAAATGTTTGGAGACTGCAGCTAGTGCAAAATGCTGCTGCTAGACTGCTGGTTGGGGACAGCTGTTGGGAGCATGTGTTGGCTTTGACCTTTAAGGCCCACATGGTTTGGGACTAAGGGATCTGGAGGATCCCATGTGTTTCTGCCCAGAAATTAACATCACAGGGAGAGGCAGTCCTGACTGTCCCATCAATCAAAGAAGCTTATTTGGTGGGTGCATGAAATAGGACCTTTTCAGTGGTAGCCCCACAATTATGGAACAAACTCCCCAGGGAGATATGCCTGCTCCCCCCCCTTTGATCTTTAGGAGGCAGCTGAAGATGCTTTTGTTTAGGACTGCATTTGATTACAGTAGACCTAAATTCTGGTTTTAAATTTTGGTTTATGTTTATGTAACTTATTTTATGTAACTTATTTTATGTATTTTATTAATATTATAAACTGGCTTGAGCTCTGTAAGGAAGAAAGCCAATAAATATTTTAAATAAATAGTTCAAGTTCAAGTTAGCCTTTATTGGCATAAAATAACAGTACAAGTTATACAATTTTAGGAAACAGTTAAAACACCTATAAAAATCTATGACTCGATATTGTGCAATTAGGAGCTGATAAGGATGTTATATCTCTAGGAACCTTTGGCTCAGCTTTAAAGCCAAACAGAGAAACGTAGCCACCTTCTCAGTGGTGTCAGGACCGAGATCTTTTAAAAGTCTATGGATCTTGAGTGCATCAGAGCAATCCGCCATACTGGTTAGGATAGAATGTAGATAAATGTTCCTTAAGTCCACATACAGATTACAATGCAGGAGAATATGTGAAATAGATTCCACACATCTCTTTCTGCAGGGGCAGTATCTGGCCGAATGCGAAACGTTAAATCTGCCATATCAAATGGCAGAAGGCATAGCATTACACCTGGCCAAGGTAAACGCTCTACGTTGTTGCGGGACCTGCAGAGAGGATAAATATGAGGCCATCTTCCCTGTAGTTAGGGGGATCTCAAAGTTCAAGGGGGAGCAGGTTTTATTAGCTAGGCTGTATAATCTCTGGCGCTCAGTATCTAACATCCTGATTTTAATCTGATGAAATGCAGCAGCAAAGGGCAACATAGACAGGGATTCTAAAGAAAGGCCCAATACTTTGATTTTTTCCTCAATATGTGCTGACCAGTTTGATACACTAAGCTCCGAGAGCATGTGATATATAAGGCTCCCATGTTTGAAATTGTAATGTAGGCGAAGCCAATATTTAACTGTCATAAGCCATGCACAAGTCTCCATCAAAGACGAGCCAGTTTCCAAATATATGACTGCATTCGAGACACAATTTGGCAAGGCCATGATTTTCCGCAAAAATTTGGATTGGACTCGCTCAATGGCACAGTCAAAGGACCTAATCCAGATTAGAATACCATACAGTAGCTGAGAACTAACTTTGGACTTGAAGATTTTAATTGCAGCTGGGACGAATTGGTTGCTCCTACAATAAAAGAAACGTGCTATAGCTGATGCACTGACACTAGCAGCCTTCACCACATATTTGCAATGGGTTGACCAAGTTTCATTGTATTGGAAATGAATACCTAGATATTTGTAGTGTTTGACTTGTTCTATCTCTTTGCCATTGATGGACCATTTGTATGCTCTCCACTTTTTAGAGAATACTAGGATTTTGGATTTATCATAATTCAGATAAAGCTTGTTGTTAGTAAAAAAAAAAAGCAATGCAGCGAGACAACAGATATCTCAAACCAACTCTGGAATAGGATAGCAACACTGTGTCATCGGCATAGAGTAGTAAAGGTACATGTATTTTGCATAGTTTGGGACTGTGGCAGTCCGTATCAGAGAGCTGAGCAGCAAGATCATTAAGAAAGATGTTAAATAAGAAAGGGGCTAGGATGCATCCATGTTTAACACCCTTATTAGCGGCAATCTTTGGTGTCAAGTTGCCTGCTGGCGAGCATTTAATCTGGCAGGTGTTAAGAGTGTAAAGTTGTTTAATGTAGGCTTGCCAAGTCCCCCCAGGGGGCAGGGAAACAGAGGCCCGTTCCCTGTCGCCAGCGGATCGGGCCCCGGGGGGAACCCCACCCCCAAAGCACGCGACGTGTACATCACCCGGAAGGGATGCGACCACGCCGGGCACGCTGGGGGCGGGGCCCCGGTCATCCGAGGGAAAACTCTATGGGAAAACACTCCCGAGGCAGCGCTGGAGTCCCCCGCTCCAGCGCCACTTCTGACTTGGCAACCCTAGTTTAATGAGCAGGAGGAGTCTCTTATCCATGTTTAACTGCTCTAGTTTTATCCAAAGAAGGTCCCTATCGACAGAGTCAAATGCAGCTTTCCAAGTCCAAGGAAGCTGCAGATAGTTTCTGGTTATTCCTCACAGTGTGGATGTCAACAAGATGGGATAAAGTAATACAACCCCAGCTGTTCGGGGCCTAGAATGTTTTCTTGTAACATCCAAAGATTAAGCTTACCCTGTAGGTGTTTAGAGTATAATTTGCCTATGATAGATAATAGGCTAATCGGCGATTTTAAATAAATAAATAACTTAAAACTGTATCATGTATATCTTATTTGGTTTATAAATATTTGGCATACACTCTTTGCCACGCTTATGCGATTTAAAAGTATAAACACCTTTGTTTTCTATAAGAATAAATTTCAAGAATGCCCAAAATTGAGAAGAGGGGCAAACTGCTGCACTTGATGCTACCGTGGCATGTGTATCTTTAATTTTTGTCATCTGGGAGGAAGGAAAAAACAAAAGTTGAAAGTAGAAAAAAAATGTGTAGTAAACATAAGAAAGTGTATAATTTGGACAAAAAGTCTCTTATGGAGTCATAGTAGGTAGGATTGTCATCTTGTTTGGATATTAAGCTAAACATTATCAATTGAAAATACTGAACTCTTTAATAATGTATTATTGTTAAATATAGAATAGTGTATTAGTTGTTGCCAAAATGTTGCATATGTCTGTACTATTTTTTTCTACTGCTCCCCCAAATGTCCCAATTTTTTCCCATTGGAAAAATTGAGAAAATTCTTAGACTTTTTTATGCTATACATTCGTAATAAGTGAAATGCTTTTAAGACAACATTTCTCTCTCTTTAAAAGAGAAAATATTTCATAGGAAGTATTTTTCAGTGCTCTCTAAAATTTCCTAATTTTTCCTTTTCCTCCTCAGACTTTTTCATGCTGTACATTTTGGATTGTAAAAAACATTGCCTCAAGAAGCATTTTACTCATTCTAAAAGGGAAAATAGTACAAATGAATGTTTTTGAGTGCTCCCCCAAATTCCCAATATCTCCATTGGAAAAACTGAGAAAGAAATCCTTGGAAAAAATACACCCCATGATTTTTCTGGTCCCCCCACCCCCCGCACGTGCCTTCACACCCCTTAATGGGAAGCAGGATATAAAGCAGTATGCTCACAGCAGTGCATCCCACAAACACATGAACACAGGAATCTGCCTTATACTGAATCAGATCATTAGTCCATCAAGGTCAGTATTGTCTACTGCAGCAGCTCTCCATGGTCTTAGGCAGAAGCAGGGCTATTTTTGGGCAGGAACGCACAGGAACGGAGTTCCAGCTGGCTCCCAAGTTGACCACGCCCAGCAGGAACTCATTAGCATAATAGGCCACACCCAACAGCAGAAACTCATTAGGATTGGCTACATTAGGGGTGTGTGGCCTAACATGCAAATGAGTTCCTGCTACAAAAAAAGCCCTGGGTTTTGACAACAAACAAGGTAAACAGAATAACAAGCAAAAGGTGGGCGTGGCTGGATAACCACACTTCTGGTAACATGGGGGTGCAGCCTAATGTGGTAATGAGCTGTGCTGTCAGGGGTGTGGAGTAATATGCTAATGAGTTCCTGCTGTTGGGTGTGGCCTATTATGCTAATGAGTTCCTGCTGGGCTTTTTCTACAAAAAGAGCTCTGGGCAGAAGTCTTCCACACCCTACTCCCTGATTCTTTTTAACTGGAGATGCAGAGGATTGAACCTCGGGCCATCTACATGCCATGGCAGATGATGCTTTGGCAAGAACATTTAGGCGAAAATCTTATCTATTGGATATGAACTGCCTGTGATTATTGGGAGGGGGCATTGTTCTTAGGGTTGTGATGGACAAATCAATTTTGTGCGCAGCAATTTCAAGAGGGGAAAATTTACTACTCAGAATTACGACCAAGTGACTGACAATTAAAAGACAGGTATCATCAGGGGTCATTTCGTAGAAAAAGAGCTAGGGGAACTCATTAGCATATGCCACACCCCCTGACATCAGGGGCCCGGCGGTGGACCTGCAAGGCCGGCGGAAGTGCAAGGAAGCCCCGCCAAGGCCCTCCCTGGCCCCAGGCAGGCAGGGGTGGGGAGAGGCGAGGAGGAAGCAACTCACCCGGGTGAACTGCGTTCCCCCGCGTTCCCCCCCGAAATGACCTCTGGGTATCATTATGCCATTATATAAATCTTCAGTATATTTGCATGTAGATCTGGTTGCCCTATCTCAGAAAAGATCTCATGGAGTTGGAAAAAGCCCAGAGAAAGAACCACCAAAAGAATCAAAGGGCTGAAGTGCCTTCCCTATGAGAATGTTTGAATTTAAAAAAAATAGATTAAATGTGGGGGAGCATGACAGAAGTTTACAAAATGATTTATGGAGGGTTGGTCTATTAATGGCTATTAATAATGATTTCTAAATTTTAACTGGGCAGTGTATCTCCTGGTACCAGAAGTTGGAGACAGGGAAGAGGGGAAGGTGCTGCCTTTATGTCTGCTTGTGAACTTCTAAGAGGCGTCTGGGTGTGGCTGCTGTGGGTGATGGGTGGGCCGGATTTCTTCCTTCAACCCATGAAGAAGATTTTTGACTAAGTGGCTGTGTGAACTGTTACACCAGACCTCCTATGGCACTTCATCTGCAATGCATGCTTACCATGTTTCTCTAGTGATTTCAGCCACTGACAGATTCCATCTGATGAAGTCTACAGATGCTTATGCCACAATAAATCACTCTTTAGACAAGATTATATTTTCTCCTCTGCCACTTTTGCTGCATAGATATTGAAAATTCAGAATATTCTGTGTTGGAAGGCATGGTTTGTTTTAAAAACACTATTTAGGCCATGTCAGTGATTTCTCTGTGTATCCCATCAAAATCAAGGCAGTTCACAGTTCTGTGAACAGGGCTCACTGTCCTTGTGGGAGTTCTCCTCCTCAGTGGCCAGCAGATGGCCAGCTAGATCCACCCTGAACACGAGTTATTATGCAACAGAAAACTTGGAAGACTTGGTTTGCAGACACCTGAGTGTAAAATAGCCCTCTCTAGTTAAAAAAAAATGAAAATAAAATAAAGGAGTGCTTCTTTTATTCCGTATAATATGCTACTAGAAGCAGTATCCTAGTGCGCTTTGTTCTGTCTATTAAATGATGATGGGTATATTCCATTTCTAAATGCTGGTAGATTCAGGTAGATTAATTGCACAGGTAGATCGGGTGCAAGACACTAGAGACCCATGTGTACCTGGATTTCTCTGCATGAAGTTTGTGGATATAAAATAGTTTTAAGGGTAAGTGTTAAGTCGGTACTTAACAAAATAGTCAGAGAGTGATTTCAGCAAAACTCAGGTTTATTCAGCTCGATAATCAACTTCTCTAACACGGTACAACTCCTCATAGCCCGAACAGCTTGTCCATTTCAGCTGCTCGGTATTTAAACATTCCGGGCTAATGTAGCCACACCTACTGTACAAGTACCAACCTATCAGGTTGTTCGCATAACAGCCCAATCACAAACGTTCCCACCACAGACAGTTCAAATGTGATTGGACACAATACTTTCGGCGCGAATCCCTGCCGAAGCCTGAAGCTTAACATAGCTTCTCCATGGGATGATTCACACTTCATCCCCCATGCATTCAGGGCAGCATCTGAATACATTACAGTAAGGACTCAGAATTTTTTTTTTTTGTAATCTATCACTGCTCCCTCATTCTGAACGATGGAAATTGCACAAGAAGAGTTTCTGATTTTTATACATTAGAAACACAATGTAGTGGTGTGATATAGTGGTAACAGTGTTACAATAAGATCTAGGCGAGTCAGGTTGGACTCCCCACTCTGACATGAAGTTATCTGGGAGGAGACCTTGAGCCAATCACTCTCTTTCTATCAGAATGACCTACCTCACAGGGCTGTTCTTGTGAGGATGAAATGAAGGCAGGGAGAAGCCGCTTTGGGCCCCCATTAAACAGACTTTCCTGTCCTCTAGGGTTGCCAGCCTCCAGGTAGAGCCTGGAGATCTCCTGGAATTACAACTGATCTCGAGAGACAACAGATAAAAATGGCTGCTTTGGAGGGTGGACTCTGTGGCATTATAACCTGCTGAGCTTTCTTCCCTCTCCAAACTGGGCTCTCCACAAAATCCTACTGTCCTCCAATAGGCACTGTGCTATATCATCCTGGCATACCGGCTGATATAGACTGAGTTTCAGCAACTGTTACGGACACAGCAGGATGACTTGTCATGTTACTTTCTGTGGGAAAGGATCACTTTATAAGTGCATTTGTGGGGAGCATTTGGCTTGTACAAAAACGAACCCCCCAAAATGTTCTGTGTGGTGATTGCCCATCCAAAGTGACCTTTAGCCTGCTTGGCTTAGGACCTGAACTTGACAAATTACATGTACTGCTATTTGAACAGATCAGCAGGTTGTGGAAAATTTAATATTTTGAAACTGACATGTTATATAGTTATTTTTAATCCGATGTTAATAGTTTGTTAATTTTTAACTATATTTTGTCTGTTTGATGTTTTTTATCATGTCCTGCGTGAACGATGCCTCAAGGAGCTTCCTGGAGAGGTGGCATAGAAAAGTTCTAAATGCATCAGATGTGCTAATTTGTGACATGTGGATCCAAAAGAGAAATGGATTTTTGGCTGCAGGCAGTTAATATTTCAACTTGCTCAATGGAAGATCTCTGCTTTTCATGCAGAAGTTCCCAGGTTCAATCCCCCACGTCTCCAGTTAAAAAGACCAGGCAGTAGGTGACGTGAAAGATGTTGACTTACTTAGCACTTACCCTGGTGCCAGGTGTGACTTGCATTCCTAGCTGAATGTGATAATTCATTAATTATTTTTCCCTGAAGAACAACATGTCTCTCAGAATGGTGTTTTCTTGGATCGAGTTATTGGCATTGTTTCAGTGCTATTCCCATTGGGGGCAATTTTTGCTTATTGGTTTAATTTGCTTTCGTTCTCAGGATGAGTTACTGGGGATCTGGATTTGTAAACTCTTGTTAACTCTTGTTAGATGCCATTGCAGGTGGGGGTGGGACTGCAGGACTGGCAAGGGGGAGGGGAGGGTGACACTTCTCTGTGCCTTCTCCTGTTGTAACTGGTAACTTGCCAGAAGTAGAATTTTCCCTGGAATAGAAATGGATGAGTTCCCTATGGGGAAAATACAAGGTTTGTTCATGGTGTGAGAATGCGTCCTGTGTGCAAGTATGTGACATTTGCTGTGATTTCTGCTTTACTGTTATGTCTGACATCATTCTAAAATTCACCATCTTTCAAAGAGACATATAGGAGGGCATTTTCCAAGCTTTGATCAGTAGAATCACACCTGATTCTATTCATCCTGCTTTCATCAAAGAACTCTGGGTGGCGGACATGGTTTTCTTGCACCAACAACCATGTGGGATAAATTAAACTGAGAGAGAAGGAGTGGCCCAAGGTCACCCAGTGACCTGGGTCTCCCCAAATCTAATCTATGTATCTAATACTGATGTGTGGCCCCCATCTGCAGATATCTAAATCCGTGGATTGGGGCCATACCAACGCTAAACAGATTCCCCCCTCTGGTTTGCAGAAAAATCTGAAACCTTAAGAAAAACATGGGAGGGGTTTAGATTCCCCACAAAATACAAAAAGCATTGTCGGCGCATGCCCAGACAGCACACTTACCTTTGATCTTCAGAGCGGCAGATGCGGGGAGGTACTGCAGGCCTGGTGGTGGCAGATGCCAGGAACTGCTGAAGGCCTGAAAGTGATTTCTGGTGTACGCTGCTGGAGCCGGTGCCCGGCTCAAAGGTCAGTGGAGAGTCTTGGAGCCATGCAGGCTCAGTGATGGGGGAATGGGATCCCCCTCCAGTGAGTCTTGCAGGCCCCCTCTTGCCTGGCACTAATAATCACACCTCATTGGCTGATTGAATGTAGCCACCTCCGAAGCAGAATATGGTTGCTCTTTGTAACAGTCATAACAACCACAGATGTTTGAATGAATGTGAATACTACATTCATTTGAAACTGGGAATTTAAAATAGCTGTGTACATTCCAAGTTACTTGATTTGACACCAGCCTGGAAGATCAGGACCTTTTAAAGCAGAATCTTTATGGCTGCAGGCAAAAATCTGAAAAACATTGACTGGTGTATGTACTCCATCTGCTGGGGGAAAATGTGATCATGTGTGACCAGGGCCTGGTAAAATCTCGGAGGCCAATTTCTTGAGTGTTAAACCTTGCTGTGTTTCTGGTCACACATGTGGTGAGAAACATCTGTCAGTCTTTCAAGAGGCCTGTGCCAGGGAGAAATATTAGACTTGGAGTATCCCTCAGATCCTTCCCTACATAACTCCCTCGTGTTACTTCCTCAGTGAACAATTTCCACTGAACTGGGAATTCTGGAAGGGCTGTCATCCTAAGTTCTGCTTCTGTTTTGATTGCTACTCTGCTGCATAACTGGGGGCTCTTCTAAATGTTTATGTGACCCAACCCTCCAGTACGTTTCTGTTATAACTGGTTAGGTTTGACAGTTCAATGCAATGAGGATGAGGAAAACATAAAACGGGAGAGGGAGGGACTGTTGCTCCCGCCTCCTTTCTTCACATCTCTCTCTCTCAGTCTCAGCAGCAGGCTTGTCAGGTTTTCCAAGCAGATATCAATAAAAACCACATTTATATTAAAACTAAAATGAGGAATAAAAAGAAAAAGCCCTCCACGTATTTTTTTCAATAACAGGGGATATAAAAAGGAGATTTTTATCAATTATGAAAAAGATTTCAGCCATAAAAAGGTAATTTAAAGAGTCGGAGATGGATGGCAGTGAGCATTAATGTCAGCCAGAACAAATGGGTCCCCATTAGTCAACTGGAAGGTGGCAGCGCCTCAGTTTCAAGTGATGCTGCCGCTGCCTCTCAAAATGAAGGGAGGTCTTTTGAGGGCAATCTTGGGCTGATGGCCTGCAGTACAGCCAAAGACTTTAGTTCTGAAGTAAACATTGCTGTGTGTGTCTCCCAGAGCGAGAAATATGTATTCAAGGTAAAGGGGTCAGGGACCTTCATGGCAGTTTTGGGATGCTAGTGCCCCAACGTATTTCCTGACCAATATGGATATTCAAGGAGTTATTTGGGAGAATATGGATATTTGAGAGAGGGGGAGTCCCAGAACATCCTTGTGTCCAGTAATACCTGATGGTGATTAACTTGATTACAGTGTGGCTTCACTGCCATAAGAAGTGGTGGTCACTACAAGCATAGACAGTTTCAAGAGGGGACTGGATAAACATATGGAGCAGAGGTCCATCAGTGGCTATTGGCCACAAGGTACAGGTGGAATGCTATGTCTGGGGCAGTGATGCTCTGTATTCTTGGTGCTTGGGGGGCCACAGTGGAAGGGCTTCTGGAGTTCTGGCCCCACTGGTGGACCTCCTGACGGCACCTTGGTTTTGGCCACTGTGAAACACAGAGTGTTGGACTACATGGGCCATTGGCCTGATTCAACATGGCTTCTCTTATGTTCTGTTTGAAGCAGGGTTCAACAGTTATTTCTCTGGGCCCTGCACAAAACTCTTGGCATACTATCCCTTCCACTGTGACCCTATCCTATAGATGAATGAATCATAAAATATTTTATTTCTGAAATAATGTATAAAGACCATACCTTGGTGAGGGACTGGCACCATGGCTCAGAATGTTACTTAGATTATGGTAAAATATACTCGTCTTCCCTCCCGTATGCCTGTGCTGGATATGCTGGGGATTGAACCTGGAACCTTATGCATGCTCTACCACTGAGCCACAGCCCCTTCCTGTGAAACGGAGAGAGAAGCAAGTGACATGCTGTGAGCTGTCTAATGCATTTCAGGGATTTCAGGACCTTTCTCTCTGGGGACCTTATGTGGGGCAGTGACTCTGATGCCCTGTGGGCGTGCCTCTTTGCCTCTGCCCTGTGCTCTACTTGTATATTTGTAAATAAAGCAAATATTACAGAAACACTATAACCATCCAAGAGTATTTCCTCCAAAGGGAGCCTACTCAGGTACATGTTCCTTTAGCAAATTCTCAAGTGGGGTATATGCAACAATATTTTCACACAATGATCACTGATTAGTGGAGTTTGTATCCTAACATGGAAAGTGATCGTTTTAATCCACATGGAATTTTGTGAGAATGGCCCCAGGGGTGGTATTTATTTTAGGATTAATTCATGTGGGATCAATGCCATAATGTGCTATTGCTTTTTTAAAAAAATAACTCTTAGCTACTATAATGTTTAGAACACTGAAAATAGATATTTTCCAGTTTTCTTCCTGAGAGCAGACTTCATTCTTCTAGTGAATTTTGGTGGCTGTTAAAGGGAAAAATTGTCCCAGAGCAATTGTCACTCTATTCCTCTCTACAAACACACAACATGACGTCTCCTTTAGTCCGTTCCCTGGCAGATCAGGTCCCTGTGGAGCAGCCCTTGTGCTGGGCCCATAAGTGCAGTTGATTTATGTTAACTGTTGAAAACGGTAATGTTTAATCTGTACAGTGCTAATCTATTTTTGTGTTGATTATGAATAGGCCAGCTGTGCCTACTTCCCTATTCATAGAGTTTAGTGAACAAGTCCATTTTACAGGCTGGGCTCTGGGGGAAATTTACATGAGAGCAGGCACGCTGCTTTCAGGAGAGTGAAATCAGCTGAGTTGCACTGCTGAAGCAGAGATTCTAACTGCTTAGCAAGGAAGGAGATGGGGCGGGAAGGGGGGGGCGGGAAGGGGGGGGAGTCAAGGAAGCAGAAGAGGAATTCTGAAGAGCAAAAGGCTGTTCCCTCTGGCGAACGGAGGGAAAGTGCATCTTTCACTCTGTGCTTTGCTTAGCCATTCATCAGAAAATGCGGTAGCTGCAGTAGCAAAAGTGGAACCCCAGGACAATCCCTGAGGGATGTTGGCAACAAATGGGCAACACAGGTGAAATATGCTGATTTTACAGAGAGGGCATGACTTAAAGATACCATACAAATCACACCCCTTGCTGCAGTTTCTTTTTGGAGAACCTTTTTTTATCTGAATGAAATTTCGAGGAACATTTCATTTTTCCTGTCCCAAAAGTTCACTTTTAGGGTGTGATAGGGTAAGAATTACCCATGATTACAGAGGACCAGAGACAGCCTGTCCTGCTAGAAAAGGGTGCCACATTTCCAGGTGGAGTTTCAAAAAAATTAATGGAGGTAGGCTGGGGAGTGTGGCTAGGGATTAGTGAGAGGTTATCTGTTTTGTGTGCAGAAGTTGCCATGTTCAGTTCTTGGCATCTCCAGGAAGAAGAGGAGGAGGAGGAGGAGGAGGAGGAGGAGGTGGTGGTTCGATTTATACCCCGCCCTTCACTCGGAGTCTCAGAGCGGCTTACAATCTCCTTTCCCTTTCCCTCCCCACAACAGACACCCTGTGAGGTTGGTGGGGCTGAGAGAGCTCCAAGAGAACTGCTCTTTCAAGAACAGCTCTGACAGAACTATGGCTTGCCCAAGGTTATCCAGCAGCTGCAAGTGGAGGAGTGGGGAATCAAACCCAATTCTTCCAGATTAGAGTCCACACACTTAGCCACTTCACCAGTTTGGCTCTCGAAGGATCAGGTAGTAGATGTTGTGAAAGACAAATGGACTGACTCATTATAAGACAGTTTCATATGAGTGGCAATTGCCTCATAACCCACAGAAAGCTCTATAATTCCCTCACCATGTCTTCATGTCCCTATGTACTTTAAAGTCTAGGAATCATCAGCATCAAAAATGTACATGTTCAACAAGAACCGTTATTTTTAAAAAATAATTGTTTTTATTGGTTTTTCTTAGTTATTATTACATACACATACACATGTCAAATACAATTCGAGTCTATTAACTTATCTTTTCCTCTATCCATTTATACACTCTCGACCATTTCTTCAAATGAGCATTTTCATTTTTATCTTTCAGTAACATATTTAGTTTATCCTTTTCTGATAAATTCATAATTTTATTAATTATTTCTCTTTCCCCGGGAATTTCCTCCGATTTACAATTTTTTGCAAAAAAGAATTCTTGCCGATGTAATTATTAGAATTATCAGACATTTATCAACATATCTCATATCTTCCGGTATATTATTAAGTAGGTAACATTCTGGTTCTAATTTTAGTTCTATATCAGTAATATCTGCTATTATTGTCTGCATTTTTTGCCAAGATTTTTGGGTTTTAGTACAACACCACCTAAAACCAGTCAATCCTAAAAGAAATCAACCCTGACTGTTCCCTGGAAGGCCAGATAATGAAACTGAAGCTCAAATACTTTGGCCACCAAATGAGAAGGGAGCACTCACTGGAGAAGACCCTGATGCTGGGAAAGATTGAAGGTCAAAGAAAACGGGGACGGCAAAGGATGAGATGATTAGACAGTAGGGTTGCCAAATGGTCCCGGGGGGCGGGGAATCCCCCACTTCGGTGCCCCGATTTCCGCCCCGGTGGGGAACCCCGCCCCCGAAGCTGGTTTTCCCCCTGACGAGCTCGGCCACGCCCCCAACGTCAGCAACGTTGGACGTCACTTCCGGTGATGTCCTGCTGGCGCGCGCACACACACCCGACCACACTCCCGGACACCAACGAAGATCCCCCACTCCAAGGGGTGAGTGTATTTGGCAACCCTATTAGACAGTGTCATAGATGCAACGAACATGAAATTGAGCACACTTCAGAGGACGGCGGAAGATTGGAAGGCCTGGCGGGAGCTGGTCCATGGGGTTGCGAAGAGTCGGACTCGACTGTGCGACTGAACAACAACAACAACAACAACAACATTTATGGTAAAAAGTACCAACCTTGATTTTACATTCCCGACATTTGTTATCATTGTTATTATAACATTTCACTGTTTTTTCAGGTGTCCAGTGCCACCTGTAAAACATCTTTAAAATATTTTCCTTATAAGTAATAGCTTTCATCATTTTAGATGTTTTCCATATTTTGTTCCAAGTTTCCATTTCTATATTATGACCTATATCTCTTATCCACAAAGTCATTACCGGTTTAATCGCTTTTTCTAGCATATAATCATTTAATTGTAATTTATATAATTTTTGAATAAGTTTATCATTGGAAGATAACCAAATCTTGTCAAGTTCATTTTTGTCACTTTCGAAACTGTTATTTTTAAGTCTGGACATATTTGCATATTTATAATGGCACTTTCCGTGAACAAATAATCATATATCCAATTTCCACGGTGACTTTGTTGTGCAGATCAAAAAACCCACAAAGGGGTAGCACCCAAGGTACAAGGTATGCATTGCAGAAAAATATTAAATGTATTAAAAATGCATAACTTTTGCACAGATGATGGGGGGGAACCCCTGAAGAAAGCAATAAGAGGTATAATTGAGCTGTGGTGAGGGAAGATGAGATCTCTGCCCATGAGCCCTTATGGGTCCTCCACTTGTAGCTTCCAGCTTACTTTCTCCCCCTCCCTTTCAGCACTGTGTCATATTTACAGCAGACCTGGCCAATCTGTGTAGAATGGCCAGTCTGTGTAGAAAGGAAAGAGGAGAAGGTCTGCTGGCCACACCCAGGGCTGACCTATGGGTTTTTGGTGCCCCAGGTGAGTGAGGAGCTGGGAACTCCGCTGTCATGAACAGGGTAGCAGGGTGTCATGGAGCTGAGACAGTACACAGCATCAGCAAGCAGAGCTGGCTATTCTCCCCCCCCCGGGGGTGGGGGAAGGCAGGCTGAGAGTGCAGACAGCTGCATCAGTGCACCATGGAGCCTGAGGGGTGCTACTTGCTGCAACAGGACAACCACTGCTCTGTGGCCTGGGGAGATGGTCTCAGCTGCCCAGCTACAGCTGTGGCACGGCACAGCATGTGGGGCTGTTGCTTTTTTGTTGCAGCCACTACGCTGGGGCCTGGAGGGAATGCCCTTGCTGCCCATCTGCAGCATCTGCAGTGCAGCGTGGAACCTGGGGCTGCTGCTGCTGCAGTGCCATGTCACAACCGCTTCAGTGCCTGGGGGAAAGGCCCTAGAAAGTCAGGTGCATTGATGCAGTGATACCAGGAGATGCTTCTTGCTGAGGGGTATGGCTGATCCTGCAAGCCTGCTGGAGGGCTGGTTTAGTGCCCTTCCATAGCTGCGTTAGAATGGGACCCTAGGCAGTTGCCTATATATTCCTAGTGGGAGGAACGCCCCTAGCGAGAATGATTTATGCTCAGTTTTGGAAGACAGAAAAGGTACCAGAGGTTGAAGAATGGATACAAAAAGTTCTGTTCATGGCACAAATGGATAAGATTACAAAAAAACTGAATAACAAAGAAGACGATGAGTGGGTGGGGGAAGGCAGGCTGAGAGTGCAGACAGCTGCATCAGTGCACCATGGAGCCTGAGGGGTGCTACTTGCTGCAACAGGACAACCACTGCTCTGTGGCCTGGGGAGATGGTCTCAGCTGCCCAGCTACAGCTGTGGCACGGCACAGCATGTGGGGCTGTTGCTTTTTTGTTGCAGCCACTACGCTGGGGCCTGGAGGGAATGCCCTTGCTGCCCATCTGCAGCATCTGCAGTGCAGCGTGGAACCTGGGGCTGCTGCTGCTGCAGTGCCATGTCACAACCGCTTCAGTGCCTGGGGGAAAGGCCCTAGAAAGTCAGGTGCATTGATGCAGTGATACCAGGAGATGCTTCTTGCTGAGGGGTATGGCTGATCCTGCAAGCCTGCTGGAGGGCTGGTTTAGTGCCCTTCCATAGCTGCGTTAGAATGGGACCCTAGGCAGTTGCCTATATATTCCTAGTGGGAGGACCGCCCCTGGCCCCTCTCTGTGCAAGTTTGCCCTTCCCTGGGCACAGTGCTCTACGCCCATATAAATAATATATAGGTAGCCTTATCTCTGGGTTGGGAATGCCACTTTTTGGACACTCCTGACCTTGGGGATGGATCTTTTATGCGATCAAGGGGCTGGATCCAGTGTGCTTGTGCCTTCTGTCCCCCTGTATTCACTGGCCCTTTCATGTGTATGTTATTATGTACAGGGCTATTATGTACGGGGTTATTATGTACAGCTTAAAAAGGGATTTCCCTCCCCGCCCCCGGAATCATGTGGGCCTCATCAGGGTTCGCCTCTTGTAGCATTTTAAAATCACCTTATAATCGTGGTGGTGTCCTCATGGTGACCATCTGATGCCATCACTTCGAGTTTTCCCTTAAGTGCCCTATGGATATAAATGCCATGCATTAAAAGACAGTAAAAAACAACAACCCACCCCAATACAGGTGGGATGAATCAGTGTCCTAGGTGACCTAGGCCTCATCCTAGCTACAGCCCTCCTCTCAGAGGAGGAAATTAGGAGGAGGAAAGCACAGTGCTGTAAATAGTGCCCCTGAGTCAGTAGGTAGCCTCCCTTGTGGCCTCCTAAGAGACTTTATTTAATTAATTTCTGCTTGGCACACTGGCTTTCCTTTCATAGCACACAGTTTGGGAATTAGTACTTTGCTGGAGTAATGCTAAATTGGTCAGTATTGATGGAGCTGCTCTCTTCTGCCTGAGAAGTAAAGACACATCTCTTATCAAGATAAAATTGTAAGAGGGAGGGCTTTTGTGCCATTGAAAAGAAAACAGTTTCAATAAACAGTTAATTAAAAAAAACAGTTTATCCAATCTATCAGTGTGTGATTAAGAAGGATTAATTAACATAAGCAGCCCTGATAAATGGTCTGTTTTCGTTTGAAATTATTCTGTTTTATAGATTTTTTTAAAAAATCTTCCATACCTCTTAATTTGGAGGGTGATTAGTTACAGAGGTGATACAGTATTACTGTCTTAACATCAATTTTAATTTTACATTTTGAAAGTGCTGCAGCAACTTATATGACCAAGGAATGTTTTCAACGTTGCATTCCCCATGTGCATTAAAAAACAACAACACTTAACCTATGCAAATACCAACAACCTAAAACCTATGCAAAAACCTATGCAAATACCAAAAACCTAAAAATACCACTTAACCTATGCAAATACTGAAATTTATGGGCAGTGCATGCAGCATGTTGTGGCCACAGCACTTACAGAATGACAGAATCACAGCGTTGGAAGGGGCCATACAGGCCATCTAGTTCAACCCCCTGCTCAATGCAGGATTGGCCAAACTGTGGCTCGGGAGCCGCATGCAGCTCTTTCATACATATTGTGCGGCTCCCAGCAGGGTGGCTGGGGAAGCTAAATATCATTAGCAAACAAATATCACGGGACAAATAAATATCATTATCAATATCTGTTTTTACCGCTTTTGTTATTATTTTGGCAGTCTCATTTAATGTTAATAAAAAGCAAATTTGCATATTTACCAGTAAAAACATGTAATATTTGTTCATGTCTTGCAGCTCTCAGACGTTTATTCTGTGTGGCTCTTACCCCAAGCAAGTTTGGCCACCCTTGGCCTAGAGCATCCCTGACCAAGTGTTTGTCCAGCCTCTGCTGAAAGACTGCCAGTGAGGGGGAGCTCATCACCTCCCTAGGCAGCTGATTCCACGGATGAACAGCTCTTACTGTAAAAAAAGTTTTCCCTAAGATCCACCTGGTATCTTCCAGCCCTTAATTTAAACCCATTATTGCGAATCCTATCCTCTGTTGCCAACTGGAACAGCTCCCTGCCCTCCTCCTCTAAGTGACAGCCCTTCAAATACTTAAGGAGAGCAATCATGTCCCCCCTCAGCCACCTCTTCTCCAGACTAAACATTCCGAAGTCTCTCAGCCTTTCCTCATAGGGCTTGGTCTCCAGATTGTCTCGAGACCCCCTTCTCAGGCCCCCTTGCAAACCTTCTCATCTTGTGCATTTGTCCAAATGGATACCACATACAGATGTTATTCTATCTTAGGGTTGCCAAATCCTTCTTACCTCGCGGCGGGGGGCTCCTGTCCAGTGTCCTGTGTGCATGCGCGAAGCGTGCACGCGCCACATGCACGTCAACCGGATGTGACGTGCTGATGCCGGGCACGCTGGGGGCTGGGCCACAGCCATTTGAGGGGAAAACTCTATGTTTACCCCTCAAATGGCTGTGGCCCCGCCCCCAGCGTGCCCGGCGTCAGCACGTCACTTCCCTGTGACGTGCACGCGGGGGTGGGGTTTCCCCCGGGGCCCGATTCCGCAGGTGCGGAAATCGGGCCTCCAAAGCGGGGGGAAATCCGCCCCCCGGGGGGATTTGGCAGCCCTATTCTATCTAGTATGACATAACATCTGATGCTGAACCTGAGCCTTGGTGTATGGATAAAAAACCCATACTCTGGGTCCAGGTACAGACTGGATGTTTGTACAAACCTGAGTTAGCCCTCAGATTGGCATAAAAATACCGGAAATATTTTTTAAATTAACATATGACGGGAAAGACTAAGATCTTGTGATGCTTCTTCATGAGATGTCACCCCCCATTTTGAGGGTTGCTGAACCTTAAACAGTCCAAACCTGCAGCTAGTAGAAGGAAAAGGAAAGATGGAAAAGCAGCTGCCCCTGAGGCAGGCAGATTTGTGGGCAAGGCAGAGAAGATGTGGGGGAGGAGGGGAGGGAGCTGCTGCTGCCCCCACCTGCTTCTCCCACCACTGCTGTATTAGCTAGGCAGGCAGATGTGGTGGCAATGCAGGTGGGCATGGCAGGGGAGGGGGATCCCCCCTCCCTGTTGCTGTTGCCCCGGCTGCTGCCAGGCTGGCAGAGGTGGCAGCACAGCAGGCAGGCATGGCAGGGGAAGGGGAGCAGGATGGGTATTCTGCAGCTTCTGCTCCTTGTTTGAGCCAAGCCAGGCCAGGTAGAGGTAGCAGTGCAGCAGGTGGGCAGGTTGGCCAGCAAGTGGGCAGCCCGGGGAGTGAGGAGGGGGTAGCAAAAAGGACAGGATTCTCCCTTTTGAGTTTTGAGTCCCCCACTTGTCCCAGTCTAATCTGTATACTGCCTTTCCTCAGAGGAACTCAGAGTAGCACACATAGCCCCCTTTTATCCATAGGCTAAGGGAGCTTGACTAGGCTAGTTGACTGGCACTGAGTTTCATGGCCTGAATGGGGAACCCGGATCTCCCAAGTGGCTGCGAGTGATCCTGCATGCCTTTGTGCTGGTTTATGTAGTAAACATTAAACCAGTACTGTTTCATATGCCCAAGTATATAGTGCAGTCCTAAGCAGAGGAGTTCCACCTTTCTAAGTCCACTGATCTCTGTTTAGGAATGGCACTGCTATTATCTTGCTCTTTTGAGGAGCCCATCATGCAACATTCTGTCCAAGAATTACGAAAACCACTGTCTTTGGAGAGTAATAAAAAAGAAGTGAGTAGTCCTGTTGGTCCATAGCAAAATCCAAAACCAAAATCCATGTAAATAGCTTTTATTAAGACCAACCAAAACAAGGCAACACAGCAGACTTACAGTGTAATCCTAAGCAGTGTCACACCCTTCTAAGCACATTGATTTCTGTGGGCTCAGAAGGGTGTAACTCTGTGTAGGATGGCACTGATAGGCACTTCCTTGTTTTGGAATTTCCCCATCA
Organism: Gekko japonicus; assembly: GCF_001447785.1. Classification (NCBI taxonomy): domain Eukaryota; kingdom Metazoa; phylum Chordata; class Lepidosauria; order Squamata; family Gekkonidae; genus Gekko; species Gekko japonicus. The sequence goes on from NW_015170887.1 coordinate 2,520,900, forward strand.
GTCTTGGGTTCACTGCAAGGCCTTGTTGTCACCTTGTATGTTTTCTCTACCCTTCTCCTCCTCCTGATCATGAGCTGTTACTGATTTGGACCTCCTGGGATTGGGCAATTTGTTCAGCACTGAGGGCCACAGTGGTAGCAGAGCAAGTGCTCAAGGGCTGCAACTTAATTGAGTGTCCTAGTAGTATGTAATTAATGTAATTTGCATATCACTTTCCTGAACATGATGGGTTTTATAAACCTGATGAGTTTTATAAGCTACATTCCCCTCTTTGTTGTCTCTCTTTCCTGACCTAATTGAAAATCTAGAGCTGCTGGAACTGGAAACGTTAAGATGCTCAAGTCTAAGAGCCAGTGCATTCAGGCACACTAAGTTTCAGTTTCAAGTGAAGATGTTCCTGCGTGAACGAGCTTTCACAGTTCAAACATCATACCACAGACAGATCTCCCATGCCATGTTGGAGTACCTCAAACACCATACTCAGCAATGGAGGCATTTCACACATTCAGCTGCATGGTTTGAGCAATCCGGGCATGGGACATGAGATATATCGTTGTGTGAATTAGCCCTAACGAGAACCTAAAGGCTTTTAAATATTACCTCTGAGGACCACATGCAGCCTACCCTTCTACCATGCTCAGCAATTAGCATATTGTGCCATAAATCCAAGGATTGCTTCCATGCCCAAAACCCAAACACAAAATTGGTACTTGTTTCCTTTCAGCTGGCTGATAGCTAAAACGGATGCATAGATTCACGTGTCCATCATGCATAGGTGCAGGGTGGGGCCTGTATGCTTGTGCTTGCTCCTCTCTCTCTGCACAAGAGTTGATTTCAAAGAGAATATTATAGGATAGCCTGGAACATTCCCTATAGCATGCTAGACTCTGTACAGCTCTAGAGCATTTTCTTTTGGGGGAGAGCATTCAAATAGCCCTGAAGCTCTGCAACAGAGACCTCACAGAGTCTGTTTGAGCTATCAGCCAACTCAAATGAAGGAGGAACCAGTGTTTTCTTTCTTTTAAAAATATTTTATTTTCAACATACAAAACAAACATAAAAGGGGGAAATTCAATTTCCATTGCTTCAGTATCATATTGATGCCTGATTTATCATAAATTCGTATATTTCACCTTGGAGCAATAACCTTGTTGCTTGCAAATATATCTTATTTATAGAATAAATGTCCTTAAATATAGTTTAAATGGCTCAATTACTTGGAATAATCTTCAAATCATTGGTAAAATCTTGACCATGTATTCTCGAATACAGTCTCCGATTGTCCTTTCAAAATCAGAGTTAGTTTGTCCATTTCCGCTGTTTCTAACATTTCACTTAAAAGTTCTTGTCTTGAAGGTGTCTCTGTTGATCTGTATAATTTCGTGAATCCAAGCCCAATACTTTTTCGCTTTATCACATAACCACCACATGTGATGAAAGGATCCCACCTTATTTTGACATTTCCAACATAACTGGGAGCGGTGGCGTAGGCGGTAAAACGCCTGCTGGTAACATCAGTGAACAGCTGCTACAGCTGTTCGAGACCCACCGCGGCCAGGGTGAGCTCCTGGCCCTAGTCCCAGCTCCCGCCCACCCAGCGGTTCGAAAGCAATTAATATAAGCGAGTAGATGAATGGATACCTGCCCTTAGGTGGCAGGGGGCACCCTCCCCGTATGGGTGTGTGTGGCAGGAGCAGTAGAAGCGACTCCAGCGGCGGTGGTGACGGTGGAAATGGTGGCGATGGAGTGGCGTAGTGTCGGAGCGAAGGCAAGCAGAGCGATGGAGGTGGAGACAGAGGCAGAGCCACAGAAGGACGTGGTGACGTGACACAAGCGCAGCGGAGCCGTACGGACGTTAGCTGGGCTGTAAGTCGATACGACCCACATACCAGATGAGCCCGCCGAAAGAAAGAAAGAAGAAGCCGCCGGACTGGACGACCACACCAGGAACCGAGCACTGACACCCGAAAGATCGCCCGGGAAGAACAACCAAGAAAAACAGCGAGTCCTGCCACCTGGGTGCCGGTAGGCAGCCCCAACCCCTGTAGACATGTGGCCTTAGCTAGGGATAAATTTGGAACTTGTAAGCCGCTCAGAGACCCTTCGGGGTTGGAGTGGGGTAGAAATCAAAGATATAAATTAAATAAATAAATAAATAAATTTGAACAATTAGGATCAAACTTAGCCAAGTTATCAGGCGTAATATACCACCTATAAAACATCTTATACATATTTTCCTTATATGAAATTGCTTTTGTGATTTTTAAATTCTTTTTCCATACCTGTGACCATTGGTCTAACTCAATATTATGACCCAAGTTTTGCGCCTATTTTATCATAATGTCTTTAACCACTTTGTCTTGGGTTTCATTTTCTAAAAGCAATGTAAAAATGTATAAATAATGTATAAATAAATAATAATTAAAAAGGGACCAGTGTTTTTTTGGTATTGGCATAGGATCTCTCTGCATTATCAGGCACATTAGAAAATCCAGTACTCCCGGTCATAGGGAGGGTGCTGAAATGTGGAGACTCCATGCTCACAAGCCAGCCATTGTGTGCAAGTGTAGGATGGGGCACTGTGCCCATGCCCACTCCCCTTTTGTGTGCACTGAATACAAAACGGGTAACGTCCTGTGTGTGTATATGGACAGAGCATTTTCTGGTTGTGCCTAACCTAGACTGTAAATGGGAGATGGCAGATTCATGGAGGATAGGTCTATCAGTGGCCACTAGCCATGGCAGCTAAAGGAAACTGCCACATTCAGTGGCAATCGGCTTCTGAATACCAGAGCCAGGAGGCAGCATCAGGGGAAGGCCTCAGCCTCTATGCTTCTTGGACCTCCAGAGGAACTGGTTGGCAATTGTGTGAGACAAGATGCTGAACTAGTGTGATCCAGTGAGCTCTTCTTATGTTCTTAAAGCTAGAAAGTGTGATAGTTTTGCTAGTATTTTGTGACAGATCTCATCGCTGTTTTCCATTACTTTCTCTGTCTACTTCTTCCTCTTCTTGTGGTGTAAGAGTGGCCACTGCCAGAGGGAAATAGTGAAAGCACGTCCTGCTTTCCACTGACTGTCAGGAAAGCGAGACCAGAATCTTAACACAAAAACAGGAAGAAACAGCCACGTGTAACTATGATTAAGGGAAAATGTGCTTGAACCTGACTTGCTTGTGCACCTCACTCATCTCTTCCATTTTTGTGCTGAGAATTCCAGTTAAACACTAATTCCTGTTACCCTTGCTATATGAACTGAGGCACTTTGGCTAAATGGAAAAGGTCCCCCCCCCCACTAAGTGAAATTATAAGCTTGGTTAAACTCTGCTTCAGCATCACGGTAAGTGCGGGAGTGGGGGTGAACTCTGGGACCAGGGCTTCTAATAAACTGAGATGCTAAATTTGTCCTCAGACCTAACAACCTCAGACCTAACAACCTCCAGACCTAACAACACCAGCCACATCATCACAGGTAAGAGTTGCCAGGTCCTCCCTGGCCACCAGCAGGGGAAGGGGGGTAGGGTTGGTAGCTCCAGGTTGGAGAACTCCTCAAGATTTGGGGGTGGAGCCTGAAGAGGACAGGGACCTCAGTGAGGTACAATGCCACAGAGTCCAGCCTCCAAAGCATTAGTTTTCTCCAGGGAAACTGATCGTGGTAGTATGGAGGTAAGGTGTAATTCCAGGGGGTCCCCAGATCCCACCTGGAGGCTGGCATCCCTGTGCTGCAGTGCCCTTCTGCTCTCTGCGTTGATTGAACAGGCCGGTCTCTAAGCAAAAGAATGTGTGGGTTATAAAGAATAAATAGACATAAATGTGACATTAAAAATCACAATTTTCAGAAAGCTATGGGAGGACATTTTAATCTTCCCAAAACATTCCATTGCTGACCTAAGAGCGTCTGTTCTACCACAGAGAAGCTTCAAAGGGCAATACAGAACTAGAATTCATTAACAATCTTAGGACAATGGACCTCTGGGCAGATCCTAATTTTTTGCATTTCCAGCTCTATGCATATCTTCTTGCTTTAATCAAGATTATTACATTTTACATTGTATCTCTGCATCCTGATTAAGAACATAAGAACATAAGAGAAGCCAATGTTGGATCGGGCCAATGGCCCATCTAGTCCAACACTCTGTCACACAGTGGCCAAAAATACTAGGTGACTTCGGGGAGGTCCCACCAGCGCTTCTTGGTTAACCTTCCTCCCACATGATGGATGGGTGTGTGTTGATGGCTCTTCATTCCTATTTGTATCTGATGAAATGAGCTTTGACTCATGGAGAGTTTATTGCTCTTTAAGGTGCTACTGGACTTGAATTTTATTCTGGGTAACCTGTGTGCTGAGGTGGTTCGTGTTTAACCACATTCTGCAGTGGAGGTGTGCAGTAGGGGAGCAAGAAACGTGGTTTGTGTGCATTTTTGCTTAACTGCTGTCATATGCAGTGTCTGAATGTAGCCTATCTGTTTTTAAAAGAACATTTATTTTAATTGCTGCTGTTGCTGAGGAACCTACACATTTCTCAGAGCCACACTTCCACTCCATCTTTGAGATTGACAGGCACAACTCCGTCTTGACAGGCAGGGTAGCGGAAGAAGTGTACGAGATAATATTTCTCCAAAGAGAGAAAGAAAAAAGAGGAGACAGTGGATTTTAATGAGCATTGTTCAGTCTAGGCAGGAGACAGCTTCAGACAGAAGAGCAAATTAAGCAGGAACAGGGAATAAGATCACGTCAGATATGATAGTGCCTCTACTTTGGTTAAAACATTGGTCCCAAGCATGTTTATATATGTAATATTTGGAGGACTATGTGCTCCTTGGCTTCCTAGTAAGGTGTTGGGTTTGGGATTGCTTTCATACTCACTTGACTGGGCTAATGGGTGATGCAGTGGAGGCTCTTCATTGCTTCCTTCCCCATCTTAGAAGAGCTTCCCAAACCTCTTTCTCATTACTATGGAAAGGTCAGTGATTATTGTCAAGTTTTAAAAACAAAATTTTAATGCCGTAGAAACCCAAGGAAAGGTAACTTTTATTTGGGGGTGGAGGGCGAGAAGTATACGTGGTACAGATTAGAGCAGGAAAGATGATCCTGGTTGTGAGAAGGGTTATTCAGTCTGAATCGGAATTATCATCAAACAAGCAACAAATGGGTCTCACCTGTGCACTACAGTAGGCCTCAGCCTCTGAATAGCTGAATTCGAGCAGGAATCGAACAAATTCTTATCCTCCCTTTAATAATGTGCTCCTCATCCCCCAAAGCAGTGAGTATTTGGGGGGCACAGGAGATTTATGGTGGCTTTGTAATATTTACTTTATTTACAAATATACCAGCAGAGTGGACTCTTTAAGTCAAGCAGCATTAATGGGGTAACCCCCTGTGGATTCCCAGTGTGCTGCCAGCCCAGCTAAACTCCTGCTCAGAAACTGTGTTCCACCTGCCCCTTTCTAAATTTAGAGGTCAAAACAGGCTCCATCCTGTTTCTTCATTGTCTCTCACTAGCTAAAGTGTACTGCTTTCTGAAACTCTGACAAGTATTAACACTCCCAAATGCGGGAGAGAGATTCTAAGCTGTCAAGGATAGCATGTTATTATTGTTATATTGTTTAGAGCCGGACCACGTAGTTACTTGGTGATAGACTCAATCATGGTAATCAAAATGATCACACACACAACAATGCTTTGGCAGTGGGGAGCTGCTGAGAGGCTCACATGAACACATGAAACTGCCTTCACTGAGTCAGACCCTTGGCCTATCAAAGTCAGTCTTGTGTACTCAGACTGGCAGTGGCTCTCCAAGGTCTCAGGCAGAGGTCTTTCACATCACCTCCTGCCAGATCTTTTAAATAGAAATACTGGGGATTGAACCTGGGACCTTCTGCATGCCAAGCAGATGCTTTGTCACTGAGCACTTGTATTTTTGTTAGCATTTTTGTAAGTGGATGGACTGGACTGGTAAGGGATGGAAAGAGCCAGAGTTTTGCTCACATCCTCATACCCATTTTGATGTTAAAATAGACCTCTTACCCTTGTTTTGTCCATTGATAGAGCGGGTATATAATTAGAAAGGTTGCATCTACTTTGGCCCTCAAAATAAAAATGTACCCACATATATTTTGTCTGAGAGTTTGATTAAAAAAATATTTGCAGTGGAACATGTTATAAAGTGGCTGGCTAATCTGGTGCTTCGGGGCATAAGCCAACTGTGAGCTGCATTTTAAATAAAGAAATTATTGTCTTCCTCCAGTCCAGACCTAAAGGCAGATCCACATGGTAGCTCATCAGGGTACAGACAGGCATCCAGTGAACCTCTGACACTCCTTTCCTCCGTCCAGGTGCAAGGAACCTTCAGGTTATGCTGGTCCGTCATCTGGATTGGCTGCTCTGTGTTCTCCTGTACGCTGGCACAAGTTTGTCCTTGGGAAAGAAACCTGCTTTTTCAAAAGATGCTTCCCAGCCTTTTTGCTAAACTGCTAAGCTTAAGAGTATACATTTCATTTTCAACAAAGTTAAATTTAAATGCTAGTCCAGTGTAATTATGCTCATGGTTTACCTCTAATCTTGTATTTTCACATTCAGTGGTGATCATAATTTTAAAATACAGCGATTCCCAGCTTCCTGCTTGACAGGAGAAAAGGAAAAGAGGTATATAACGTGTTGAATTCCAAGCTTCATGGATGCTAAAACAAATGTACCTTGATATAAAAGAATGTAGGGGGATGTTAACCGGGCTTTTGGATGGAATGTCCTGGGAGCCCAATGGACTGAATGGTTTTCTTGCCTGTAATTCTGAGTGCCCTTTTGGAGTTTTATGCTGTGCACAGATGCTGGATAGGCATTGCTGCTACTCTTATCTCCTGCCTCTTCCCTAGTGGTATCCTCATATTTGGGCATTGTTATCAATTCAGGATTACTGATTTTTATTGCTAGTTTTGCCTTTTATTAGGCATCTGGCTTTAATCACAAAAATGAACAAATGTTCTGTGTGTTTGCCTGAGCACAGATGATAAGCTAGAGTAAATTGGGATGCAATAAAGAGCTCTTCCCCCAAAATATTACTTTGCAGAAATTTAGAAAAGGCAAATGAGGATAATGGCTAGTATAGAATATATACTAAACTTCAGTTGAGTGAAAAGCAGGGCTGTGTGTATTCTGATCCTAGCAAAATGCCCCTCTCCCAGTTCTGCATCTAGAAGAATTGAGTTCAGCACCTCTTACAAATTAAGCAGATTTGCTCATAAGTTTATTTGTTCTGCATAATTTACTCTGTTTTTACTCATCATAAGAAGGGATAAAGAGCTATACAGGACACTGAAGTCCTCTGCTGTGGCCACTGTGAATACTACTGAGGCTCTTCCTCTGGTTTCTGAGATCTGATTAGGGAATGACTGGGAAGGGGAGGATGCAATGTCACTTTTGGTGTAAATCTGGAAGTGATATCACTGCATTGGGATGATGTTCTAGAATCCCCTTAAAACTGTATAGTATGACCATAGAGAGTTTTTTTGAAGGGGGCCTAGAGTGCCACACCAATGTGGTGATATCGGCTTGGGGGACCTCTCCCCACCGCCCCACCCCAAATTACCCAGCTGAGTGGCAGCAAGGACAGCAAATAGAGGGTGGAAAGTCTCCTGCTTATAATTCTACATTAAGCATTGTAACCTTTCCTGGAGCTGCTGGGGGAAGGGAAAACCGGGAAAATCTTCAGTCCTTATGCTGGGTTGAGCCTGCTCAGAGTGAGTGAAACCTTCTTTGACAAAGTCTAATTGGTCACCCTAATTTTTAAAAAAATCTACCAAACAATGCCTTGGAGAAAATGTTTGTTATTCTATCCCACCCCAGGTTTCCCCCAGGTTTTTTCCTGGGCTTTCACATTTTTAGCTAATTCTTGGTTTCACAAAGTAACCATACTTAAAATTGCTAGAGAAAAACAGCCCCATTTGTGCACCAAAAATGGGATTACAAGAAGTGTTAACTAATGTTAGGACTTCCAGTAGCATAGAGACCATCAGGGCATATCTTCATACAGGTAGAGAAGTAGTACAAGATGTGATGGGGGAGGGAGAAGCATTCAATAAGCTTTGAACAACAGGAAGCATAAAATATAGCTTCTCTAGAGTCAGAATGGACTAAACATGCCCTGTATAGACATTAATCCAACTGCTTGTATGCTGTCACCTTTCAGTCAGAAATGAGCTATGGTTTTACACCATGTCTGAATTGAGCCATTCAGATATGCACATTCACTGCCATATGTATGCTGCTTCCCAGTGGCACTACCTACAGCTGTGATGCGTTACTGAATACCACACAACCCTGTGGGCTGGGCTTCCCAACTGACCTTCCCACTGGGTGATAATCAGGTGGGAAAACCAGGCAATTGGCCCACCCACATGGTTGCATGTTTCACACTCATCACAGATATATGGGATAGCACTATAGAAGCAGTTTGGGGAAGTCTCAGTACATCTGTGAAGAGATACCACAAGCATTTTTCACCACAGTCTGAAAAAGTTACTTCATGGTTGCCTCAGCACATAAATGTTTGTGTGAATCGGCCCTGAGTTAACAAGGCAGCCTGTGTCACAACCAATAAAAGAGATTCTCAAGCTCTTGCCTGGTACGAGAAAATTTTCACCCCCCTCCATCTTGCAGCTGTCTGCCATAACCATTAGCCATGCTGTGTGTTAAATGGACCAAGAGCTTCTCTAGGCCAAACAATAGGTGATCCAAGTCATCCATCTGCATTAAGGGAAAGGCGGGAGGGAGAGGGATTTTCCACCTCTGTTTGAGATGAAAAGCACTATATTGCACACATGTTAAGATATTCTTATTAAAAATACTTAATAAATATGCACTTTTGACAGCCATGTTAGGGTATCATCAATTAAACTTGGCATTCATTAGACAGGGAGAAGTCCAATCAGATTTCACGGACTCAACCTGACTTCTATAAATTGTGGGCTGTGTTCTGACATTTGATGAATTATTCTTCATAATCCACTATCTGTTGTGATAAATCTAATCTTTCAACTTCTGCTGTCTTAATAACTCCCAGAGTAGCAATGCTGCACTTGATTTTTGAGCAGCAAATGCACAATTTGATGGGAGAGAGCATTCCTTTGCTATCCCATGGCTCAACAAAACCCAGGTGCCAGGTTGCCATGGTGTCTAGATTTTTCATTGTAGCGCCTACTATTTTTAGCAACTATTTTATTGTAATGTCTCTTAGCTATTCTCACTGGAAGTATAAATTTTATCGATCATTTCACATCATATACGTGCACATGTGTATAAAGCTTCTCTTGTTTATATGTTAACTTTACAACCATCAGTGGCGATAGAAGGCTACATTTGTTAACCAGGTCGTTTCTCTGCTTGCTCTAATATTCCATTAAATGTAGCTTTTAAAAGCAATAATGAAGTTATGACAAATTGGGGTGAAGTTAGGTTAGGGTTAGAGGTTAGATTTTTGTTGAGATGATGACAGTTAGAATTACTGCCATATTTTTATCTTGCAATATTTTTGTCATTGTTTGAATAAAATTACAACAAGCTGTGAAGAATTACAGTTAGTATTTTAGGTAGCAATAATTAGCAAACATGGTCATTAAAATATAAAATCCTGAAGGCTGAAAACTTAGTCTGGTGCTTACATTTTTTGGGATGGCTCCTAGAGCCAAAGAAAGGCCTGGTTACTATCCAAATGTGAGGCTAGAATCAAGCTTTTTAAAAAAACTCTAGCTTAATGCTTTCTGTTCCTCTAGCCCTAAGCTGTTATTTGTTAAGTATATAGCACCAACAAGGGGTATGGTGCTCTACTGAATATAAGAGGGCATGTCCCTGCCCCAAGGAGCTTACAGTCTAAAACAGGGGTCACCAATTCATATGTTATTAACAACTAGTAAGTCGACATCTGCCTGTGAGTAGCTCACTGAACAGGCCTTGGATCTCCAACAACACACCTGGAAATTACAGTGCTCTGGAAGCGATGCAAGACCGACAACCTGTAAACACTTGGTCTTTGTCTTCTCTTTTACTCAGTCTACTTAATGCCACTCTGTCCCTGTGCATTGTCTTCTCTCTTTATGAAGCGGGGCAGTGAGCCAGGAAGTCATTTCAAGTAAAAGAGGAGATAGAGAGCAGGAAGTCAAGACAGGAACAGAGTGAAGGGGTGGTGAGATGAAGGTAAAATGACAGGGATGGGGAAGAATTGAGAAAACTAGTTAACAGACAGAAAGATGGCAGAAATGAGAGCGACTTCTGAGTAATGACAAATCTCCTGAGCTATTAGGGTTTGGTGTTGTGGAGATGTACCTTTCACCTTATATCTCTAGAATGAAAAGGGCTAGGCAGTTTTTGTTTAAAATGTAAGCTGGGAATTCAGAGAACTAGTAGATCATGGCAACAAACTGTGATCATGTTACAATACTATTATGATCTAGCAGTGACTGATTTTTAAAAAGCACAAAAAAGCCCTCTTGTGGGACAATGGGGAAAAATGCAGGGGAAATTGTGAGCGACGGAGGAAAGTGCACCTTAACCTTCTGCATGGATGTTCTCTTAATGCTAATTTTTCTGCATTTGCAGTAGCAGTGACAGGGAAACAATGCTTACTGTGTGGACGCAGCCTAAGTTTCAAGCATTTTAAATGGAAGTGCCAGGAGTATAATTCAGTTTCTGTAGGCCAGCATAGAACTGTTGCTGTCCCTGGGTGTAAAGAGAGGAGAAAAGCCACAAGACTCCCCCCCCAACCTTCTGTTTTATTGTGAATTCTCTTTCTCTTACCTAGGACTGTTTAGTTAAAGCAACAGTTGAGAACAGTTGGCAGAGAGAAAAGCATTGGTCCCCATTATGGAACTGATGCCCTGGAGACTGCTGGGAAAAGACATTTTTATAATGAGCACAAGTGATTTGCTGGGGTCCTGCAGCCCAGTGCTAATCATGCGACTGCGTTATCTCAGCCACACACCTGCTCATGTCTGATACATCTCCCCTTCCCCACCATTCTCTGGTTGCTGGAGAGTCCATCAATCCTCTTGTTATTCTCCCTTTCCTGGCTTGGCTTTGTGCGCATGTGCGCCAGGCTCATACTCTTCTGGCTGGAACCAAGGGATAATTTCAGCTTTAATCTGGCAGTTGTCCAGAATCTTCCCTGAAAATACAGGTTAGGAGCATCTTATTTGTGTGTGTGTATATAGGGGGACCTATCTCTGGTGAACTGACTGGCATTTGCTACTGCTGCTGATTAGAAGCTTTGCTCCCCAACCCCTATACTTCAAAGCACACTTTGCTTCCTTTGTGTGATTGCCCACTTCATGCAGCCATAATGTGAACCACTGCACTGTTCCTCCTCCCCAAAGCTTGCACCGCATCACAGGCTTGCTGGCATCTGTACCTTGGGTGACCAGAAACAAAAGAGGACAGGATTTCCATTCCCTTTGTCGCAGAGCTGCCAGCATGGATCCCCATCAAATATTCTTTCTGGCTCCTTCCATGCTATCCAGACCCAACCCAAGCACCTTGTGGAAACAAATCACATGGCCTGCCTGGCTCATGGTCCCTCCAGGGTGGAATTTTACTCCCCCCCCCCCACAGCTTCACACCCTTCTCAGCATCCTTGTTGAGGAGATAGCAGCCATTGCCACTTTTCTCCCCTCCCCGTGTCAAACGGCATTTCCCAAATGCCCTTTTCTGAATAGCCTTTAAAGGTACAAAAGCCCTTTCCTCTTTTGTGCTGCCTGTCTATCTGCATGGGCTCCCTTGTTGTCTTCCAGGCATAATTCAGGGTGCTTTTTATCTTCTCTAAAGCCCCAAATAGCTGCATTTATTAGATATCAGTTTCTTGCTTCTGCCCCACCACTTCAAACTACCCTCTTTATTATTTGTATGCCAGTTCAGAAAGCAAGGGCACATGGTGGTTGTCGGGGGTGGTGGTCATGTTTTGGATGCCTGCTAAAGAATTCTCTTTCCCCAGAAATTCAGCAGAGCCAAAGCATCTATCAGCAATCACTACTGGTTCATTCCAGCTGAAAGCCTCAAATGTTCACTGCAATAGAAGTTTCTTTGAAAGTAGTTCTGTGGGCTGGAACAAAATGTGCCACAGAGACAGACGTGTCCCATAGGCATGGCTGTATACATTTTGCATTTAAAATACAATCAACTTTCTGCATCAAGAAAATTAGCCAACTGCTTTCAAACACTGGTGTTCCACCCCATCCAACATATGATGCAACTCACACTAAGAATTAAAATCACAGTAACACAGGTTAAAAACTATGAAATTAGTGCTGGGCCAAAGGTTTTGTTTGCTGTATAAAGTACCCCAGGGGGGCTTTAGTCAGTTGAGGAGGGGCTGACAGTGGGTATGACAGGGACAGGAAGAATTGCCTTCACATGAATAGTTAATTACATCATGACATAGTCAAATCTGATTGGCTGTGTAGCACTGTGATGTCATCACACTCACAATGTGATCCTTGCTTGACTGGCCTAGAGAGAAGACAGTTTTTTAAATGGCACTGAATAGGGGTCCCATTTGCCTGCTTGTGTTGGGAGTCCTCCAGGTGATTGTGGCCCTTGCCCACCAATGCTCACCTGATTGGCAGGTGGAAACTGGGGCCAAAGGGAGAGGGCATGATCATCCTGGGGGGAAAATCCAAAGGAAAATAAGGCCTCATCTACTTATAGGAAGTTCTGACTCAGAGTTCCTGGTGATTCCTTGAGCTACCTGGAAGTGAGATGGGCAGCTCTAGGGATCACCAGAAACTGTATGGTAAGATTACCATAAAGTTTCTGGTGATTCCTAGAGCTACACTTGTCACTTCTGGCTGACTCTAGGAATCACATGTGGCTATTTTGGGGGCTGGGTTTCTTCCTGCCAGCCAGCTGGCTGGCAGGGGGCAGAAGCCTCCCCAAAAAGCAGGGGACCCCCCACTCCCAACTGGGGAATGGCAACCCTATGGGGGATGAGGACTTACCAGGAGATAAAGGAAGGCCCATGTGATATGGAGACATCATTTCTGGCGTGCACAGGAAGTGACCTCATCAAGCTGTGACACCTTGGTAATGCTCTGGTATTTGGGCAAATCATCTATGGTAAAACTGGCTTCTACTTCTACCATAGAGTTTTTGCCCAAATACCAGAGTATTGCCCAGATGTTGCCAGTGTGATGATGTCACTTCCTGTGTGCACTGGAAGTGATGTTGCTACACTGCCGGTGACATTGCCTGGGCCTTCCTCTTTCTCCTGGAAAGTCCCCCCACTGGCTACCCAATTGGTGGTGGGAGACTCCCGCCTCCACTGGGGGAGCTGGCAATCCTATGCTTGGGTGAAGCTCATGCAGGATCCCTGCATCACTACAGAAGAAAACTGTTTTGTTTGCTTATGTTTTTAGATATCAACACAATAATGGAACTGAAAACAGATCACCCAGTGCATGTCTTAAGGCAAAAAGTAATATAGTGTGAAAGGTGGTCATGTATATACCTTGACCATGAAAGCTTTTAAGATTTTCACGAGCACACTGAATTAAGCTTGAAAGCCAGTACAACTGTTGCAAAACCAATTGTATGTGCCTCTGACATCCTGTAGGAGTCAGGCAGCGGTGTTTTGTGATAGCTAATCCATCTGAATGGTCTTCAGTGGCAGCCCCATGTACCACATGTTATAGTATACAATCTGAGAGGTTAAGCTGGTGTATATGTGAGTGGCAAGATCTTTTATGAAGAGGTGTGTGTATATACGGTAATTGCCGTCTGTGCTTTCAGGCACAACATTGGGCCAGTAGTACATGTTCAAATAGGCCAATAACAATCCATCAACCATAGCTGAAATTACCTATCAGTACATCCACTCTGTCTACCAGCTTGACCTCCATGTTGTTATGGAGTCATACTCAGCCTGTTCAACCTGTTTTACCTCCATCCCCAAACACTGGGTCAGCACTTTGATGGAAGCTTCCAGCTTCTTAGAGAAGGAAATCAGAAATAACATAGTGAACAAAATTGGTGTATTGATGCCACTGATTAAAGAAATTGGTGTATTGATGCTACTTAGTTCTAAAGCTCTGAACAGTTTAATCTGGTACATATTGAACAACATGAGTGACAGTATATAGATCCCTGTGGACCAAGTAGGACATGCAACCTGAGGCATTGAGCTCACCTCACTGAAAAGAACCCTGTGAGGTTGTGCTTCCAATTTGGAATAAAGCCACTTTAAAGCAAGCCCCATAAATCCTCACCAGATGTTCTAGTTATCAGAGCAAGATGATACAATCCAGAATGTTGGTTGCACTTTTGTTCTAGAAGCACCAAGAGGACAGAATTCCATATTTCTATATGATACTGTTCGTCCATGAAGTCAGTATCGTCTACCTAGCTGGCAATAGCTCCCTTGGGTCCCAGACAGATGTCTTTCACTTCACCTACTATGTGTTCTTCTTTACTGAAGATGTTGAACCATTGAACTTGGGATCTTCTGCATCCAAAGCAGATGCTCTACCACTGAGCCATGGGCCATTCCATGGCCTTGTGATTAGCCATTGTTTTCAAAATCAGGTCAGTAACCATATGGGCTAGAGACTTGCTTTAAAAAGAAAAGCAAGCAAGCTGAGATTCTCAAGATCCTGAATCCAATATGAAATCTAGCTCCTGTACGGTCTGATCAAGAAACATGTGGAAGACCCACTGTCCTGCTCAGCCCAGGTACACTGACTTCAGTGACAGCCTGAAGGTGGGAAGAGCCAAAATAACTCCATGCCTCTGTTATCAATTCCCCTGAGCCCTCTGGCTTCCCCCAGCACCAGTTATTTGCTCTGAAGAAAACCTGATGGTAGAAAACCCAACATCTAGCAACATTGCTTGAGTGAGAAAAAAGGTTGTTCCTCCCCCCTTTCCTCTCTCTCTCTGAAGGCAGGCATGTCAAAAGGTTTGAATCATGGATCGGCTGTAATTAAAAAACACATAACTAGTCGTTTTCAAATGCGGTTGTTCTACTTAATTGATTTTGCCGCCAGAGGGATAAAATAAATAAATAAAAGGTGCCTTCCTCGTGAATTACTGGAGGCGGCTGAGGCTCCGTTTGAATCTAATTGCTGCAAATGTGCCAGTTTGTTGCTGGTAATAGTTATTGTAAAAGAGGCTGGGCAAGAGGGGTAGAGGCAGTGTGTGTGTGTGTGTGTGTGTGTGTGTGTGTGAACTGCTGTCAGCAGCTGCATCTTAGGGCACCGGCTGCTTCTGAGATGGCGCCTTTCCCCTCTCCATCACCACAAAGGGCTTCTGCTGAATGATTTGCATGTAGGTTCTGTTTCAAAGTGTTTTATTCATATTTAATTGCTGGCTTGCTGCAGCCTCCCGTCTTTAATTACTGTATAAAAAGTAGGATATAAAAATGCACCAGCATTCAATTTGTTTTCTTTTAATTTCTGCATATATTATGCGTTCTTTGATTGCTCACCCTGGCGAGAAATGCGTCACATAAAAGCAGGGGACAGGCAGTCTTTTGCTGAGCCAACTCATCTGGCCACTTGTAGCTCTAAGGAACTCTGTCCCATGGTGATGGTGAGGCACGATGACCCCAAGAGAAGAGTTCCTCCATCTTCTCATTGGCAGTTGTGTGATGAGCCCCCTTTCCTTCCTTCAGCTTGGCTGCCTGATCCAGTTCTGCTCCCATACCCTTGTAGTCTCGTAAATGTTGTGCAGTTTCTGTGATCTGAGTGGGATCTCACTGCTCACAAACGGAAGACTGCAGGCAAGGCTTGGCCAGGTATCCTTTTCTAGGGTAGATCAAGAAGCCAGAAGAGCATATGGGGAAGAAATAAATTAATGTAAAGGGAAGAGTTGGCATTTGGCATCCATGGTAAAGGACGGATCAGTTGGCCCTAAAGAGGCAGAGGGAAGCAGAATACTTGAAAGGAAGGGCGGTTTTTTTGTATTATGAAAGACTAAGGGGCGGGGATTGGGGAGGGCATGATGTCCTCTGTGCTGCCATGTCATTTCCAGAGATAACCTGTAAGTGACGTAGGGTCGTTCTAGGAATCGCCAGAATGGTATGGTAAAGTCATCAAGTTTTCGGTGATTCCTAGAGCTATCTTACTTCACTTCTGGGTTTTCCCTTGTAGTGACATAGTGACACAGATGTCACCAGCCTCCCACCATAGCAGGAGAACTGGCAGCTCTGTTTTGTATCAACCCCAGGCATCCCTCTGTTCCTGTACTCCCTTAGAATCCTCTGTACATCACAAAGAGCTCATGAGAAATTGCAGTGCCCCATTCATGCTAGGAACTTTAGGAAAATGGGAAACACCTGATGTTCAGATCTTCCTAAGCATCCTGCATCGTGTGAGAATGTCCATGTGCTTGGTTTGTTGATCCCTTTACATATTTTATTTTATTTTAGATATTTATACTCCCATGTTCTCTCCAATGGGAACACAAGGAGGCTTACAAGGTTGTTCTTCCCTCCTCCATTTTATCTTCACAACAACCCTGTGAAGTAGGTTAGACTGAGAGGGTAAGTTTGGCTCAAGGTCACCCTCCAAGCATCCATGGTCATGTGGGGTTTCAAATCTGGGTTTCCCAGATCTCAGTCTGCCACTGTTAACCCAATTGATCCCCTTGTCAGGTCTGTCACATGTAGATGACTTCCAAAGTTACACAACCACACATATGTCCTGGGGTTTTGGGACTGTTGCTGTCTGTTGTATACACAGATCCTTTTCAAAAGATGAGACAGAGAAACAGGATCTCAAATAAAAACAATCTTTGGCCCCGGTCACACGGAGCATTAGGCACGCTAGAGAGACGGAAGATAGACGGATTTTCCGGGCGCGATCTCACCGCCACATCTGGGAAGCATAGAGCTCCCGTGGCTCACCCGAGGCTTCACTCCGAAGATGCACTGTAAAAAACTAGTACCTCCGAGGTACTAGTCTCCAGAAACTTCAGGGCAAGGGCGGGCGTCAGATCACGTTTCCAGTGTTAGCTCGTGGCATCCGGTGCCCGCCCATGTCCCACCGCGAAGGTTTTTTTTGGTCAAGTCTCCACGGGTGCGCACAAGCACCCAACGGCGCATGCGAACACTTGGGTTAAAAAAAACAACACAACCCCCGCGGTGGCGCTTCTTTGCCGCACCGCAGGAGTGAGGTATGATCGGCACCTCCCCCCAACCATGGGACGTCGGCGGGATGTTGGGCGGGACGTTTGATCCGGCTGCCGCGCGGTAGTTCGCTCCGGGGCAAACAGCCACACCTCCCCCCTGCGATATCCGGCCTGTGTGACCGGGGCCTTTATTTCCCTAACCGGATATAATGCTAGAAAAATGAAATGCAAAGGAAAGCAAAAGCAGTGTTTCTGTATAGCAGTGCAACCCTAGCGATAGTAACTACCCTTGGTTGTTGCCTAATTAGGGTGCAAATGGAGAGTTGTTTGGGGGAAAATAAAGGGAGAAATCAAAATCATACATTGCCTGTCCTGAAGAGAAGAGCTTGCTGCACGGTGGTCCAGAGTGGAAGAAGGAAAAACTGGTCCAAAGCACAGGAAGGGAAAATTGAGCTGCAGTGAGGGACAGAGCTCTGGGATTCAGTGATTCAGGAAGCCATCCACAAAGTTGGGGAAGGAACTCTGGGTGCAGAACCAACTACAAAGTGTGTGCGTGTGTGTGTGTGTGTGTGTGTAAATGGGAGGATATCCTTTTATAGGTTTAAGAGGCTGCACATCTACAGGAAAATGGAAGTCCAAATATGGGCATGCTAGGTCATAAAGCGGTGCAGCAGCACAGTCTAGGTGGGGTGACTGAGCAAGGGACTAGCTTGGAATGGTCTGACAAAGCCTGAGCAGTGGCTTGAAGATATGACTGGGTAGGATGTATTGTGTTGTGTAGAGAGTTTTTGTGGTCTTGAGTTATTGTCCAGCAAATGTGAGTTGATTACTCCTGATCATGGGTGAAGGAGCTTCTGGCGGCTGTCAGACCTTTAGTCAGTGGAAAAGAGCAAGAGTCCAGCAGTACCTTAAAGACTAACAAAATTTGTGGCTGGGGATGAGCTTTCGTGAGTCATTGCTCACTTCTTCTGTCTCTCTAAGGTACTACTGGACTCTTGCTCTTTTCCACTGCTACAGACAGACTAAACTTGGCTGCCCAGTTTAATCAGTGGACTCTTCAAAGCATTCCAGCAGGGAGGCTACTGCTCTGTGAGAGTGCCGTGGGGAAATTCCTGCTAGATCTGGAGTCCCTGCTTTGATATTAAACTAGGTATTTCATCCAGGCCTCTGGCCATTAAGCTAGAAGGTCTTCTTTGGGGAGAGCAAAGACAGGCATCCCTGTGAGAGGCCTGGGTATGCAGCAGCACTCTAACCACTACACCATGATGGCTCTCTACATATCTATGGAACCTGCTGGCCAAGTCCTCAGAGATTATCAATCAGGAACAGATGAGGCTTAAATCTTCCAAGGGAAAAAGAATAAGAGAATGAGCTTTTCATTTGCTTCAGTGGTAAACTCTTTTCATGAAAACAGGTGTGTCCAATACCTGCAAGGCTTCTGGGTGGGATTGCCATGTGAGTGGCAGGGCTCTGGTGCCTAACAGCTGCGTGGCGGGCAGAAATTCAGTCCGTCCAGATTTCCCCATTATGGAAATTCAGTGATGGGGAAAACTTCATCCTTGCAGCTGTTGGATGCAGGAAGCCTGCCAGGGGAAAAAAAAGAGCTCTACCCAGAGGGAATAGAGAAGGATCAGTATGTGGGTTTGAGTTTGCAAGGCTAGCCTTCCGCTTTCAGTGAGGAGGTTCCTGGGGGAAAATGCACCCTCCGTTTCTGGAGAAACTTACCACACTCCTGGTCCTCAGCTGCCAGGAAAATATGAGGTAGATGTCCAGATGTTCCCTGTGAACAAACTTCAGCCAGATCTTCCAACTGATCACTTTATTTGTTTCTCTATAATTGAAAAATACCTCAGGACTAGAGGACAGACCTCCCTCCTCTTGGTTAATGACTCCTGTTGTAGCTCCAGATGAGACATAAGGGACAGAGGGGAAAAGCCATCACTTGCATTTTTGTTAGGGGCTATTTGTGTTTATTTGGAAGGCCGAGCACCGAAGAATAGATTCTTTTGAACTATGGTGCTGGAAAAGAGTCTTGAGAGTCCCTTGGACTGCAAGAAGAACAAATCAGTCAATCCTAAAAGAAATCACCCCTGACTGTTCCCTGGAAGGCCAGATAATGAACCTGAAGCTCAAATACTTTGGCCACCAAATGAGAAGGGAGCACTCACTGGAGAAGACCCTGATGCTGGGAAAGATTGAAGGTCAAAGAAGAAGGGGACGGCAAAGGATGAGATGGTTAGACAGTGTCATCGATGCAACGAACATGAAGTTGAGCAAACTTCAGAGGACAGCGGAAGACCGGAAGGCCTGGCGGGAGCTGGTCCATGGGGTCGCGAAGAGTCGGACTCGACTATGCGACTGAACAACAACAACAACAAATTTGTGTATAAGTTATACAGCTTGCTTAATTTGGCAGGTACCAATGTGTGCATCATAATTCTTGGTAGGGGGTGCCACCTTGTTGCTTGTGTCAGGTTCCTCTTGCTTCACATGGTATTGGAAAAATTTGGGGCCATGTCACACATTTCTCAGTTTTATTTTATGTGTCCTCCTAAAACCATACAGTGTGAATACAAAGAATGACTGTTTCTAGATGTGTGTATCACACAAGTACATTCGCTAGGGAACTGGGACTCCCTGTCCTTCAGTATCATACCTGGTGTTTGCTGCCATAAATGTTTGCAGTGGTTCTTATTTCTTGTTTGACAGTGGTTCTTGCATTGCAAAATCCCCTGATTTCTCGTGGCAGGTACAGTTAAAATAACTATATGTAATAATAATATAACATTATATAATAATATAATAGAATGAACAACTTTTCAGGTTTGTGTCCAATGCTCCCTCTAAGTTGTGGAGTCTTGTGAGCAAAATTCTACCTTGTGAGCTACTGGCATTAAAGTAGTGAGTGAGTGATTTGGCTACTGCATAATTAGTTTGCTCTGGAGCCATCTTTCCTGAGCTAAGTCAAAAATGTGTAAGCCGGAGGCTAAAAAACTGTGAGCTAGCTCACACTAACTCAGCTTAGAGGGAACACTGGTTGTGACAGATCTCAGAATCATGACTTTTTTCTGTATTTCAGTGTAATGTGTAGACAAAAGGTATGACTTCACCCCCCACCAAAGATATCTATGATTTTGGTGCTGACACATATGATGTACATATGAAATTACCAGGTTGTGATGTTTTCCTTGTAAATGCTAATATATTGATGTCTTACCTATTTTATCCTTTCTGGTGAGTGAATACCCTGACAAGTTTGATGAGACATCCAAGGAGAGTTGCCAACTTGTTTTCCTCTCTCTCTCTCTTGCAGATTAAAGAGTTGTTTATAAGTTTTGAAGACACACCGTTGGGGGCTGCATCTCTGGCACAGGTTCACAAGGCTGTGCTACAGGATGGGAGGACAGTTGCAGTGAAAGTCCAGCATCCTAAAGTTCAGGCGCAGAGCACTAAGGACATTCTGCTAATGGAGGTAAAGCATTTTGCTGCCATGACTGCTTCCACAGAGCACTTTGTCAGCCTATGAAATTGACTTCTGTTTCCCCTTCGGACAGAGTAGATCTTTGGATCTCTCCCCATCTCTATGAGGACTGTCTTCAGGTTGTTTTGTTCCTGACAAGATAGGTGCTGGATTCATAAACTGCTGTGCAAAGAGAAAATAACAAGTGTGCTGAAAAGCCTGGAACTGATGAAGTTGCCTGCAGTTTCAAGATGAGCCTGTTTTCTTGCATCAAATTTTGTCATACCTCCCCTGCCACAGTTATCATGTACATAACACAATAATATATACGACACTTCACAAAACACTATAACCCAAATGGAGAGGTCCCTGACTAGAGGAGCTTCCAATCTAAATGTCAGCTGTGGGAAGGCAATAGAAGGAGGGAAAGGCTAGGCACCAATGCAATTAACATGCACTGTTGCTTCATTTTAGTCAGGGCTGGGAACTGAGAATTACTCCAAAGACTTCAGGAGTTTGGGGAAGGAATCTGGAGGAAGACAGAGAGACAGAAAGATGGTATTCTCAGATGGCGTTCCAGGCATAGGGAGCATTAAAGTAAGCCCTGATTCTTTGCGAGGCACTTGACCTTGCTTTGTTCTTGGATTTAAATTTAAGGTTTTGGGCTGTATCTTATCATTCTGCTAAGCTAATGCCGGCACCTGTCTCCAGTGCAAGGAGACTTCCTCCATCACAACATCAGAGGGGTGACTCTATGTAGTAAGGGAAGCCACCATTGCTAGCTGAGTGGAATGACAGGATTGCAACCCTTGGTAATCAAATCACAGATTGAAGAAGGATTGATAAACCATCACATAAAGTAAGGGACAGCCTATATTAGATTGTATGGGTCAAATATAATCTTTTGTTAAGCCCGTGTCTGCATTAGCCAGAGTATTTCTTTCATTCCCAGGTAGCCAGGCTGCATGCAGTTTGCTGACATTCCCAAACATTATCTCAGGTATCAGTTGTCCTGCTCAAACGAGCCTATTATTCACAGTAATGGGCAACATGCTACCTCTTGAGAATTACTCAAGTTTGCAGTGGTTTTCTTAGAGTCATTCAAAGAGAGTTGAGTGGGTGCCCCATCTAAGTCCCTAAGTTCAAACTACATGTAGGTGCTAGGTTGGGGGTCTGCATATGTAGCCCATAAGTATTTGTGCAGCCCCCCAGTTGGGCATATAACACTCCCTGGAGCTATTTTGGATTAGGAAAATGGGGGTGGGGTGGGGTCTGAAGCTCCTTCTTCCCCTGTGCCATAGTCCCACAGGGACTGCTAAGTGCACAGACTTGGGAAATGAGTTCCTTCACACCTGATATCTGACTGTCTCACGTTACACGTTACAAATCCTAATGTGTAGTTTGACACCTGTTGCTCTACATTTGTATCCTCAGGCCCATTCCCAGCCATATTTCAAGTCTGCTATTGCTGCCTTCAATAGAGAGTTATGTACACTTTGACTTCTACATAGTGCTTTCTGTCAAGGAGACAGAGAGTTTCTAACTGCTTATTGGTTTGGATCTTCAGTAATTAAGCCATCTAGGGCAAGTATTAAGGTAGAAATGAAGTTTTTAAAAATTTCTTTTTGCGACTTTATGTTTGTTGCATTTTTAAAACAATAAATGTGAATTTTTGTTTAAGTAAACCTGGTATATTGATGGGGGGGGATTCTGCTGGGCTTAACTCATCCCACATTAATACTTCCAATATTTTGACCAAAGTCCTATGCAGAGTTACCGCACTCTAACCCCATTGATCTCAGTGGATTTAGACTAGAGTAACTCTGCATAGGATTGCCCTGTTAGAATGTGGTCTCTTTGGGATAGATCAGTGGTTAGAGATTGGAAGCTCTGGCAGAATTATAATAACCACTCAGAGTTAGAGCTCAAGTATGTCTCTTAAATGAAGCAACTACTCCTGATAGTAAGAGTTTCTGTTATTCACAGTATGTAGTGGCAGAACTACTGATTTATAGTTTAATTTGGAGTGGATTTAGTTCCAGTAGTACCACTGGGGTTACTAAATTCCATTCTAATCCTGTTTTATCAAGTGAGTCCTGAGGTGCTGTGTTAAAGGGATGGGTAAATAAAGGTCTGCAGCGACATCACAGTAAAGTCCTCGATAGCACATATACTGTGCTATTTTCTCTAACTGGACTAATTTGGAGTGTTTTATCTGCTTTCTCCTTGTAGATAAAACTGATTTTTGTCTCACAACAGTTCAAGAGAGTTTCCTGTGTCAGCATAATTTTAGCCAGAAGAGTAATGTCTTATTTCCTATTTAATGTTTTATAAAAACCAGGAATATGAAAGTAGACAGTGACTCATCAGATCACAAAAAAACAGACATGGAAAAAAGACTTGGTGATGCATTTAACCCATCTTCATCAGAGACCATCTCCATTCAGATCACATACACAATAGTTTCATATGACTACTTCCTTCCTCTCTTGCCATTCTCTCCATTTGGGGAGGGACCATAGCTCAGTGGGGGAACATCTGCTTGGTATGCTGAAGGTCCCAAGTTCAATCCCAGGCATCTCCAGTTAGAAAGAACAGGTAGTAGGTGATCTGAAAGACCTCTACCAAGACTCTGGAGAGCCTCAGCCAGTCTGAGTAGACAACTATTTAGACAATAGTTGATGGACCAGTGGTCTCATTCAATATAAGGGAGCTCCATGTGTTCACATTGTAGTTTGGACCCTTCCTAGAAATTTCACGAATACAAGAGGGGGGAAGAGTGATTTTTACCCACTGCCCCCTAAAATGTTTCCCAAAATTTTGCTCCTGTGGGACTGGAGACCCCAGAGGTCTCCCACAGGAGGGAGAATTGGCAAAAATTTCCTTCCCCTGACTGCATGTATGGAAATTCTACGTGTTATTGTCAATTAATCTGATATTCTTTTCCCATGTTACCTCATCTATGCTATGGTTCCCAATGCTGGGGCCTGCCATATATTTGATGATCATCATGCTGAATCTACATGTAACTATTCTGTTCCCTTTCGTAATCTGTATAACTTCCAGTACAATCCTAAATGGAGTTACACTCTTCTAAGCCCATGGAGACAAGTGGATTTAGAGGGGTATAACTCCACCTAGGACCGTACTCTTAGGACATGTATGTGAATTTTAGATAATCGGGTGTTGATGTTGGAATAACAGAGCGCAACAACTTCTTTTAAAAGCAGCCTGAACAAAAAGGTCCGTCAGCAGGATGTTATAATGTAGGTTTTCATATTCCAACACTGCCCCTGTGGGCTGCCTTCTTGTGTTCAAAGGCTGGAGTCTGACAAATAGCCCTTTCAGAAGCTTGAAGAAAGTGTTGAAAGAGGGATTGTTGCTCCTGGTATGCACACACCCCACTTTCATCTCTGGTAAGCCAGTTTTGTAGGGTTTTGTGTTGTTTTAAAAACCCACAATAGCCTTTTGATTGACATGGGGAGAAACAAAATGCATGTGTACCTTCCCATATGAAATGAAGCGTTTCTCAGATCACTTCCCCTTCTTTAAACAATTGTCTCTTCCAGCCCATGGCTCCGCAGAGCCTTTTCCTCTCTATAATTCAGCAATGAGAAAAAAAGATGGTGCTAGCAGCCTTTTCTTTGCCATGGTGGGAGAGCTGAAGATGGAACAAGCTGGCTTGGGAGAGGTGGCTCCTGATATTTATAGCCCAAGGGCCAAGGGAACTCCTGGTACTTACAGCCTGAGGGCCAAGGGAACTTACCCAAACCCACCCAAAGAGGAGGGCTCTCATTTTAGGAGGGCGCTGAACCCTCTCCATTACTACTGTATCTGCAGTCCATCTCCACAAAAGGTTTTCACCTATCCAAGGTCATTTGAGACTGAATCCTGACAAGAGATCACAGGCCTTGAGTGTGCCGGTCTGGTACTGGAGGCCGGGAAGAGTGTGGTAATTTGGCTGGTATACCGACCGCCTAACGCACCGGCTGATAGCCTACCGGCCCTGATGGAGGCCGTATCAGGCTGGGCACTGGAACACCCTAGGCTGATTGTCTTGGGCGATTTCAACGTCCATGCCGATGACGCGACTTCCACTCAGGCGGCGGACCTGGTGTCGTCCATGGCGGTGCTGGGACTCTTCCAACTTGGAACGACCCCCACTCACTGGGCCGGGCACACGCTCGATCTGATTTTCACGGCTGGGGTAACAGTGGACCGGATTACTGCTTTGGCAGTACCATGGTCAGACCACCATGCTCTGAGGGCCCGTCTAAATGTTCCACCCCCACCCTGTTTGGCTGGCGAGCGGATTTTAGCTCACCCACGGAGCCAAATGGACCCAATGCGGCTTCAAATGGCTCCGTGGGATCCGATGTCCCCTGGTGGCTCATTGGATGAGCTTGTGGAGGACTGGCATAGCTGACTCTCCGCAGCCATCGATGAGATTGCTCCCCGGCACCCTCTGCACCCTCGCTCTAGGCTTGCCCCCTGGTATACCCAGGAGTTGCGGTTTATGAAGCGAGAGCTTAGACGGTTAGAGAGATGGTGGCATCAGGCTCGAGACGAAGCAACAAGAACATCTTATAGGACGTTTATGAGATCCTATGAGATGGCAGTCAAAGCTGCTAAGAAGGATTTGTATGCGGCTACAGTTGCGTCTGCTAGCTCACGCCCAGCTCAATTATTTAGAATGATTTGGGCTATAGGAAATTGGACATCAGCTGTGAGGCATTTGCGAGCTATTTAGCAGATAACATCTTGGCGCTCCGCCGTGACCTCCCCACCACAGTTGATACAATGAGCAAACTTGAGGGTCCTTGTATGTCTTCATCTCTGACTTTGGATTGTTTCGGCCCGCTTGGCCTGGAGGAAGTTGACAGATTGCTCAAGACTGTAAGCCCCACCACATGCAACCTTGATCCGTGCCCTTCCTGGCTGATTAAAGCCGGCCATGAGGGTTTCGTGGTGCCCTTAGGGAGATTATCAACAAGTCCCTTGTGGAGGGATGGTTCC
The DNA here is from genome assembly GCF_001447785.1 of Gekko japonicus. Taxonomy (NCBI): domain Eukaryota; kingdom Metazoa; phylum Chordata; class Lepidosauria; order Squamata; family Gekkonidae; genus Gekko; species Gekko japonicus. The sequence continues at coordinate 2,546,476 of NW_015170887.1, forward strand.
CGGAGGCACTCAAGGAAGCGATGGTCCACCCTCTCTTGAAAAAGCCATCTCTGGATCCGACCAAATTGGCCAACTATCGGCCGGTTTCCAATTTGCCCTATTTGGGCAAATTAATTGAGAGGGTGGTGGTGATACAGTCGCAGAGCTATCTGGATGATGTTTCCGTATTAGATCCCTTCCAGTCCGGCTTCTGCCCGGGACATGGGACGGAGACAGTGCTGGTCGCCCTTACTGACAACCTCCGGAGGCATCTGGATCGGGGCGGTTTGGCAGTGTTGCTGTTGCTCGATCTGTTGGCCACATTTGATATGGTCGACTGTCATCTACTAACCCACCGCCTCGCCGACATGGGGATACAGGGGCTTGCCTTGCAGTGGCTTGTTTCCTTTCTCCAAGGTCGGGGACAAAGGGTGGCGCTAGGGGAACAGCAGTCCCAGAGTTACCTGCTTGAATGTGGACTGCCTCAGGGGGTGGTGCTTTCCCCAATGCTCTTCAATATCTACATGAGCCCCCTTGCCCAGATTGCCCAGAGGTTTGGGCTGGGATTTCACCAGTATGCTGATGACACCCAGCTCTATCTGATGTTGGGTGGTCAGTCGGACTCTAGACCGGAAGATCTGGACCGGGCATTACACGCCGTGGCTGGTTGGCTCAGGCTGAGTCGGCTGAAGCTAAACCCGGTGAAGACGGAGGTCCTGTGCCTGAGTCAGGGCAGTTTGGGGTTGGGGCTCCTGCTCCCAGCCTTCGATGGGGCGCCATTGGTGTCTGCGCCGGTGGTTAGGAGTTTGGGAGTGCTCCTGGAACTCTCGCTGGCAATGGAGGCCCAGGTAGCAGT
>NW_015170887.1:2547579-2580590 GCF_001447785.1 Gekko japonicus
CAGGCCCCAGGGAGGCCAAGCTCATGGCTACTAGAGCTAGGGCCTTCTCAGTGGTGGCTCCTTACTGGTGGAATGAGCTCCCAGAGGAGATCAGGGCCCTGCGGGATCTTGTGCAGTTCCACAGGACCTGCAAGATGGAACTCTTCCACCAGGCCTTCAATTAGGAGCCGCCCACATTACCATCAACGACCACTATTAATATCTGTGGTGGAGGCTGGCTGCAGTGAGATCGAGCCAAACCGCCTAGGAGCCTGTAATTGCCTGAGCCTGCATGACATGTTACGCCATCTTGGTTAATAATCACTGAGTGCACTTTAATCGGAAATTGTTGGTTGTTTAAATGTTTTAAAAGTTTTAACAGTGTTAAATATTTTAAGTTTTAAATGTTTTGACTGTATATGAACCTTGGCACACTGTGCCAGGCAATGTGAGCTGCCCTGAGCCCGCTTGTGGGGAGGACGGGTTATAAATACAATAAATAAATAAATAAATAAGAGGGAGGCAGTGCTGGTGGGGAAGGCTGAGGTCTTAAAGGTCTGCCCATGTACACACACTGACCCTGTTAAAAGCATTGGGGTTATTCTGGATCCATCATTATTGCTGGAGAAGCAAGGTAAGGCAGCTGCAAAGACAACGTTCTTCCAGCTTTGTTTAGCCTAGAAGATGGCCCTTGTCATTGACTCAGCTGACATGTCCACATGGATCCATACTGTGGCTGTCTTGCTGCTAGACTATTCCAATGCACTCTACATGGGCCTACCCCTAAAGACAACTTGGAAACTCAAGTGCATGCAGAACGCTGCAACCAGGTTACCATCAGGTGCTAGGCGGAACATACATATCACATTGATTCTACAGACACCCCATTGGTCACCAATCAGTTACTGGCTTCAATTCAAAGTTCTGGTTATCACCCAAAACACTCTTAATGGCCTTGGACCCACATATCTGCAGCATCACCCCTCATGCCGTGCTGCACTATGAGAACTTCACTCATCAGAGCTGCCCTGCAAATGGGCGAGATTGGCAACTGCCCATTCGCATGCATTCTCTGTGGTGGCTCCCACCTTATGGAATGGCCTGCCTCGAGAGGTCAAAAAGGTCTCTGCCCTACTATTGCTTCTCAGAAACTGCAAAACAGAAATGTTCAGGAGGGCATTCTTTATGAAAGGATTAAAACTGTAGTATCTTGCAACAGCTCAGAAGGCTGCTTTTTGAAGGGAGAGAATTGTAGTTTATTGCAATGTGTATTGTACGCATCACCTTCCTTTACTGCACTGTATTCTGTCTTTGTAACTTCTTGCTGCATTATGGCACCTAGACAGTTTTGTTGTGTAGCTTTTCCCTCTGTTCTGTAATCCTTGTCCTACTGCATTGTTTATTGGAGGTCCTCGCTGTCCGATTGAACTATTTTCTTTGTAATCCACCTTTAGTCTCAGTGAGAAAGGTGGGCTACAAATGAAGTAAATAAAGTAAAATAAAATAAACTTCTGTGGTTGGAGTTCGGCTGAAAAGACAAGTACTCTGGAGGAGCTACAGGAATGTTTGTTGGGGAGGTCAGGGTTCTCACTTGCACAGCTCTTTTATTTTTAAAGTCACCCCCCCTGCTCTCTCATTCCATATGATTGGGGTAATTTAAACACGTGGAATTGCTGCCATCATTTCTGGTTTGACTCTCAGCATTGGCTTCCTGTTGTTCTTTGGCATTGCATTACCACTTTCCAGTTGATTCCGAAGCTCTTTGGAAATTTATTAGTTGCTTGCTTGCTTGCTTTCAGGTCCTCCTCCTGGCTGTGAAGCAGATCTTCCCAGATTTTGAGTTCCTGTGGTTAGTAGAAGAAGCAAAGAAGAACTTGCCACTGGAGCTGGACTTCCTTAATGAGGGGAAGAATGCTGAAAAGGTGGCTCAAATGCTCAAACGCTTTGATTTTCTGAAGGTAATAGTGGTTTGCTTGTGTACACATGTGCACATTATATATCTATACACAAGCATGTGCATCCACAAGGGTGCGTGTGGCATTCAGCAGAGCTTGTGCATTCTTTATTTGCTATATGGGAAGGAACACAGAAAAAAAATTGTTTGTAATGTCGTATTCTGCTCATGCTAATATTTGCACTGGGATGAAACTATAAAATGTCATGCCAGAATTGGGAATGTAGCTAAGGACATTTTGGCAAAGCAGTTGCCAGCACAGTGCAATGCTAAGCAGAGTTACATCCATCTAAGACTACTGAAATCAAAGAGCACGGGAGAGTGTAATTCTGCTTAATGCTAAGAATGAAAACAGAGGAAGTGTTTCTCAAAAAAGCAGATGCATTTTCTCTGTGGACCACAGAAAGCCAGTTGTATAACTTGCACAGCTGGTGCTGGTACTGGCCTCATCTTTGTTATGCATTTCCAAAATTGGGGGGGGGGGAGCCACACAATAGAAGCATCTCTATGCATGTGTATGGTTGGATGCAGAACATTTCTGAAAAGTTCAAAATATTAATGTGGAGTAAAAGGCATTCTACTAGTTTGCTGTTCCCTGCTCCTAGTCATCTTCTGCGAATGGTTGTTTCTCCTTGGAACTGATTTCAGTGGAGATTCTGCACATTCTAAACTTACTCTTAACTGCTGGGTGATCAGAAGGCACCTTTCATTGGCCCCGTTCATACGCAGCGATTTGGGCCAGTTGCGGGCCAGTTTGGGGGCGGATCAAAGCAGCGCGATCACACCACAACATCTGGGAAGCGTTCTGCTTCCGCCCCCAAACTGGCCCTTTCTGAGAAAACGCGCCTCAAGTTGACACCACCTACCTCGGTGGTTCAACTCCTTGGCGCGCTTCAGGCCGGGCGTTTGATCGCCGGCGCTCCCTTGCGCCGGCTCAACCCCGGCCTGGAGCCGAACTGCGCATGCTCGGGCATGCGCAGTTCAGCCGGCTCCCGTTCGGGACGTGTTTTCTCCCCGGCGTTTGATCGCGCCGGGGAGAAAAGGCGGCGCGGCCGGGGGATCTGTGTGATCCCGCCGCGCCGTGTCAACGTTGGCGCGGCTTTTAAAAGCCGCGCTTTAAAGAGGCTTTTCCCTGCCGTGTGGCAGGGGCCATTGTTGTCTTCAGAAGGACAGAACAGAATTTAGAATAAGACCTTAGAATGAGAGCAAAGTCTGGCAGTGAAAAAAAAAGAATTAAAAAAATAGAAAACAAAGCAAAACTAGAAAGGGTTGTTTCCTCCATAGTACATTTCCATAAGGGTGCACTGATCTATAACATATAGCTGCCTGTAGCAGTTTCATGAGCCTTATGCAGATAGTCCAGTTCAATCATACGGTCCCTGGGCACTGCAGCTAGGGTTGCTGGCACAAGGCTGGCAACTGTGGGGAGACTCACCATGGAGGGAACCATTGCCACTGCTGTAGGATTTAGCTAAAACTCTGTGGTTTAACCATAGACTTTTGGCTCAGTTGCTAGAGCATTGCCAGAAATGTGCTGACATCACTTCTGGTTGTGCTGGGATGCTGATCTTCATTCCTCCTGTTTTTCTTCTGCTGCCCAGCTGAGTGGTGGCAGGAAGGGCCTGCTGGGGCCAGGAGATCCACTGCCCCCCAGTGGGAACTTGGCAAGTGTAACTGCAATACACCTATACATCAGTATGACTATACTTCCACTACATGTATACCAGGTATGTTGGAGCTGTGCTTCCCAGCTGCCATTACTGAATGGTAGCTGCATGTGTGGAGTGCATGCAACACTGCTTTGTCACAGAGGCCTGAAGAAGATAGGTAACCAGTGAGTGAATGACCTCCGTAAGCAAGTGGACAGCTGTATTTTGCACTCGTTGACACTTCCAAGGGTCCTGTATGCCTCATGTCACAGTAGTCCAGTCTAGAAGTTACAGACCCATGGATCAGTGTGGCCATGTCAGTTGAGTCCAGAAGAGGGGGAAATTTATGAATTAAATAAAGATGACAACAGCTGTACCAACCTGTTTCTCCATCAATACGGTTGGGTCCAAGAGTACCCCATAAACCTTCACCTCATCTTCCAGCAGTACTCTGACTTTGTCCCAAGTCAGTAGCTCAGATCCCCTTTAGAGCGTTAGCTTTCCTGGTCAGCATCACTTCTGACCTGACTGGACTCAGTTTCAGCTTGTGCTTCCTTTCACTTGGCTGGTGTGCCCACAGTGAGAGTTGTGAAGGGTTTCGAGGGGTGTGATGCCCTAGCTCCCAGACCTGTTCTGTGAGGTCTGTGCATGGGGCAGCACTTTATGAACATTAACACCGTGCAGTGACACTCTGCAGCAGTCCTTTCATGTAACGCTTAGCAAGCAGGCCTTAAAAGGGCACAAAAGGCCGAAGGTTGATGGCTTGTTCTAAGCAAATGTTTCTCAAGAGCCTGGGCGAGTGCCTTAGAGAGCTGTGGCTGCCGCTGCTGCAACAACTAGGAGAGTGTGGCGCAAATCCCCATGGAGACAGCCAATCACGTCCTTGCTGGGTTAAAGAACTGCTGCAATATCGATTTGGGGAATAATAACAAATTGCTGCAAAAATGGCTAAATAATACATTTTCCCCGTCCAACCTGTGGATTCCAAGACGTTTTCATCAACCCCAAAGGCAACAGGGGAGTTGAGTCCCTGTATAAATAATTTTTCTCTCTCCAGAAATAAAAATAGCCCAGCAGGGAAGTAGATTTCTTGCTGTGAACCCAGTTGAGCTTGTAAAGCCAGAGATAAATTGTTTCCAAGTGCTGGCATTAGGGCCAAACGTCTGTGAATAATTTAACCTCACCAAAGACTTTGTGCGAGAGACAGAGCTTTATACATAGCTTAATAACCACCACTGACTGCCACTGTAAATTTTGAAACTGGGATGAATGTTGACTCAGGGTTGAAATAAGCTACAGCCTTTGGGATCAATGGGTTTAAGATCCCAGTGCGTTGATAGCAGATAGGGTTGGGGTAAGAGTCCAGGTTAGCACATGCAATGGCTCTGGTGGTCTTACAACTATAAAATAAAAGGGACTCTAGAGTTTGGTCCCAAATGGAATGGAGAACCATGTGTGCAAGCAAGTGCTATGGGTGCAGTTCCCAAGCTAGAACAAAAACCAGGCTCTGCCCGGTAAGTCCATTAACAAAGAAGAAGAAGAGAAGAAGAGATTAGATTTATACCCCGCCCTTCACTACCCAAGGGAGTCTCAGAGTGGCTGACAAACTCCTTTCCCTTCCCCTCCCCACAACAGACACCCTGTGAGGTAGGTGGGGCTGAGAGAGCTCTGACAGAAACTGCTCTTTTTCAAGGACAGCTCTGACAGAACTATGGTTTGCCCAAGGTCATCCAGCAGGTGCAAGAGGAGGAGTGGGGAATCAAACCCGGTTCTCCCAGATTAGAGTCTGTGCACTTAACCACTACACCAAACAAGTGAAGTCCTGTCCATCAGCCATTTGGAAGGAGGAATGGGAGGAGGCCAGAATCAGTTCTTTCTCCTGCCTACACCCTTTTCCTGCCAAAGAGCTGATTGGCTAGGTTTTTTAAAAAAAACTTCCCAGCTGCTTCTTATGGGCTGCTGTGGATACAGGTAAGAATGTTGACCTCAGCATTATCATGAAGAAATAGAAAATCTCATAATTTAAAGACATGTCTTATAAAATAAAGATCCCTTTTATGTTATCAAGGAATAGCAAGGGCTTTTTTGTGGCACTGCTCACCAATATGGAGTACCAGCACCGGGGGGGGGGGGGGTTCCTTTGTCCTGAGTGGGGAATTGGTTGAAATTAGTGCAATAAGTACTGACAACACTGAATGCTTCAAGAATACAGCCAAAAGAAAGGGAACAACTGCAACAAAAAACAAAGCCTGAAAGCAAAAGGTTGGCGAAAAAGAAATATATATGTATGCCTGCCCTGCTTATTGGTGCTTCAGGACAACTGGTTGGCTTAGCTATTGTGTGAATTAGAATACTGGACTAGATGGACCACTGGTCTGCTCCAGCAGGGCTCCTCTTACATTGTTGTGCTAAAGTTGTATAAACACAATTGAAAAACACCCTACAAAATACTTACAAAAAGTAAGATAGACCAACCAAACAAGGAACATTCATAATATATATCAAACAGAAGTTTCTATAAATGTAAATACATTTGCAATGCATCAGTGTTCCCTTTAAGCTGAATTAGTGTGCGCTAGCTCACAAATTTTTAGCCTCCGGCTCACACATTTTTGTCTTCGCTCAGGAAGGATGGCTCCAGAGCAAACTAATTTATGCAGTAGCCAAATCGCTTGCTCACAACTTTAATGCCAGTAGCTCACAAAGTAGAATTTTTGCTCACAAGACTCCACAGCATAGAGGGAATATTGCAATGCATAAAATCCATTAGTTTTGGCAAATAGGCAACAAAAAACCAAATGTGTTTCAACAGCCATCTTCATCAGTGGTCAAAATTAAACATACCAACTCATATGGATGAAACATTGCAGCCAATTAGGGTTGCCAAGTCGTACCTTTGGAATAGTGGGGGGACTCCCGGATGTCCCCTGTAGTTTCCTGGTGCATGCACTTTGTGCGCACACCGCAGTCACATCACCCGGAAGTGACGTAATCGCGTCAGGCACGTTGGGGGCGGGGCCACAATCATCCGAGGGAAAACCATGGAGTTTTCCCTCAGATGACAGAGTGTCCCCCCCGCAACGTGCCCGACATGATTACGTTACCTCCAGGTGACATGTTCACGCCAGGCATGTTGCGCGCTTTGGGGGTGGGGTCCCCCTGGGCGGCCTGATCCACGCCGGCGGGGAACAGGCCTCTCAGGTGGTGGTTTCCCCACCCCCCAGGGGGACTTGGCAACCCTACAGCGAATATGTACATATTTGCTTTTCTGCAACTTTCTGCTTTCAGGATTAGGTCATCATAATAAAGGCATACTGCACCCACATGTCAAAATAAACTCACCAAACTGAGTTCAGCAGCGCTTGCTTTTGGCTAAATATATTTGGCTGAAAGTAGCATAGTAACCATAAACAAAACTAACTAGCAGAACCCATATTTATTTACTTGACTTTTTTATCCCTCTCCATCTTAGCAAATAACACGTTTTTGAAAATAATGGTATAACTCAAGTTTATTTCTTGAATCAATATCTGAAAGTACATTTTCTCATTCTGAGCTTCAAATTTCATAGGTTTCAGGAAATTGAATGTGTTTATGAAATGAAGCAAACCTTCTGAGCCCTTAGTTTATTCACTGGTTGTGTGTATGTATTCAAGCTTTCATAATTTTAGTTTGCTTGAATTGATGTAAAACATGGTGTCGTGTAAGATATGTGAGAAGCAAGAAGAGCCAAAAGGCCAAAGTGCACATAATTTCTGACTTCTGTGACTGGGACTGGAAATATGGATGGGATAGTGGTGGAAGTTAGGGATGTTCCCTGATCAAAAATGGCACCCATAACTTATTTTAAGCCAAGCAGGGAATGAAAGCAGGCCTTCATATTGTGCAGCTCTGGGAGGCCATTTTCACTTGGGGGAAATGGCCACTGTGTTTGGCAAAGTTTATTACATGTCTGGCTTATCTAGGCCAAGAATAAACAAGGAAGCCTTCCCTTCTGCCACTGCTTGTTCAGCAGAGTAGAATGCCTTATCTGTGGTATTCCAGCCTCCAGCATTAGTCCCATCCCCAGCTCAACCAGAGACTCTGGGTTGGAGAATGCACATTTCAGTTTTGGTTCCGGTTGCAGCCTCACTCAGCTCCAGTTAATCGGGTCAGTATTTGTAGATGGTACTTCTGGGACAAAAAATAGTGTCTGCAAGAAGATAATGCTGGCATTGTAACAGACAAACACAGAACTTTGTAGGACGGCACTAAGTTTCTAAAGTGTACATAAATCACAAGTTGACTGTCCTTTGATATGATGATCACGAGAAGGGAGGGCAGGAAGGGTTGCCTCCGTGCTTAGTTCTTGTGGCCCTTTTTTATATACCCAGGAAATGCTGATAGCTACTTTGGGGGTCAGGAAGCAATTGTTCTCCAGACCAGTTTGACTGGGGATCCTGGAGGGGGTTTTTTTGCCCTCTTCTGGGCATAGAATAAGGGTCACTGGGGGTGGGGTGGGGGAGGTATTTGTGAATTTCCTGCATTGTACAGTGGGTTGGATTAGATGACCCTGGAGGTCCCTTCCAATTATGTGATTCTATGATGAGGCAATATTACTGGCACCATTTCTCCCATATATGGTTATTATCTAGGTGTATTGAACAACCTTGTTGGAAGAAACAACATATATAAGGGAAGCGTTAATTGCCTGTAATAAATGAAATCTCCATGTGCAAAATTATGGATGTGGGAATTCACTGCTATTCACTGTGTAACAGTGAGAGTAGTGGAATAGTCAAGATCCTTGACCATCAGTCACATTGACAGAAGAGAAGATGTCCTGACTTTAATAAAAGTGTCACGTCTACAGTAAGGGACTTAATGATCTCCTGGGATTTCTGTGAGAAACCTCATATTTGTGAGGCTGTGTTCTTTCCTTCCCCTTGCCATTTCTGTTGTGATAGCCTGAAGGCTGATAAAATGGCCTGTGCATGGGGCTTGTCGGCCTGACTGTGTTCAGAGGGATGCTGTTGAAATTCAGATTATCATTATGTACTACTTTGATGATGCATAAGAAATAAAAATGTAGCCTGTTTCCTGAAGAGCTGCTTTTATGATACAGACACATGCAAACAACTAGCAACCCCGGGAAGGATCAGGCTATCTAACATGCCCAGCATGGTCCATACAGGTATACAGCATGTCCAAATCCACTTTCACAAGACTTTGATAATGGAATGTCCTTGTGTGAATTCAGGGAAAGGCCTTTGGTTCAACAGTGTTGGGTACTCTGGGAATGGCTCTCTAGAGCTGGACACATGAGCACTTAAAGCTGTCTTGTACCGAATCCATCAAGGTCAATATTGTTTGCTCTGATTGGCCGTGGCTCCCCAAGGTCTCAGACAGAGGTCTTCCACATCACCTACTACATGATCCTTTTCACTGGAGATATCAGGGATTCAGCCTGGGAAGTTCTGCATGCAAAGCAGACACTCTATCACTGAGTCATGTCCCCTTTTCAAGGTTTAAGACAGGGGCTTTGTCCAACCCTACTCAGGGCCAGCTCAAGGTGTTTCTGCACCCTAGGCAAGGCGCAGATGCCAACCTCCCGGTGGGGCCTGGAGACCCTTTCGCTGCCGCCTCCCCCCCGCTGGCCGCCACCATGCCGCCTCTGCCTCCTCCCCCCTGAGGGGGGAGGGCGGGTGAGCTGCGGCACTGCCTCCTGCACCCCGGTCGGGTGCAGAGAGAGAGAGAGACAGACAGAGCGCGAGAGGGGCGGGCAGAGACCCTCGATCCCCGCTGTGGTGCCGCCTTTCTTTTCTTTCTCGTCGAGAGGGGGGCTCAGCTGCCACGTGGCCCTGCTCCCCTCCCCGGCCCCTTCCCATGGCGGCGCCTGGCCGCTCGGTCACCTGAGCTGCAGGGTGCCAGCAGCAGTCCAACGGCGAGGAGGAGGGGCGGGAGGAGGAGGGCGGTGGCGCCAGCGCCTCTGGCTGTTGGAGGGGTGGCAGCGGCGGCGTGCGCTCAGCCCAGCCCAGCTCGGCTCCATGCAGGACGGCTATAGAGGGTGGGGCCACCGCCGCCGAGGCAGCAAGCCGGGCAGGCCGGGCGGATGGGACGGGCTCGACGTCAGGCAGGTGGGGCCGGGCACGGGCTGGGTGGGGCTGGGCACAGGGGCGGGGAGGTGGCCGCTGACTCAGGCGCGGCCGGCTGGGCTCTGCTTCCTCCGGGGCCGGACCTCGCGGGGCAGGCTCAGCTGGCTGGCGGGCTCGGGCGGAGGCAATCGCCCGGTTAGGGCGGCGGGGGGGCGCAGTTTGGCACCCCTGAGGGCCGGTGTGCCCTAGGTGAGCACCTAGTTCGCCTAGTGGGCGAGCCGGCCCTGGCCCTACTGACCCTGAAACTGTTAATGATGGGGACAGAACAGTAGACATTTGCTGTGTACTCATGACACATGCCTTACTAGTGAGGTGTGGAGTCTATCCCTCTAGTGCTGCTCAAAACTTCTGAACGTTATCTGTAGATCAGAGGTAAGACTTTTCTCTAAATTCCCATTTTGTTGTTGGAATGGTGTCAGAGTGATAGCATTTAACTTGTCAGAATAGTGGATAGGAACGTAGGTTTCTTCTTGATCTCCCCTCCGACTGTTGGCAGTGGGTAACTAAGGGTGTGGTCACAGGGTTGTTTTGATCGGGTTTCACTGCTGTTCCCTCTCGCATTTAAATTTGCTGATCAGACAGGCCAGTCTGCCTCCCATGCTGAAGCTGGCTCACTCGAGCAATCCTCCCGGTTTTCTACCGCGTTTTCCTGCTCCGGGAAAATCAGGTGATTTAAATCCGTGATTTTGCCTATCTGGACAGCCATCTCTCATGCAATAATTGCGATTAGGTCGTCTGACTGTTCTTCGCCACAGTGAGCCCCCCCCCCAGCTTCCTCCTTTGAGCGCATGAGCAATCCTGCACTGAATATGATCATTGCATAAATGTTCAAGCGCACAACTTCTTCCCCTCCTCTCTCGCCTGCTCCCTCCATCGGTCCCTGGGTTCCTTGGGTTTCCAGCAAGCAAACGGCATTCCAATTGGCCTTTCTCCAGTGCCCACTTCTGCCCCCCCCTCCCCGATCCTGTGCACTTTCACCAAAACCTCCTTTCCACCCCCTCTGGTGCTGGGAAAGTGGGCAGAGAAGGTGACTCCCCTCTCGTCCTTCACGTTGTGTGCAAGAGCAATGTGCATAAACCTTCAAGCGCTTCGTTGTATGTGGCCGGGTAGTTTTGTTTGCTGTTTGGGGGGAAAAAACCCTGCTGCTGCCCCTTTAAAGGTGGTGGGGGGTGGGGAGGAGAGTCCCTCTCATGCTCTCTCTGGGGCTGGTGATTAACCTGAGACAGGCTGGGCTGCGCAGGACCATGTGTAAATAATGCTGGCAGCCCAAGTTCCTCCACTGGACCCGGGCGAGGGAGGGAGGGAGGGCAGCCTGGGAAGCGATGTGTCATCCCAGCAGCCAGGGAGATGAGAAGCCATGCCGGAGGACTTGGCAGCAGGGAGGGGAGCCTCGCCTGGAGGTCCTGATCTGACTCTCCCCCCCCCTCAAAGGCCTCTGGGTGCCCCGAGACTCCACGTGCTTCCCCAGACCCAGCCAGGATCACAGCACCAGAAGCAGCCGGGGGGAGGGGGGAGCAGAGGCGGCGGCGGGGGAGGGGGGAAGGTCCCTCAAGGCTTGCTTTCAGCTGGAAGCCTAGGTGAGAGTTTGCCTGCACAGAGCGCCCTGCTCTCCACCACCGCTGCTTGGGCAGCGCAGCTATCTGGACGGTGCCCGGAACATCATTGCGCGATGCAAGCAGTTGGGGGAGGGATGTGTGAACATCCCAATGCGGGAAAAAATATTCCTGATCAAATCTATTGTGGGAATAAATGGGGATAAGCTTGCCGTGTGACCACAGCCTGATTTCTTCTGTGAAATTCCCCAACTTTTTGTTTGTTCAGTAGGGAGATTGACAGGGCAATCCTTCCAAGCTCATTGACTTCAAAGTACTTAGAAGGGTACATGTTTGCTTAGGATTCTACTGTGAATGTTGCCTTTTCAGAACTGTGTAGCAACTGCATATGTGTTTGAAAAGACCAGGAACACTACAGCCTAATGAGGGGCTGGATTCCTTACCAGGCCATGATTGTAGGGCATATCATGCAGCTGTCATACTGAAACTAAATGGGTTGGGTCAATATTTGGCTGTGAGACCTCCTGGGAATCCTGTGTAAGCCACTTCAAGTATAACTATTCTTTAAAGTGGAAATTAAAGGAGGCCAACCAAGAGTCAGTGTTGGAAATCTGAGGACTAACAGTGCAATCCTGTGCAGACTAACTCCAGTCTAAGCCCACTAAAATATGCATAGGATTGTACTTAATCATGGAATCAGATAATGTTGGAAGGGAGCTTGCAGGTCATCTAGTCCAACTCCCTGCACTCTGCAGGAGCATAGCCAAAAGATAGCCCTACGATATACCCGAAAGATGGTCATCCAGCCTCCGTTTGAAAACATCCAGAGAAGGAGCATCCACCACCTCCCGAGGCAGTCTGTTCCACTGCTCAACCACTCTTACAGTTAGGAAGTTTCTCCTGATATTTAGCCGGTATCGACTCCCTTGTAATTTCCACCCATTAGATCTAGTCTTGCAATCCGGAACAAGAGAGAATAGATCTGCTCCATCTTCTACATGACAGCCCTTCAAATATTTGAAGACTGCAATCATGTCCCCTCTAAGCCTTCTCTTTCCCAGGCTAAACATACCCAACTCTTTCAGCGTTTCCTCATAAGACTTGGATTCCAACCCTTTCACCATCCTGGTTCCCCTCTTCTGGACACGCTCAAGCTTGAAGGCAGTAGACTTACTTGAAGGCAGTAGACTTAATCAAGTTACACCATGTCTATCAGTTGACAAAGCAAGGGGTACATTTACTGAAACAGTAGACTTGAAGGCAGTAGACAAGTTACACCATGTCTATCCGTTGACAAAGCAAGGGGTACATTTACTGAAAGTTTCTATAGACAAGCAGAAGACCCTCAAGACAAATGCAGTCTTCTTTGCTAGCCCCCAATTTTTACTCTCTCACTTGCCCTGACCATCACCTTTGGCATGCCCTCCTGTTTCCAGGTTCTTCTCCATCACTACTTTCTTCATCCCCTCCTGTTTTCAGTCCCCCCCACCTCTGTTTTTCTGGGCTACCCCCCCCAAAAAAAGCTTTTTTATGCAGTTGTTCTACAAGCATGATTCTGCAGAATCATTCAGAGAACTTTCCACTGAATATACCATTTGTCATTAATTCATTCAGTTCGGGAGTGCTAGCATCTGCTATCTAGGGTTGCCAGGTCCTCCTTGGCCACCAGCAGGGGAAAGGGGGTTAGGGTTGTCATATCCAGGTTGGGGAACTCCCGGAGAATTGCAGATGGAGCCTGGGGAGGACGGGACTCAGTGGGGTACAATGCCATAGAGTCCACCTTTCAAAACATCCATTTTATCCAGGGGAACTGATCTCTATAGTCTAGATATGAGCTGTAATTCTGGGGGATCCCCAGATCCCACCTCGAGGCTGGCATCCCTACTGCTATCCCACCAGCATCTGGCTGGTACTGTGGAAACAGAATGCAGGATTACATGGGCCTTTGTTCTGATCTTCTGTTCAGTCTCAACCATAGAATATAAAAGGCCATTCTACACTTTTAGCATTTCTCATATCCTGTCTTTTAACATTCTGATCACATGTTGTCTGTCAAACAAACAAGCAAACAAACAACAAAGTGGTTGTTCAGAAGCCAAGACGGAATGCTTACTCGTGTCATGACTCGTTGTCAAGAGTCTTCCTTCAAGAAACATTTTTTCTATTTTACTTGAGAAGGTGCCTATAGGTTGGTTCATAACCTCTGCACACCTGCTTGTCTTCATGCCGTGGGTTAATACTAAGAGTTTGGTATTGTGTTTCAGGTCCCCAAGATCTACTGGGAACTCTCAACAAGGCGTGTTCTCTTCATGGAATTCATGGAAGGTGGACAGGTGAATGACAAGGCCTACATGGAGAGGAATGGCATCAATGTCAGTGAGGTAGTATTCCTTCGCTCCACGACTTCAACCAATGACAGGGAAGCAGAGAAACAAAACAGCAATATCACGAGGAATTGCTGAAATCATTCTGTTATTAATATTAGTGGCACAAGGTAAATTGTTGGAACAAAATATAGTCAGTTTTTCCCCTGCACTATTATAGTCCTCAGTCTGCTATAGGGTTGCCATCCTCCAGGTGGGGCCTGGAGATCTCCTGGCATTACAACTGACCTCCAGACTGCAGAGGTCAGTTCCTCTGGAGAAATGACTGATTTGGAGCATGGAATCTATAGCATCATACCCTGTTAAGGCCCTTCCCTCCCCAAACTCCTCCCTCTCTGGGCTCCATGCCAACATCCCCAGGAATTCCCCAGCTCAGAGCCGACAATCCTGGTCTGTTAAGATCAGGATGACTTATTAAAACCTGAAGGCGTTCTGTGATTGCAGAACTGTACAGAGCACATGATCTAAATCTTTCTTAGAATGAGCTTCCCTGTAGTACTGGGTGTTCTGAATTAGGGATGGTGTTGAATTTCACAGTCATACTACATTGGCTTGAAAATTCTGGTTAATTTTTGTTTTTCCATTGTGTGATCTCAATCCCCAAGGGTTAATTTTTGTGCTGTTTCTTATTTCCTTGCACCAAAATTTTCCTGCTAAAGATTTTTCGAGCATTATTTTTGTACCCACCGAACCTTGTTGGCATACAAATGCTATAAACGAAATTAATTAATTAAAATATCATCCACAGAAATGAAAAAAGCTCAAAGTGACAACACAAAAACAAAAAAGAAACAAATAAGGACATGCCCATATGTCCCTAGCTCTGATAGAGTTTATTGAAATGTATAGATCTTGATCTCCCCTATTTACAGGAAACAGAAAGCTTACAAGGGCACCTTGCTTAGGTGCACATATCCCCTTCTTTATTATGTACGTGGTGCACTTGAGTTGCTTTTGTAGCTTAAATAGTAATCTACAAAAATAAAACATAAAACACAATTAAAATCAGATTTTAAAACGATCAAAGCGACTATACAGAAATAGCAGCAGATCCTGCCTAGTGGCAGTGACTAACTCAGCATTGCAGAGCAAATACCATTCTCTCCAGCTGGCAACCAAAACCATAGTGGGAAGGGTCCATCTGATTCACTTGTACAGAGTACAGAGTTTGGATCTGGGATCACACATGAGGTGCACATTCTCAGTTTGTGCATGTGCTTTGCCACATTTGGATTGCAACTGTGGGACATGTGGAGAAAAGGGCTTCAAGCCTTCCTCCCCCATGCTGTTTTCCCAGTGGCCCCCAGAACTATTTCAGGTCAGGCAAATGACACAGGGGAGGGCTCAACCCCCTTCTTGATGCACACTGTAGTCATGGTTTGAATCAGGCGCCATGTGCACATGAACGGAGAAGCCCCAAGTCACGTGTGATTCCTACACGGAACATAGGGTGGAGACCCCAGACCTGAACTATATACACCATACTGTGTAAATTGGCCCTTAGGCTGTGTATATATATTTTTTTAATTCAAAAGGTGGGTGCCTTGGCTTCACTGAGATTTGGTAGCACAGGGAAACACATGTGGACGATAATATATTACACGAGAAACATTTATATTACCAAGGGGAAGAGAGTGGTGAGAGAGCCCTTTGGGACATGAGACTTTACCTTTTGAGAATGGACCTTTTGAGAAAGGACCTTGCCTCATATTGTTGAGGACATTCTTCATGGCATAAGAAAATCCCATTACTGGGAAAACTGGCTGTTGCTATTAATGATACTCCTCATATTGTTGAGGACATTCTTCATGGTATAAGAAAATCCCATTACTGGGAAAACAGGCTGTTGCTATGCAAAACTTAGACTGCCCCAACACAGATTGCTGTCTTCTGGTGCTGAGCTGAAAGCACCCCCTTTTGGTGTTTTTAGGGGTGACTTGTAAAGGAGAGAGTGTTTGCTTATTCATTGTCGGTCCAGGAAGCACCTCAGTCTCAGGTGACTTGGTTTCCCCTCAGTAATGTCATCCTGGAGCCAAACCTGTTTGATACCGTAACTATCGCAATGTCATCATATTCACAATAATTGCTGATTGCCTGAGATAGCCAATATGACTATTCTCAGGAAGAAGCCTGTAAGCACCTTTGAAATACTGACACAGCATGGAGATCCTTGTGCTGTGGAGGCAGCTTCTGCCAAAGCAGTATCTTTAAAAATCTGCACAGCCAATCAAATCTCCAATGGCCAATCAGAAGTCTTGCTAGGCAAAAGCCCCACCTGGTCCTGCCCATTTTCTGAAAACCCTTAGTGGGCGCCAGGAAAGGTGTTGGCAGGCACCATGCCACCTATGGGCACCAGATTGAGGATCCCTGACACAGAGGGAAACAGGGAAGGTGAATGGAAACAAAAAGTGATGAATATATGCATAAGTTTGTATTTTGTGTGAGCCATTTGGCTGTTGCCCAGAGCACTGCTTTTTAGCCTAAAAAGCAAAATGTATGAACATTTAGTCTGTACATTTGTGTTAGAGTGCACCTTTCTGGTCTGTTTTATGTCCTGAATTGTTGAGTAACATTGCTGTGTGCCTAGAGAGCTCACATTCCATTCTAGTGTCGTCCTGTTTCATTGGCTGGTGCGATGATTCCTGTATACATGGTGTATATAGCTGGGACCTTGGGAACTGCGCTTTGCGGGGTATGTGTGCATGTGTTGGAGGGGAAGGAATCCCTATTTGTAAAAGATGGGAGTAGGTTCTACCTGTCAACTTTCTTCTTCCAGTTAGTGAATTCTGATTGAATCCGTTGTGACTGCTTTTTTCCTGATGCCGTATTGATGAGCATCAAAATGCCACTTTGTTGAGTAGCTATCAGAAGGCTCTGGCATAAAATCAATTGTACTTAATCCGTATGTTTGTCTGTCTGTCTCTGAAGTCTGGAGGGTCCTTCCCTTGTCGTCTTTTTATTCTGTGGCAGAGTTCACTCAGCACCAATTATAGACATTCCAAAATATACCCAGAGGGGGGAGTCAAGTCATGTGTTCATAATCTTCCAAGAAGCTGCATCTACATTCTCATATACTTTCCACTAGAAGGAATTGCTCATACATGTGAGTCCACAGAAGTCACTTTAATGTATTAATTGCCAGTAGTGCAAAGGAAAATTAGAACTTAGAAACACTACTACTTTCCCTTGGTTTTCTTATTTTATATAACATTAGTTCCATAATTTATAGTATTTTCCATCACGCTTAAGACTGACTTAAGAAGTGGAATCCAAGATAGGACAATGCAGGTGAAAGAGCAGTGCTAAGAAAGTATGGGCAGGCTTGATACTCCGTGTCTTGGGTCACTGAGGTTACCAGGAACAGGAAGCATGTTTCGCCCCCACCGCAACAGAATCCATATTTTACTTTGTCCCATATAAGTAAATGGCTACTATTCATTCATAAGGAGAAAATTGTGAAGATATGGTGAAGTGAAATTGTGAAGACACTGTTGCAGTGCAGGCAAAACTAACTGGCCCAGCTAACTGGCTGGGATCTCGCAGAAGTGTACAGTGCACTCTACAGAGTTCCCTACAATTTACAAGATTTCCTAACACATAAATTCCACCTGTTGCAATGGTAGATGTTTTGTTTTCCAAACCGAAGAGCCAGCGCTGTCCAGAGACATTTCTGTGATCGTGTGGCTGGCATGACTAAATGTTACCTTCCCACCCAAGCGGTACCTATTTATCTACTTGCAGTTTCTTCCTTTGGAACTGCTAGGTTGGCAGGAGCTGGGGGCAGAGACAGGAGCTCACTCCGTCACGTGGCACTAGGGTCTTGAACTGCCAAGCTACAGACCTTCCGGTCTGCAGCTTCAGCGTCTTAACCTCTGAGCCACTGCGGCCCCAGATGTTTTGTTAGCACTCACTATATGCCAATATGCTGATGTCATATTATTTTTTCTGCTACTCCATGGAATCAGAGCCCCATGCGCAGTTATGCAGACCAATTTCTTTTGAAACTGCTCCTCACTAGTAAAACCATGTTGAATCGTGGCTTTGACCTACTAATTAAAAGCAGAGCACCCCCCTGCCTCCTATATAGGTTTAATATAATGGAAGACATGACAGACTTCCAGAGCATGCTTACTTTGACTTCAGTTCTGTGCAGAATATTTGCAGTGCAATCATATTGTAATTCAGAAGTAAAGTCCCATTGATTTCAAATAGGCAACCTTAACATTGCAGCTTCAGGGCTCAACAAGGTAAAACGGGGGAGATTTCTTGATCACCTAGTGTATTTTTGAAGGTTGAAAAGCAGTCACAAGTCCCTTGATGATGGATGGTGTCATTGCGTCAGGGACGTTGTGCGATGTCCACCCCCACCCCCAGAACACCCCCCAAACCCACCCTCCAGGGCAGCAAGGGGACCTGGCAACCCTATGGTTGGTACTCCTTTCCATTGTCCCTTGCACTGTGGACACGATAGAGTCCATAAGTAAAAGCTTAGTCATGCATGGCATGTGCCCATCCAAAGAGTTGGAAACTAATAGAGCTTCTTTCTCATGTCCTGAGAATTTATAATCTACCTGGGGGAATCCCATCCTGGGGTCATTTGGATCTTCCTGCCCCAATGAGGAAGAGTGTAGTTTCTAGCCATTTGGCTCTAAGCCGTCTCTGTCCCTTTTGAGTGTGACCTGGCAGCAGAGTGTGAGGTAGTAAGCTATTTTCCTGCTTTGGCCAGTACTGTTAGCATAACTAAGAACTGGTGTGCTCCATGCTAGGAGCTTGACAGCTCCTTCCTCCAACCTCCTCTGCTCTGTAGCTTTGCCCCTATATGTGGACAGAGAGCTGTCACAATCATTGGAACACTGGATGAATTATTCGGTGAAGGGCATTTCACCACAAAGGGTAGAACAGAAAGAAGTAAATGACTTAGAGGAATATTGATGCAGGTGCACCATTCTGAGTCTGAAACTCTCTGTCTTTTCTCTGCCTTACCAACTCAGCTTTCTAGAATCAGACTAGATAGGATGCAAGAGATCCGTAATCCTGAATTCTCATTTCCCCCCTGATAATAATTAGAAGACCAGCACAGATGCTTGGAACATAAGGGAAGTAATGCTGGGAAGGAGAGTGCTTGACCATTTCCTATATGGTGGTGTTTCCTTCATCTAAGGTGCCTCCTGCTGGTGTCTATGAAGTTACCTCTATTGGTACTTGTGGAGTTACCGTGGAGCTAGGGGAGGGCAATGTAGATCAGGGAAACAGTGCAGGAGCAAAGGAACCATCCCTTCCCAGTGCCCTTCCCCGATATTCAAAGCTGGCACAAATGGCTGCTAATCTTTTTAAATTAAAAAAGCAAAGAATGCATGAGATTCTGACTACAGATCTCCCATGGTGTGCCTGGCCTCATGCTTAAACTGGGAGAGCCCTAGCACTGTAGTACAGCCTCTCTGTACCTCATGATTATGACCACCCCATTTCAGTATCCTCCAAAGAAATGTGCCACATTTATCTGGGAGGGGCAGGGAGGAATCTGTACTAAGCAGGATTTCTTTTTGTAGAGCGATGCAGCTGTGAAAAGCAGGCTGAGCCGCTCTCCTCGAAATGGAAAGGATCCCTGAGGTGAAAGCTCCCTTCAAACCAGGTTACTGACATTTACTTAATGCCGTCTGTAGCGGGATTATCATTAAAGCTGCCCAAAAGCACATTAATCTCTCTGGATCCGTCCGAGCACTGGACTGTAATGGCATTTAATCAGAGAAGCCTTTGATTTCTAAAGACAAGTGCAAACACTGAAATATCTGCCTGTGGAACAGTTACTTATTCATGTGCAAGTGCCGCCTAGGATGGGAACATAGCTGGAGGACTGACGGAGGGGAGGAAGGCGGGAGAGGCTGGCTTCTCATGAATGCGGAGGCAAAGAGAAGTTGCACAGATGCACGTTTAGGAAGGAGCTCTTTAGGCAAAGAGGCGATCCCTGGATCAGGGCATAGATAGGAATCAAGAAGACAGAGAAAGAATTCTGCAATACTTGAATGTGTTCAGATGCAGTCTGTTGAACCAATGTGGTAGAGTTGTTAGGATATTGGATCAGAACTGGGAGGACCTAGCTTCGAGTCCCCACTCTGGCTGTCAAGCTCACTGGGTGTCTTTTGGCCAGCCCCCCTCCCCTGCCTTTCTCTCCCAACCTAACTTACTGCACATGGTGGTTGTGAGGATAAAATGCAGTGGAAGAGCTGTGTGTGCTGCCTTTGGAATCAAGCAGGGCTGCCCAACATCCAGGTGGGACCTGGAGATCTCCTGGTAGTACAACTGGTCTCCAGATGAAAGAGATCAGTTCCCTGGAGAAAATGGCTGCTTTGGAGGGTGGGCTGTATGGCGCTCTACCCCACAGAGGTCCCACCCCTCCCCAAATCTCCAAGGATTTCCCAACCCAGAGCTTGGAACCCTAGCAGAAAGGTGGGATTAAAAAGGATGGATTGAAGGAAGACAGACAGACAGGGGAGAGAGCTAAGGGATGGCAAAGTGTTTTTACCATATTCTTCCTTCTGGGGAAATGCTGAAGAATGAATGTTCTTCCATCCTCACAAATTAATTCCCTCCCAGAGCCTCGGGCTCCTCTATAAGGTTGCTGTCATCGAACAATTGGGCTTAACAATTATGGAGCACGTGCTCAGCTGGGGCAATGAGAAATGTGGTAAACATTTGGTAGGGCCCACAAGGGTGGTATGAAATGACCCGCAGGCTGCCAGTTGGCCATCCCTGTACGAGATTGGATGGTGATATTAATTTGATAGGTTTCTGCAAGTGAGCTAGGCTTCTGAGAGTACCACTGTTGAACGACCCTGTCCCTAGAAAGTTCACCAACTTCTTTACTGCACCAGTGACTTTGGAAATCCTCTGCAACTCTGCTGCAGCTTCTTTGGCTCCCTTTCTCAGACCTTGTGTGCATGATAAGCAAGCTGTTGTAGTCACAGATATAGCAGAAAGACCGTTCTCTGAGAATCTTGCTTATGTGTTCTATTTAATCTGAATCTCTTGTGTGTCCTGTTTATGGCCTCATTTCTCTCAAACACTACATTAATAGCTCTTCTGTTCCTTTCTGAATGTCTCCCCCACCTCGGAGCCATTCAGAGAAAGTCTGCTGTGCCACATATCTAACATTTATCGAACATTAGTGACTGGGGACAGCTCAAGAGCCCAGTTGTTAGATACCATTTGGTTGTCAAAACATACAATTCCTGCAGCCATCAGGTAGCTACAACAATCACAGCAATGATATTTGTGTGTTTTCTGGTGGGTTAAAGGCTGTTCATGCTACACAAGAATAATTATTTTTAGCAATAAAGAGCTGTAAGTGAATTATCTCAGGGGTATGTGCTCTGCATTGTAAGTCTGCCTCCCCCTCTCTGCAGGATGATTGTGAGTTGCAGCTGCAATGAAATTACAGCAAAGTTTCTAAGCCTTTTGGTTTTCTAATTGAATGGACAACTGCCTCAGAATGGAGCCAAGAAGGTAGATAGAGGGCAAAGACAAGAGAGAGAGCCCAAGGAGAGCTCACCTTAAATAGCCAAATTGTAACCTGAGGCAATGGTCATGTGGTCACAGGTTCCCAGGAAATGTAACAAAAAGAATAATATTCCAGGATGGATGGGACAAAGAAAAATGACAGTTGGGTAATTTAGGATTCATGTGCAGCCGGGAGCCACAAGGTATAGATAGGGGCTCTGAGGCAAGTGATGCTCTGCCTTCTTGGTGCTTGGGGGGGGTCAACAGTGGGAGGGCTTCTAATGTCCTGGCCCCACTGGTGGACCTCCTGATGGCACTGGTATTTCTGGCCACTGTGTGACACAGAGGGTGCGTTCAGATGGGGTGCTTCTGCCGGCATAAACGCGATCACACTTACCTCCATCTTCCGGATCCCTCTGTTGGACGCCCGCTCACACGCTGTGGGCATCGGCATTTTTTTTTTTAAAAAAAGCACAGTTTGAGCATGTGCATAGGCAACCATTCAGAGAATGGCGATCTTTGCACATGCTCAACCCCCCCATTACATTTAAACTTTAAAGGTAAGCACTTACCTTTAAAGTTTAAAGCCCAACCTGGCCTCCCTGGAGTCCCGGACTCCTCCGGGAAGTTAAACTAAGGGCTTTTTTAAAAAAACAAACGCTCAGGGCGAAGCTTCACCCGAGCGCATATTGCTTCCTTAAAAAAAAAATGGCGGGGGAAAGCCGGAAGCCTCAGGCTTCCGACGGAAGTGTCTCTGCAACGTTGGAGAGCGATCAGATGCCGGGATAAAACAGAAGCCACCGTTGCACTCAGTATACCACCACTTGGGACCTGGTGGCAGAGTGCAACGGTGTAGAGGGCTTTACCCCGGTTAGGGAGAGGAGGCAGATGTGCCCCGTCTGAACGCCAGTGAGTACAACGGTTGAAACCGGCACCCTAACCGGTATAAAGCCCCCGTCTGAACGCATCCAGAGTGTTGGACTGGATGGGCCTTTGGCCTGATCCAACATTGGCGTCTCTTATGTTCTTATGAAAACTCTTGGGGAAAGGGTGAGACAAAGGAAGGGGCAGAGGGATCCAATCACTTCACGGCTTCGGTGCTTCATTACTTGGATAGGTGGCAGGAAGGCTTTCTAGCTGGTTTCTGTTTTTTTTAAGAATGGCTTAGGAGGGGGGAGACTTCTGTGCAGGGACTTTGGTCCTCTGTCAGAACATAGATTCTCTTCAGGTTTGCTACTGTCTGTGTTCATGGAGGCCAGGGCAGTTGGTCTGCATCACAGTCCTTGTGTGGATGCAGAAGTGCAGAAGGTTTCTGTAGTCCCAGGTCCACATCTGGCTTGGCATACTTCCTTGGCACAAGGCTTCCCTTGGCCACAGTGTACAGTCCATAGTCCAGCATTGGACACTTCTCTTAGGACTAGAAACAAAAGACCGCAGCTCTGTCTATTGCCCTGGCACATGCTCTTCACAGACCAACAAAGAATCTTTAATAGTGCCATCTGAAGTGGCTTCATGGCTACAGTTGTATTTATTTCCACAATGGGCCTTATTCCTAGTATATATGTTAAGGTTTTGAAATTGCTGAGGTAAAAACTTTCTAATATAGATATAGTTGAATTCTTAGAACATTCAAGAGAGTATATTTGTAGTTTTGTTTCAAGGTTTTCTAGTTCTTTCTTTTAGAGGTATTTTGTTTAATATATTTCAGCACTAACACAGTTCTTATTAATGTTTCTTCTGGAGGATAGTATTTGCTTACAGTTTCTAGATTTCTTCCTTCAGAGTTCTAGGATTTCCTTAAGATATTACAGCTTTTCACTAACTCCTGAGGTGTCTAAGCTTCTCTCCTTTATCAGAGACCAGGGTTCTCTTCCCAACCCCTTTCACTGGCAGGAAATTATTCTGTTTGTCCCTAAGAAGTAATAACTCCTTTTACTATTTGGCTTGTATGGGTGTTCACTTTAACGACCCAGACCTTCTGCCAAATCCTTCTCCAGTATCCTTTGTCTGTATAAGGCTGTTCTGTAGCTTTCCTGACTGAGAATCTAAGTTCTCTCTCAGAGCAATTTTAATATATTTAAGACAATGGGGTTTCTCTTCTTCTCTCTGTAGAAGTCCTTTTCTAACTATTGCCTGTCAGAAAACACTGACTCCCAAATGTCTCTTCTCTCAGAAGCCAAACCCTTTGGCTACTGATCCAGACATTACATTTCAAACAAAGACCAAAGGCAAAAGACCATTTTCCCTCCAGATCAGCTGTTTTATTTCCTCTCTCAGTGGGTGTTGGCCAGTCAGAGAGTGAGTAGAACAGCCAATCATATAAGCTGTGCACTCCGAGGAAGATTAACCCTTGAACTCCCTGACTCTCTGACACAAGCAGCATTTTAAAAGCCTGCTTTTCTTTGCAATCTGTCACAGCACCATTATGAGTAATTTATCTCCCAGCCTGAGCATGTCAGACCATAAACTATTAAAACCCAGAACACCCATTACGATGCCCTTTACCTTTCCATGAAAACCTTCTTCCTTGCCCTGTCTCATCTCAAGAAAGACAACTTGCCTCTCCCAGCTGGCTTTGGAGAACCACTATAATAGAAGATGTGTGGTGAAGAGAATATGGATGTCAAGCACCTCTGACTCTCCAACAGCAGTCTGAGACTCAGGTCTAAAGTGGCAAAATTAGCAGTGCTACATGCTACAGTGTCAGTGTAGGGAGATTTATGACATCATGATGCTGTATAAAAGGCCAGGCCCAATGAGGTGGTACAGTCCTGGGGAGATAGAATGGACTGGACCATTTCACTGTAGTTGGGTATCATACGTTTAATGCCTCTCTATTTTTAAAAAGTTGCAAGTAGAAAACTAAAGTGAGCAATAGGTTGGGCTAGAACTTGTCATCCTGGTACGTTACTTTTCTTCATGCATACTTCTTTTCCCCCACGGGGTAGCATCCAATAATGGAATCACCCTTGAAATGCTGTAGTCTGCACAACTGTTTCAGGATGCAACCGCCTCATTCTGCTCATTCCAAACCGAACCCTTTCCATCAATGATGAACCAGCTCTGTGGCTAATTACCCCTTCATTTCAGCCATACATTCTACAAACCACATGACAGCCCTATATTTCTCCCTCTGTGTTGCAAGGATGTTAGCATCTCCACTCTGGGAGAGCAAATACCCCATATCTTCTGCCTTTGCTTTCTGTATCATCCCACACTCCCACTCATGAGGAATGCAGCTGACAGCTGTGATGCTGAGCCAGCTATAGTGTCCAGACCTTCCCTCTCCCACTGCCTTTGCTAATTTCACACAAATTTGACCGGGGACCTGCAAAGGCAGGATTTAAAAAAACACACATCCACTAATCCAATTAACCTTCGATTAAGGTTCCAAAATCAATGGTATTCTTTTGGCCTGAGGAGGTAATATTGAGCCCTGAAAAATGAGCTACATCATGACCTTTACTTTTAATGAGATCAATAGAAGTTAGTGTCGCCATCTCTTAAAATAATTGGCAAATATTATGGCTGGATTAGGGCCAACAGCTAGTATCTGTTCTAAATAAAAAGGGACAGGAATAAATAGAATCAAACATGAAAGGACACTGCTCTATCTGCTCCATCTAAGAGTTTACAGTGGTCAGAGGGGAGATGAAGTCACCAAGGCAGAAACTGGGTTGGACAGTGTGCAATGCATCTAGGATACAATAGAGCGCATCAGTCCATGTTGCCTTTTAGAATCAGACATACTGAGAACTGCAACACAGACATGATAGTCAGGTGAACTCACTTTCAACAAACTTCATTGTGTACATGTGAAGTGAGTGCTTCGATATTTTTTGATGGAATTCATCTTGATTACCACACCAAGCAGCTTTGTGCCTGGAATATAGTTACTTGTGCTACGGGGTCAGGTTGTATCTTAGTAATAAGTAACAAGTTGCAGAATGTATCCTCTGGGATCCTCTCTTTGCTCCTGTGCAGTTGGATACATCTGTTAAAAGACCAACATAGCATACTCTGCTTGCTTTTTGCACCTGTGCATTCAGAAGCATCTGTTTGTGAACTGACTGGCAGACAGCTGAGTAGTGAGCCTTGAGTAGTGAGTCAAAGATTTGGATCCTGTGAATGAGTTTCAAGCTCACTAAATAGTCTCTGCCATGGAATGTACTTCTTCTTCCTCTAAAACTTCTGTTTAAATAAGGGCCAATTGCAAAACAGTGATCTTGTGCAAACAGGAGTTGTAGAAGAAGTGAGCTCTGTGGTAGACACTGTCTAGTGTGCACGGAACTCATTCATAGGATCCCAGCCATAAATCTCAAAATGGAAGCAAATGATTACATCCAAATTAGTTTGGATGTATCCACACAGCTCAACAAGCAGCTGCTTCCCTGAATACAACCAGTGAACAGGTGAGCTGAACCAGTATCCTTGCTTAAAGCATCAGCTTTCACTTTTTTTAAAAAGCCCTTAGTAGCTTGGGCTAAAGAAGGGAATACTGGCTCCACATGACCCATTTTTATGTATAAAATCTGCTGAAACTCATGAGTGTTTTCCCTTAAAAGGGTCATCTGAGCCCTGCAACTTTCTGTCCTTTTGCTGTTTGGCAGTAGTGCTGTCTTGGGGGTTTGGAGGACATCTTGGTGAGCTTACTTTGTGAGATACCAGTGGCCCAGTGGAAGTCCTTCCGCAGTGACATGTTCCAGGAATTTCCTTTGCCCGCCACTTCCCCCTTGCAAGAAGGCCAGTTGTTTTCTCCTAGCTGTAGTTCCCACACAGGTTTCCAGCATCAAGTGGAAAAAAGTGGCTGGGAGAAGGGTTGATTGATGGGGAAGAGTTACGCACATACACCCTTGTCACTGTTTCTCCCCTGTTAATCATGCCCTCCTCTCCAGTGCTTTATGCGTAAAAAGCATTGCCTGGGGTTCCCAGATGCCCATTTTACTTCTGGAAGTTTAGATTTGCCCAGAGTGCTATCTCAGTCTCCACAACAGGGAAATTTGCCCCAGAAATGTCAGGAGAGACAATGTTCCGTGTACGCTTCTGGCTCTTAAGGTCCCTGGATCTGATGGTGGTGTTTTTAATCCCAGGAAACATTGAGGAGTTGAGGATTCTAGTCCAAACGGAACCCTCTAAGTTTTCTAAGTTTCTCACAGAAGCTTTCATGTCCCCTCTCCCAACTCCTTCAGAGATTTAGTGCTCTTCAAGTAAGGGTGTTAAAATTTTGTTTTAAATCAATTTTCTTAGGCTCTGGTGGTTACCACCAGAAGCTGAACCATTCTTTGTATCCATTTTAAGGATGAGAAAAAAAGACCTATAGCCAGCAGCTTAATAAGTATATGGTGACTGTGGCCTTCTCCAATCTCACACATACCCTCCCTTTTCTAAGTTTGTTGATGCCTTCCTCATTCCCACTGTGTTATCACGCCCATGCTAACCGTCCTTGTTTCGCAGGGGAATTTGTAACTCTGCCAACAAAATATGTTGGAGGATGAGAAATGAGATAAACTTAAAAAGCTCATTTCATTTTTTAAAAGGATCTACAGGACCATGCACTTCATACCTTTATTGTCTGTGTGGACAGGAGCAGTATACATGGTTGTGGGGAGGCGCTCAACACCCCCTCTCAAAATTCTGAAGGTTCCTATAGACTCAAAGGGGTTGGGGACTGTTGGTCTATGGTATAGTCAGTATTGTATACTCTGACTGGGGACAGCTCTCCAGAGACTCAAGTGGAGTCTTTCACATCACCCACTGCCGGATCCTTTCTTTTTCAACTGGAGATGCCAGGGATTGAACCTAGGACTTTCTGCTTGCAAAGCAGATGTTCTACCATTGAGCCACAGCCCCTCCTCTCTAAGGGAGGGCAAAACCTCCTGGATACCTCTGTTACTGTTGTCTATCATATTTTTATCCCACCTCCACTTGAAGGACTGCAGTGCAGCATAAGATGGGTCTTCTTTCCTCCATTTTATCCTTACAGCAACCCTGTGTGGTTGGTTAGGCTGATAAAGAATAATTGGCCCAAGGCTACCCAGTGAGCTTCATGGCTCTGGGGATATGAACGCTGGTGTCCCCAGTCCTTGACTGACATTCTAACCACTATCCTACGCTGGCCTGATGACAACAGTGAAGGATCAAAAAGAACAGCGGAATTGTACAGCATCTAGGAGAGAATGCCTTTCCTCACAGGCTTACCATCTAAGGAATAGGCAAATGGGAACAGGAAAAGGGGAAGGGGTGTAAGGGAAAACAATGGAGATACAAAATTAAAATATAATTTAATTAGGAATGGCATGCCAAAGTGGATATGTCTTGAGGAGCTTTGTAAAATGTGGAAGGGACTGAGCAGCACAAATATCTGGAGGCAATGAGTTCCAAAGATAAGGTGATGCTGATGAATATGGATGGAGGCATGCAATAGCAGATGTAATCTTTGGTCTACATAAGACTTTGGTACCAGAGGACTCCAGGGCTCCAGAAAGAAGAAATTAAAGAGAGAACATAACACAGCTAATATTGTGTAACAGAGAGGGCTTTCAGAATTCAAGGTTACTGCCTTTTGCTGTGCAGAACTACCTGTCCACAATAAGCATGTGATATATCTGGACTACATTGTGCAATCCCTTTGATACTGAGGATAAATTATCCCTTTCTTACTCAGCACCGTGCTCTTTTCTTAGCAGGTATTTACAAACTGCTGTTGCATCCCTCTTGACTCATCCTTTTAAAACTCACAAAGCCTGTCTTATTGTTCCTTAGTATTTTTTCTTCCTGGTTTCATGAAGCTCCCCAAATCCCTGTCAAGTATTTCATACTGCTGCTAACTCTGCAGTTCATCTTATTAAGGACATAAGAATTGCCACACTTTGAGCCAGACCAGCACTCCATCTAACTTAGCATTTTTTTTCTACAGTGGCCAGCCCAACTTTATCAGTCCTTTGCTATAGTATGATAGAAGTATACTGCTTTTGAAATTGGAGGCTTCACTGTTTTTTTCCATTTACATTTCATTAGTATCCAGTCATGTTTTCATTGGTGAAGAGGCATTCCACTGTTTGTTTTCTTTACAATTCTCTGCCCCCCCCCCCAGTCCAGTGCAGAGTACCTTGGCTTGAGTTCAGTTCTCCACAGGAAATTTATCAGTCCTTTGCTATAGTATGATAGTCAGAAGTATACTGCTTTTCAAATTGGAGGCTCCACTGTTTTTTTCAATTTACATTTCATTAGTATCCAGTCATGTTTTCATTGGTGAAGAGGCATTCCATTGTTTGTTTTCTTTACAATTCTCCGTCCTGTCCCGCAGTCCAGTGCAGAGTACCTTGGCTTGAATTCAGTTCTCCACAGGAGATCTTGGGATTGTGGTGGAGAGCTTCATGTAAATGTTGACTCAGTGAGTGGAAGCAGTGAAAAAAAGGCAAATTCTATGCTAGGGATTATTAGAAAAGGGGCTGAAAACAAAGCAGCCAATATCTCAATGTCCTTGTATAGATATATGGTGCAGATGCATTTGGAATACTGTATACTGTTCTGGCTACAGTATCACAAAAACAATAGTGTAGAGCGTGGGGGGGGGAAGTATAGAAAAAGGCAATTTAAATGATTAAGGGGCTGGAGCAACTACTTTGTGTGGAAAGGCTGAAGTGTTTAGGGCTTTTGAGTTAAGAGAAAAAAAGACCATTTAGGAGGGACATAATAGAGGTTTATAAAATTATGCATGGCGTGGCAAAAATGAATAGAACATTTTCTCCCTCTCCCATGGTACTAGACTTGGGGGCATTCAGTAAAGCTTTTGGGCAGTGCATTAACAACAAATACAAGGAACTACTGCTTCACTGTTGAATTCACTGCCACAGAATGTATGATGCCGACTAATTTAGAAGGATTTTAAAACTTCTGGAGGACAGGGCTATCAGTGGCTATTAGTGATGACGATTAAACAAAACCATCATGTTCCAAGGCATCAGACCTCTGAATACAGCTGCTGGGAGCCAATAACAGGGAACGGGGACCTTGGCCTTTCATGCCTTGCTTTTAGGCTTTGGGGGGATATCTGCATGATAGCTATAAAAAATAGGATTGTTACTCAAGATACCTGGGGGAATATATGTGTAGGCCCTTTGCATGTGCACCACCCAACCCTGGTATGCCTTCATAAGTAGGGTTGCCAGGTCCCCTTGCTGTTGTGGTGGTGGGGATTTGGGGGGGGCATTCCAGGGGTGGGCGGGACTTCACACGTGATGCTGTGGTTTGGGGGCAAAACTCTATGGGTTTTTTGCCGTCATCGCTGTGTGACGTCCCCAGCAAAATGATGTCACCCAGAAGTGACATCATCACATTGGGGGGTATTGCACAATGACATCCCTCTTTGGGGGTGGGGTTTCCCCTGCTGGCCAGCAGTGGATTGAAGCCCCCCCCAAAAGGCAAACCCCTGCTGGGACCTGGGGGCTGGTGACCGTAATCCTAAATCTGTATACACAGGTTAGTACTTGAGATGATATTTGGGGACATTTGAAAGAGAGAAAGAAAAAGAGACCTCTAGATTTGAATTAAATTGAAATTTCTTGAAAGATTCACCAAAAAAAGTTGAGGATCAGATAAGATGCAACAAAAGATGTATAATCCTAATAGAACAATTTGCCTTTAATGAGTACACAAGATACATATAAGTTAAAAACATACAAAAGTATGCAGACCAGAGTAAGGAAATACATAGATAAAATTATTTAGACCAAACATGTTTCAACTAAATAGTCTTCTTCAGTAGCGTCTAAAAGATGGTGTTTTCCCTTGAAAGTACACACACAAATATAGTAAATCATCAAGAGTATCTACACAGTATATAGTTGGACTAGCCCCTTCAATAACTCTTTACAGGTCTTGTTTTAGAAAACCTAAAATATATTAAAAAAGGAAATGTGAACATGATTTTCACTTATGGCATATTTTAATTAAGATAATTTTAAAACATTTTACACCAACCAAGATATACAATTTCCACTGTATCATATATTTGCAAGGTTGTTAAAGTGCCATCTATTCATAATTGGTGGAGTACATTGTCAAAAAGATAATTTCCAGCTCCTGGAAGAATAAAAAGTAATATTGCTGCAGTCATGTAGACTACAAAAGATGGTAACTAAATAAGGAATTCAGACAGCTATGATTTAAAACAAAGCAGTAGAATTAATGGTTGCCCAGGAAGCACTAAAGTTGCATGAACATATCGAAAGCGCCACCATTCAAAAAAAGCCTGTATCCAGAGTAAATATAGACAGTCTAGTCAGGCACAATCCCTATGGGATCTCAGTGCCAGTTGCCCAGGAAGCACTAAAGTTGCATGAGCATATCGAAAGCGCCACCATTCCAAAAAAGCCTGTATCCAGAGTAAATATGGACAGTCTAGTCAAGCACAATCCCTATGGGATCTCAGTGCTAGATGATCCTTCAGAGAGCTAACTCCTGGTACTTATACACCAAAGAGCTCAAGCTCCAAGGTTTTCAATAAATATCACCTGTAAAGGGTTCCTGAAGGCTTGAGCTACTGACCCTTTATCTTAAAGATATATAGTCTTAAAGCAAAAATGTAACAGTGTAGATACTAAAAAGCCACAATAAGGCATAGGTAAAGGTTGCCTTGCTCGAAAGCCAGTCGAATCCGACTCTAGGGTTGCGGTGCTCATCTCCGTTTCAAAGCCAAAGAGCCAGCGCTGTCCAAAGATGTTTCCGTGGTCATGTGGCCGGCATGACTAAACACCAAGGCACACGGAACACTGTTACCTTCCCACCGAAGTGGTACCTATTTATCTACTTGCAATTTCTTGCTTTCGAACTGCTAGGTTGGCAGGAGCTGGGACTAGAGATGGGAGCTCACTCCGTCATGCGGCCACTCGGGTCTCGAACTGCTGAACTACCGACCTTCCACAGCCTGCAGTTCATCGTCTTAACCACTTGAGCCACCACAGCATAGAAATATATAAAATGTATAAAAAGCCAATGCTTAATCATGGCAAACAGTGACCCATAGGTAATTATATTTTTAATTTAAAAATCCAGATAAGTTCTTGTCTGCTGAATTTCTGGTACAGTTGTAAGCTGGGTGATTGAATCTTTTTGATGACCCTAAATTGCAGGTCCTTTTCAATATGTCCCATGGTCATGAAATGCTTGACCAGCAGAGTCTGCATTTTTCTAATTTTTATGCAGCTCTTATTCTCACCGATCCTGGGCTTGACCATCTTTTTACAATACCCAAAACTGGGAAATGCAAAAACACAAAATTGGAAAATGCAATGAAAATCAGTTCAGCAGTTTCTAGTGGAACTGGTCACATTAAATTAGGTGTCCAATGCTCCCTCTAAGCTGTGGAATTCTGTGAGCAAAAATTCTACTTGGTGAACTACTGGTATTAAAGTTGTGAGCAAGCGATTTGGCTGCTGCATACATTAGTTTGCTCTGGAGCCATCCTTCCTGAGCTAAGACAAAAACGTGAGCCGGCAGCTAAAAATCTGTGAGCTAGCTCACCGTAACTCAGTTTAGAGGGAACACTGGGTGTGTCTACCTAGATTTAAGTGAGGTATCCCCAAAAGAGAAGGAAAAGGCGAAGGAACAGAGGGAAGAGAAGGGGGGGAGAGAGAAAGGTTCGAGTTTGAAGTAGGAATAGAAAGGGTAAGGGTGAAGGGGTGCAGCAGCACTGGGTTTTGTAGTTTAGCGGAGTGAGGCTAGGAGGAAGGTTGTGTAGAGAAGCAGCATGATGCCCAGGAGCTAGTTGGAAGAAAATGGAAGAGAAAAGGGAATGTGTTGCTGGTGGAAGGAGAGTGATTGCCAGCATGGAGCTTCTAATCTAGAGAGTGGAGGAGGGAGAGGGAACGGGAGCAGGGGAATGGTGGATAAGGAATTTGGGTGGGACTGAGCTTACGCCAGGAACCAGTGTGGTGAAGAAAGGGACCTGTGTGTGTGTGTGTGCCATCAAGTCACAGTCAACTTATGGCAACCCCATAGGGTTTTCAAGGCAAGAGACATTTAGAGGTTGCCATTGCCTGCCTAGTGACTCTGGACTTCCTTGGAGGACTCCCATCAAAGTACTAGTCAGGGCAAACTCTGCTTAGTAATTCAAGAGCTGATGAGGTTGGGCTTGACTGGACTATCTAGGGCAGGGCAAAAAGATGCTCAGGGAAGGTTAATAAGGGAGAGAGACCTTACGTTGACTGATCCTGAAATATAAACATTGTCAAGAGTCCCCAGGGGTGGAGGGACAGTCCTGAAGCGAAGCTGAACGAAACTGGATTGAACCTTGTCCAAAGTCATGGTGGTGGAAGAATAGTTCTGAGGTTAAAAACTGAATGTAAAATAGCAATCTAAAAGAGAGTCTTGACATTTGTATCCTTTTCTGCCAGTTGTGGGAACAAGATTTTCTGAGTACTTGAGTTACTTCAGGGTGCAAGGGTGCTTAAGGGGCAGGAGAAGAAGTTAATCTGCTGATTAAGCTTTTATTAATTTACCAGGCAGGTCTGTCTTCCGAGGGGACTCTCTTCAGGAGAGTGGAATGTCAGGTTGCTGACCCACAAGCACTGGTAATTCAGTTTGGTTTGACGGTGGGGAGATTCCATGGAGGCACAAGTCAGACTCTTGATGAATTTGTGACAGTTTGTCCTGGAGGTCAAGCTGTCTCATTATGAAATGCCATTCGGTTGAGAGTAATTCCTACTATGAGATTCTGATTCGAGCCAAGATGGAGTCTGCCTGTACCTTTGGCTGCATATGCCTTGGAGTGTAGGAGGCTCTGGCCTTCGGGAAGGGCAGGCCTCGGTTCCTGCCGGAGCGCACCGGAGCACTGCTCCGACAGTCAGGTGCCCAGGGGG
>NW_015170887.1:2583015-2586341 GCF_001447785.1 Gekko japonicus
AGTAGTTTAACTGGTGTACAACCAGCATAAATGTTAATCTGGGTATAGCAACTGGCAGTCTGAGATGAGAATTTTTAAAAATTAGGTCCTTCAATTTATTTTCCAACTGCTTTGTCCCCAGGCACTAATATCACCAGATTCTGCCTTGAGTCCCAGAATTCATGAAATTCAAGCTCTCTCTTTTTAATACTGATTGGTCCGGTAAACAATCTGTTGCAGCTGCTGTTCTCTAATTAAATGAGCATTCATCTCATCATTAATACAGTGTAATATTTTGACATTTATCTTTTTTTTGGCCATTAAATTTTGTTTGTGACAGAAGGCAAAAACCAAAAGAAGGAAATGTAATCAGGAGTAAAGTTCTGAGTGATATTCACTAGAAGGTGTTATTTACTAATCTCTATAAGGCACAGATTCCCACGTCATCCAGGTTACGTCCTCTTAGCCATTAAATTTTGTTTGTGACAGAAGGCAAAAACCAAAAGAAGGAAATGTAATCAGGAGTAAAGTTCTGAGTGATATTCACTAGAAGGTGTTATTTACTAATCTCTATAAGGCACAGATTCCCACGTCATCCAGGTTACTTCCTCTTCAGCCATAGGCTCTCATGGAAGTTCACAAGTGCCTGCACCACATTCCTGGAATAACACATTTGAGCATTCACATTTACATAAACAGAGGCTTTTTCAGAGTCTCTCCCTTTGTCACGTTTACGCACATGCACACATGCACACATACACACGAAGGCGTCTCACCTTGAACAGGCAATTTCACTAGGTGGGCCTGGCAGCACGCACAGCCTGGGTGATATATCAGCTGCCTCTCCACACACTGGGCACAGATAGTGCCTCTTATTATTGCTGCTTTGTGATTAATGTTGATGAACACATTTAAATTTCTGCCAGTGCTCTGGCTGCTGCCTGGGCTAGATGTGCTCAGAATCCCAGCAAGCTGGCTGCGTTCTAGGATGTTGTGCTGGTGGGAGGGGGTGTGTGCGTTTCTCTGCTTCACACGCCTCTTTGAGTCTCTCAGCAATGCATCTTGCAGGCAGAAGCACTCCCCCATCTCAGCCCACACAGAAGGGATTTGCAGGCTAAAGGAGGGAAAGTGGTGCTTTCAGGGGGAGGGGAGAGAATAGGTATTCAAGAGCAAAACCCACATGAGGTCACCTGTCATTGTACTGAGACTCCTACCCTTCAGGCTTCAGGTCTGTTGCCTCATGCTCTGAATTATATTAGCTTTTGAGTGAAAATGGTGTTCTGGAGTTCTGCAAAGAAGTGCAATGGATCTCTGCCTTGGTCCCCGGCATGTACAGTTTCAGTCCTAGGAACCGCCTTATCATTCACATTGCAAATAAATAAAAATAAGCAAACAAACAAGCTTTTTTTTGCTGCATTGAATATTTATTATTATATCCTTGTGGCTCAAGGCAACTTGAAGTTAGAGTGCTGGACTAGGATCTGGGAGTCCTGGGTTCTGATCTCCTCTCTGCTGTGGAAGCTCCCTGGGTGTGCTTGGGCCAATCCCTCTCTGAGCTTAGCCTACCTCACAGGGCTGTTGTTGGGACGATAAATGGAGGAGGGGAGAAGGTTGTAAGCCACTGTGGGTCCCCTACTGGGGGAAAAGTTGGGTTCAACCAAACAAGTAAATGGAGAAACCCAGCCTTGGAAGCAACTCTTACAAGTCCTGCTGATATCTCCATTGTTGTCCTCTTGCTTTAGCTCAGTGATGTCTCGGAGTCTAAAATGTTTGTGTTAATCAGATTAAAAAATCTTGTCAGGTCACGTGCTGGCCTCAGTGGGACTGGGAGGCTGAGTCCCTTGGGGCACAGCCCTAGCCAGTTGGCCATTGGGAGAAGGCCAGTGAAGAAGTAGAACTATCCTTATGCTGCCTGGTTGATTAGCACCCAGTTTTTGGTGCTGTGTTGGGAAGGTTTGACCTGAACATTCTTTCTGCCTACAAACACCTATGTCTTCCCCAGTTTTTGGTGCTGTGTTGGGAAGGTCTGACCTGAACATTCTTTCTGCCTACAGACACCTTGGGTCTCTTTCCCCTGCCTTTGACTCTCATTCATCCTGGTTGCTTCTTGTCTTCTGCTATCAAAGGCTTCCATAGAGGTCAACCATTGTTGTGCCTACACTGCTCCAGTAATCTTTTTTTTCTTTTGTCCCTGAAACTGATGCTCAAGATGAATCCCACTGCCCTATCAGTCAGGCTTCTTAGAGCACATCTAAACACAATACTTAAATGAGTACAGTGGCTCTCAGGTTATTATGAGTTACAAGGGTGAGGAGTCTTAAAAAGACCTTCTCCAATTTTACATTGTGCCTATCAACAAAGGACATTTATAACGTGGAAATTTTAAACGTGCCACTTTACAGTGACCTGACTTTAAAGTTCAGATGAAAGACCATTTGCAAACATCAAAGTGTGTATGTTTTACTAGTAGGTCCATGAAAGAGGTTTTTTTGTTTCATGAGAACATGAAGAGCCTGCTGGATCAGACCAGTGGTCCATCTGATCCAGCATTCTGTTTCACACAACAGCCAACAGTTTCCCTGGAGGGCCAAACCAGTAGGTCATAGAGGCCGAGTCCCTCCCCTGCTGCTGCTTCTTCCCAGGACTACTATTCAGAGGTTTGCTGCCTCTGGATATGGAAGCTTTCTTCAGTCACCGTGGCTGACCATCAGTCACCATTGATGGACTGGTGATGATTAGGATAGGAAGTGAAATGGAAGGTTCATCCACAGAGCACGAGATACTCTGCCACAGAATGTCTGCCATAGAATTCCAGTGTGTTTCAGAGGGTTCTGGGGCATGTTCTAGCGTGCCCAAAATTTATGTGGGACATAGGCCATGTTTATTGGGACTTTCCATTGCTTGGTGTGAACTGAGAGTGTGACACAGAACACACCCAGCACCCTCCAGCACAGGAGAAGATCAGTGCTGTGTGTGTGAGGAAGAGGGCAGGCTGTCTTTCTAGGCTTATCCAACATGGGTCCTTTCATTGGGGAACCTTTGGGAAGCTTTCAAGAAAACAGCAGGGTTTTCTCAAATTGCATTTAAAAGCTACAAGGTTGGTCCATTGGTTTCTTTCCAACTCTGACTCTATCCAGATTTTTTTTTTAAACTAATTTTTGCCCCTGCATTTGTGGGAAGCAATTTCATAAACAATATTGTCAACATATGGCTGGCATTCTTGGAGTTCTTGGAAATGTGATCATCATTCGTGGCTCATCTCCCCTTGTCATTGTGTCTGTCTGTCTGTAACTATATATTGCCTTCCAGTCTGGACACAGAGCTGTGTGGGTGGGAAAGCGCTATAG
>NW_015170887.1:2586414-2604060 GCF_001447785.1 Gekko japonicus
TAGTTTCTGAGGGTAGCCGTGTTGGTCTGCAGTAGAACAGCCAGATTCAAGTCCAGTAGAAGGAGGAGGAGGAGGAGGAGGAGGAGATTGGATTTATACCCGGCCCTTCACTACCCGAAGGAGTCTCAGAGCGTTTTACAATCTCCTTTCCCTTCCCCTCCCCACAACAGACACCCTGTGAGGTAGGTGGGGCTGAGAGAGCTCTGAGAGAATTGCCCTTGAGAGAACAGCTCTGAAAGAACTTGCAACTGACCCAAGGTCACACCAGCAGCTGCATGTGGAGGAGTGGGGAATCAAACCCGGTTCTCCCAGATTACAGTCCGCGCTCCTTACCACTACAACAAACTGACACTAAACAATAGCACCTTAGAGACCATCAAGATTTTCGAGGTATAAGCTTTCAAGAGTCAATCCTCCCTTTGTGTCTGATGGAGCTTTGGCTTTTTAAAGCTTGCTTGTTTATTTATTTATTTATTTATTTATTTATACTTTCAATTTCTATACCGCTCAATCCCGGAGGCTCTGAGCGGTTTACAAGCATTTTACATTCCTAACTAGGGCCTACCATTTTATACCCCTAAAATTTTGTTCATTTGTTATTAATGTAGAATAAGCTGATGAAAATAGAGAAGAAAAAGAGCGGCAATCTTAGCCATATTAGGTTGGCTCCTACAGATGATAAAAATAATACACCAGATTAATATTATTTCTTGTTCTAATGCCCTGCATTTGTGTGAAGTGCCGAGATTGCTTGCTTGGTGAGGGGATCTGTCTAACGTCCTCTGGAATCCACCTTCTTTACAGATCTGTTGGGCCAGCAGAAGGCTTCTTGCTGGTGGCTGCACACCCCCCCCCCCCCCCCCAATGCCTGACACATTATCGTTTGCTGTTTATACTGTGCATTTGGTGATGTGCCAAGGATCATTTATAATAATTGTCTTTTAATTGCTTATTGGACAGCCTGCTGCGGGGCTGTTTGTGTCTTGCTGGGGGATAGAGGTTGTCAGGCAGTTTGTGTCTGTGTGTGTGTGCGCGCGCGTTTGCACGTGTGCTCTTACATGGCTGTTTTGTTGCATAAGGGAGGGGCGAGCATGCCCCCACTGTGAAGGGGAGATGCAGAGCTCCAGGGCTGTTGACTGACTCTAAGCAGGCTTTTAACTTTAATAAAATGGTGCAGCGATAAGGAGGTGATTGTGGAAAGGGGGGGGAAATTGATGAAAGGGGAGCAGAGGCAGTGGTGACAGGATGATTTAAACAAGCTTCGTGGTGTCGTTTCATCTTTGCAGACATCATAAATCAGACGAACCATCCAGTCGAGCCAGGAGGGGTGGAGAGTGAGGAGCAGGGAAGGGACTGTGAGATTCTCCTGTGTGCCAGAGATGGAAACATCGTGGCCACTTTCTCAAGAGGTGTTTAAATATTTCTTCTGAGTCAC
Source organism: Gekko japonicus (assembly GCF_001447785.1). Classification (NCBI taxonomy): domain Eukaryota; kingdom Metazoa; phylum Chordata; class Lepidosauria; order Squamata; family Gekkonidae; genus Gekko; species Gekko japonicus. The sequence continues at coordinate 2,587,850 of NW_015170887.1, forward strand.
CTTAATGACATCACCTCAACCCGGAGTTCAGGCAGGTTCCCATTTCCATACCCTTAGACCTACAGTGCTCCCTGTGTTCTAGTGAGAGAGAAGCCATGCCTCCCAAGAGGGCATTTTGAAGGCTGTGGGGGTGAATTACAGATTATTCCAAACACAGGACTGCTGCCAAAAATGGTAGCTCTGAGTACCTCTCTCTCCCTCCTCCCTGTGTAGTAAAACTTCCTGGTATCCTTACGCCATCGTATTGTGTCAGTGCCAGCCAATGATGCCGAGCGGAGGCAGGGAGAGACGCAGCATTATGTTGCCAGGATAAGGATATGTTTTACTATATTTTAAAGAGGGTGGCGATTGTCATGGGACTTAACGTTTTCTGCAGAAACCTCCTATGCACGTTTACTGAAGGCTGTTTCAGATGGTAGCCATGTGGGTCTGCGGTAAAACAGTTAGATTCGAGCCTGGTAGCGCCTCAGAGACTAACAAGAGTTTCAAGGTAGAAGCTTTCAAGAGTCAAATCTCCCTTCATCGGACTCGAGTAAAAACAGAGATCTCTGAGCCCTTTAATTCTAATCAGGAGGTGGGAGGGATGTTGTAAAGCGTGCTTGTAAAGAATGCAAAGGTACGTTTGTTGAAATGCGTAGCTTCACCCTAATTCTTTATGACAAAATAGAGATCCGTAGCCACTAATGCACATCTTTAAGACTGGAAAAGTCTGCACCCGCAAACTCATTGTCTGGGTAAGCATAGTTTTGAGACTGTTTTTAAAAATGGCTGTTTTCTGTGTTCCATGCTGTGTGAATTGTATTTCCCTTATGTTAAGACTAGTGTACTTGTATCACTCATGAGTACAGACTGTTTTTTCTCTCTGGATTGATGTCTTCCACCTGGATACATGCTCTGTCCTCAACGAGGGGCTGTTTCCTATGTTACTTTTGAAAGGTTACACTTAAGGCATTTATGTCTACAAGCGTAGACTCTGAAAGCAAAAGTAGGTGTTTACAAACATGTATGTCATAACGGTATGTTTGCTGGGGAGCTGGGGTTGGCAGCAATTTGTGGTAAACCCAGGTTTATCTCCAAGTGATAGGTAGAATGGCCCTCAGGTGGGCATTTCACTTCTGCTTTTCCCCAGAGGCCTCCTTTCAAACTCAGGTCCCCAGTAACTCTTCCGCAGGACAGGAAAGGTGCACATGCTTTGGATGCTTCAGAATCTCTGCTTGGAAGACCTTCTTTAAGCAGAGTCTAGGAAATACTTCCAACGTTCCCTCAAGCCTGTGCCCTTCTCCTGGGTACCTCTACCGTTGTACAGGCAAATGATCCACTCTGCATCTGTTCTGTTTGAGTAAGGCACACCACACACACACTGAAATACTTGGGTAGATACTCTCACATTTCTCCTCTGCCTCTGGAGCAAGCAGAATGGAAGGCGTATGCCATCATTGACTAACCCTTGGCAGGCTGACCATGCCAGTAGGTGGCACCCTTCTCCCCCAGGCTTACTGTTCCTGTTAGGGTTGCGAGGTCTGCCCTGGCTGCCGGAGGGGGGTTGGAGGGGTAGGATTGCCAGATCCAGGTTGGGAAACCCCTGGAGATTTGGGGATGGAGCCTGGGGAGGACAGGGACCCCATTGGGGTACACCCTCCAGAACATCCATTTTCTCCAGGGGAACTGATCTCTGTGGTCTGGAGATGAGCTGTAATTCCGGGGGGTCCCCAGGTCCCACCGGGAGGCTGGCATCCCTAGTTCCTTGACACGTGAGCTTCCTGGTCGAGGTCTTGCCTCATGCTGTGCCCTCCTCCTTTTGTCTCCTCAGCTCTCTCGCAACCTGGGGAAGCTGTACAGTGAGATGATCTTTGTGAATGGCTTTGTGCACTGTGACCCTCATCCCGGCAATGTGCTGGTGAGGAAGTGCCCGACCACGTGCAAGACACACATTATACTTCTGGACCATGGGCTGTATCAGGTATGCAGGGAGCAGTGTGAGCTGGCATGGCCAGTCATACCATCAAGGAACCAGCAGCTTAGGACACTTTTGGAAAGAAGAACAAGTAGGAGGTGGTGGGGTTCTTCATGTCCTGGTGATATTTCTGTGTCTGCTCAGGAACAAGAGCGGACGAAGAGGAGATGGCACAGCGCAATGCTAAGGGCTGCAATGCTGTTCATGCAGTAGGATGGGGTGGGTGAGGGATCAAGTGGGGTAAGGGCTGGGGTGTGGGTTGCAGGAGGTGATGGGCATTCATTGAGGGAGGAGCAGCAGCCCGGGAGACTCACCTAACAAGCTCATTGGTGGAAAGTGCCGTCGAGTTGCAGCCGACTTATGGTGACCCCGTAGGGCTTCCAAGGCAGGAGACAAACAGAGGTGGTTTGCTGTTGCCTGCTTCTTTGTAGCATCCCAGGACTTCCTTGGTGGTCTTCCATTGAAGTATAACCAGGGTTGACCCTGCTTAGATCAAACCAGTGTGGGCCATTCACGTCAGGTTGACCACCTTATTAAGGCAACATAGTATGAATGGAATGGATGGGTAAGTCTGTCAAGACTATCCAAGACTCTCAGTAGGAAGGACATTGTTTAGTGTTTCACATGAAGTGCTATAAAATACAGACAGCTGGGGCTGGTGGGGGTAGTACCGACCCCACCCCAGGCGAATGCCACTCATGCCGAGGTGTGTCAAACGGGAGCGATAGCCCAGTTGTCCCCTTCATGAATGAAAAAGGCAGTGCATGATATCTGCGAGGGGTGACATGATAGAAGTTTACAAGATTATGCATGGGATAGAGAAGGTAGAGAAAGAAGTACTTTCCTCCCTTTCTCACAGTACAAGAATTCATGGGCACTCCATGAAATTGCTGAGCGGTCGGGTTAGAATGGATAAAAGGAAGTACTTCTTCACCCAACGAGTGATTAACACATGGAATTCACTGCCACAGGAGGTGGCGGCGGGTACAAGCATGTACAGCTTCAAGAGAAAATTAGATAAACATATGGAGCAGAGGTCCATCAGTGGCTATTAGGCACAAGGTATAGGTAGGAACTCTCAGTCTGGGGCAAGGGATGCTCTGTATTCTTGGTGCTTGGAGGGGGCAACAGTGGGAGGGCTTCTAGTGTCCTGGCCCCAATGCTGGACCTCCTGATGGCGCCTGGTATTTTTGGCCACTGTGTGACAGAGTGTTGGACTGGATGGGCCATTGGCCTGATTCAACATTGGCTTCTCTATGTTCTTAACTCTAGCTGCTTTTCTGTGGAATCCAGGACCTTCAGCTTTGAATATTGGTGATAATATTTGAAAGTGTTTTGCTGGGTCTTGAATGTCTGATTGATTTTTTTTCCCCTTGAAAAATTCCTCCGCTTTCTTTAGACCCTGACAGACAGCTTCCGCTTGGACTACTGCCGACTCTGGCAGGCCTTGATCAAAGCTGACATGAAGCGGGTGCAGAAATACAGCCGGAGATTGGGAGCCGGTGACCTGTATCCCCTCTTTGCTTGCATGCTCACTGCCAGGTCCTGGCAATCGGTCAACAGGGGCATCGACCAGTTGCCGGTTACAGCTAAAGAGGTGCATTTTTGGTTCTAATTTATCTAGCGGTTTAATGATATATAAGGAGGCTGCTGTATGAACACTTTAATAGTGAAGTTGGATGGATATCTGCGCTAACAGGGGGACTGTGATTCATGAGCTACATTTGCTATATAGGTGGGCTGTTAATTTAGCTCACCTGTTTGCAATGTTCCCTCTAATCTGTGGAGTCTTGTGAGCAAAAATTCTACTTTGTGAGCTACTGGCATTAAAGTTGTGATTGAGTGATATGGCTACTACATAAATTAGTTTGCTCTGGAACCATCCTTCCTGAGCTATGACAAAAATGTGTGAGCTGGAGGCTAAAAAACTATGAGCTAGCTCACACTAACTCAGCTTAGAGGGAACACTAAGTAATAGGGCAATTTTGTGGAGTTCTACAGTTCATATGTTGGAGGGACCACCAGCTTAAGAATACAGCATATGCTTTGCACACAGAAAGTCCCTGGCTCAATTAGTTGTCAGCTTATATGGTACCTGTTACGTGCATACTGCTTTACAGAATAGAAGAAGTTAGGCATCCGTCCCCAGGAGTTTGCAATCTAGAATCTTAGGCAACAGAAGGGAGGGAGGGAGGGAGAAATATACCAGGGAAGAATATCTTTTGTTCTGGTTACATATTCCTAGGTTCAGCGGGGCTGGGGAAGAAAGAGACTGGTGCCTTCACCTAAAAAGTGGGGCTTAAAGATACTGATGAACACATGAACCTGCCTGATACTATGGCCATTGCTCTGTCAGGGTTGACATTGCCTACTCTGACATTGGCAACAGCTCTCTGGTAGCTCTTGAAGTCACCTGCTATCTGATCCTCTTACCTGGAGATGCCAAGGGTTGAACCTAGGACATTCTGCATGCAAAGTAAGTATGACTGGCACCAGTACTGCCAGTTCAAGCCTCTCTTTGCCATCTTCTCCACATCTGTAACTTGCCTGTTCCAGGACTTGGAAATCCGGACCAACGCTGCTGCTTACCTACCTCAGATCAACAAGCTTCTCAATAACATTCCTCGCCAGATGTTGCTGCTACTGAAGACCAACGATTTACTGAGGGGGATCGAGTCAGCTCTGCAAATACGAGCCAGTGCCAGCTCCTTCCTCAACATGTCCCGCTGCTGCATCCGAGCTGACTCCACGTGAGTTCATCAGCTTGTGTGTCGGGATCTCTGATTTCTGCTCTCTCCACTCCTTAACTAGGCAATTCCTCTTTCCTGCCCCTCTGCAAAGGTTCATGCTATACAACACACAACATGTGTGATGCTTGCATAGGGTAGGCAGTAATCAGTGTCATGAAATATTTAGCATCCTACCCCCAGCTTTTGATTTCATGAAATATGATGGGAGTGATTGATAGCGAGGAGCAGAGTTTCAGGCATAGATTGCCTTTCCCTGCTGAAGGAAGGGCAAAAGGGAATTGTAGGCATGGGAGAAAAACATGTTTTGTTTCCTTCTTCTTCCCCATTACTGTGCTTACTGTATTCATGCTTGTGTAAACTATGGAGAGACATGGTTGCATCCCACAGTCCATCAGTGTAAGATGCTGTAGATTGCAGAGCTTTCCCATATCTTCCCCCACCAGCAGTTCAACTTCTTTCTGATCCTGGGGAAGTTTGTTCTGTGGAGCACTGGACCCACATGTTACCCAAATAGGCAGTCTCCTAATTAGTTGGGGGAAGAATTAGCTTTAAGGAGACAGAGCGGGAGGGGATAACTGGGATTCTCCACCAATGTTTATGGGGATTTTCCCCTTTAAGATAACTCTCAAATAAGCCAGGCAGAAGTTCAACTGGGAAGGTTTTTATTTTAAAAAAATAGAAATGGACAGAAATAGATACACATACACACACTAAAAAAAACATACAAGAGCTAACTAAGAGGAAAGGTAGGGTGGAAATGGGAAAGCTTTTTAGGGAAGGGTAGTATTTGCCAAATCTTGTAGAGGTCCAGGAAGCAAGAGCTAAGCGGCCAGCATTTCACGAAGAGAAGAGAACCCACAGAGTAGGGGTGTAGCCAAGAACACACACACACACACTGCTATGGAGCAGGGTGTCAGAATTATAGGGGAAAATGGACCCTAAGACTGGGGATGATGTGATCCCAAAACATTACCTTGATTTGGAAGAGGCTTGATGACCCTGTAAGTACTGGTCGGGAAGAGCTAATGGTTTTGGTTAATAGAGCTGAGCGTTGATTAGTTATCACTTGATTAAAGTAAGTGTAAGCAGAAGAAGGAAGGTGGGACGTTGATGGGATTCGTCCAGGTGTGAGTCAGTAGGTCCTGGGAGACCCACTGTCCTGTAGTTATGCATCTCTCCTGGGTGTGGAGGAGGCCATTAGCCGGTCAGCCTTTCTGAGTCACCTACCAAAATACTTTCCGAGGCTGGCATCCATTTTGTTTCATTGTAGGCCAGGCAGTGCCCTGCACGTATGATTTTGGGGTGACATTAAAGAAGGGTGCTTCTGTCTCTAACCACTAAACTGCCCCTGTGTGGGAGGAGAGGTCTGACTGGTAGCACTGCATGGACTAATAGTTCTGCTAGTGGAAGAAGGCGAAGGTATCTCTTCCCCTTCCTCACTGTGGTGTAGCAGTTAGAGTGCTGGACTAGGATCGGAGAGATCCAGGTTTGAATCCTCACTCTGCCATGGAGGCTTGCTGGGTGACCTTGGGCCAGTCACACACTCTTAGCCTAACCTGCCTCAGAGGCTGTCGTGAGGATAAAATGGAAGAGAGGAGAATTGTGTTGGGTTCCCACTGGGGAGAAACGTGGGGTACAAGTGAAGTAAATAAATAAAAACCTCCTGAGCTGTGTGGCAGTTCCTCCACACGTGTCTCTGATCCCTGGAATGAACTTCCCTGAGCTGGGAAAGGAGAAAGGAATGTGGGGAAGATCCGTGATCCTTGCATGCCTGTGTGGCAGGATCCAACCCGAGGCTTGCTTTAGAGGCAGTGAAGAGAGGAGCACTTGGAGTAAAAGGGGACCTTTTAGATAAGGGTGCACCATGCAAGCCAGCACTCACTGGAGTTTTGTACTGTGCCCAGCCCAGATTCAGGAACTGTTTCCAGAACGTGTTCCCACATGCTTCTCTTGAGACCTAGTTGATTCAAAGGGTTCCTTCCTGTGCTTTTTTTTAATTTAAGAAATTAATTACCCTGAACAGAAAGAAAAATATAACAAAATACAGCAACAATGGTAGTGAGTCTACAGATAAGCATCTATAAAAACTTTCCAACTCTCTCAGCCCCACCTACCTCACAGGGTGTCTGTTGTGGGGAGGGGAAGGGGAAGGAGATTGTCAGCCGCTCTGAGACACCTTCGGGTAGTGAAGGGCGGGGCATCAATCCAATCTCCTCCTCTTCTTCTATTAAAAATATGTCTCTGCACAATTGTCGTCTATGTGCCATTAATTCAAGTGCTGATAAGGTTGCGAGGTCCTCAGTCCGCTGGAGTAATGGTGTTCCTTCCGGTCTCTTACCCAGGTATCGGAGGAGCAAGACTGATTCACTCTACAGGAAGGGACAAATATCCCTCTCTGAAGCCCTGAGCCTGTGGCAGATCAACTTGTATGAACTCTTCCTGCGTTTGAAAGGCTCCCACCTGGGGAACTGGGTCATTGCTTTCCTGAGCTGGATGCACCGCTGCTCATAGTGACATGAACTGGTGGGGGAAGCTGAGGCCATTGCTTCCTTGCCTCTCCCAACTGTAGCAATCTGTCCATATTTATTCCACTGGAGTTTTCTTGTACAACATGGTGCTGTCCCTTGTTGCCTTTCTTGGGGTCCCGCTATCTCTGGCATGGAAAAGGGGGAAAGCAGCACAAGGCAGCAGCTAGAGCTTGGAGGGAGCCAGAAATCCCCGTTTCCAGACATGGCTCATAGAAGAAGCGGCTTGGATAAGGGGGCTTGAAACCTCTCATGTTTTTTTGAGGGGGTCTCTGGGTGAAGTCCTTCATAAACAATACATTTTCTGTAAGTCCATACACAAACATTCTTTCATGCCACAGAATTCCATGATGCAGCTTAAAAATCTTCACAAATTAGTCCCCTAATAAGTTATTGGTTCCTGAAGTGGATACTGCAGAATCCCTACACCAATCCCTATTGCCACTAAAAGTTTCTGAAACAAAATGGCTGTCAAGTGGACAATGGATGGGAGCTCCCACTTCAAGAAGGTTGTGAAATCAAGAGTCAGGCATGAAGACTTCTGTCCTGCCTCTGCCACTGACTAACTGTGAGGCTTGGACAAGTCCTTCTACATCTTCTTGGCCTTAATTGCCTGATTACAGAATGGAGGCAGCACTGTCTTTGAAGCAGCCAGAGAGAAGGCACTGCTGAATGGCAATGTATTATTGTCTCCAAACTCATTCATAAGGTAGTGCTGGTTGTGTATGTGTGTTGCAAAAGTAAATAAAGAAGCGTACCCTCCAATGGGAAGATGAGGTACACATTTATCGGTTTGCCTTCTTGCATGCTCTTTTTGCTGTGAGAGTGATATCACTCATTGTTGTCAAGCACATTCCCACATGATGATTTTGTCCCTTTATCACCAGTTGCTGGATCAAATGAGTTCTAAGTGCTCACTCACTTATTGTTGAACATCCAGACAACAGGCCAGGGGCAGTGCAGGCTGTACCGTCAGAGCATGAAACGAGTAAGGCAAGGGCACCAACTCAAGCTGTGTAGTCAAGGTCCGGTCCAAAGTCAAAGCACAGATCTGACCCTGGAAACAGTACCTTCCATGTCATACACTTGTTTGTATTTTTTCTTCATTGCATCAAGTAAATTTGATCAAGTAAATTTGTCCAGAAGGTTACTAGAGTAGGAATCTTAGGGAGGTTGCTGAAAAGGGTAACTAAAATGATTAAGGAGATGGAACACCTTCCTTTTGAAGAAAGGTTAAAGAGGTTAGGGCCAGTGCTCCCTCCAAGGTCTGGAGTCTTGTGAGCAAAAATTCTACTTGGTGAGCTACTGTCATTAAAGTTGCGAGTGAGCAATTTGGCTACTGCATAAATTAGTTTGCTCTGGAGCCATCTTTCCTGAGCTAAGACAAAAATGTGTGAGCCGGAGGCTAAAAAACTGTGAGCTAGCTCACACTAACTCATCTTAGAGGTTAGGGCTCTTTAGCTTGGAGAAACGACAATTGAAGGGTGACATGATAGAGGTTTACAAGATTATGCAAGGGATAGAGAAGATAGAGAAAGAAGTACTTTTCTCCCTGTCTCACAATACAAGAACTCCTGGGCACTCAATGAAATTAATGAGCAGTAAGCTTAGAATGAAGAAGTACTTCTTCATCCAAAAAGAGAAGAAATTGAATTTGTACCCGACCCCCCTACCCGAAGGAGTCTCAGAGCGGCTTACAATCTCCTTTCCCTCCCCCTCCCCACAATGGACATCCTGTGAGGTAGGTGGGGCTGTGAGAGCTCTTTTGAGAACTTTTCTTGAGAGAACAGCTCTGAAAAAAACTTGTAACTGACCCAAGGTCACACCAGCAGCTGCATGTGGAGGAGTGGGGAATCAAACCCAGTTCTCCCAGATTAGAGTCCGCATTCCTAACCACTACATCAAACTGACTCTCAACATGTGGAATTCACAAGAAGTGGCAGCGGCTAAAAGCATAAACAGCTTCAAGAGGGAACTGGATAAACCAGAGGTGTCAAACTCATTTGTTACGAGGGCTGGATCTGACATAAATGTCACTGTCAGGCTGGGCTATGTGTACCATAAAATGTAATGCCAGGTACACAGGACACAGGCAAACCCAATTAACAATATTATTTTATTCAAAATACAAACATGCTTAAAACGTTAACATTCTTACCCACCTTCCCACTTCCACCGCCCATTACACATTAACACTGGGACAGTATACAAGGACATCATGCACAGCCTCTGTCATCTGGCAATAAAGTTGCTCGCAGGCTGGATAAAAGCCCTGGATGGGTGGATTCCAGCCCACAGGCTATATATTTGGCACCTCTGGATAAACATATGGAGCAGAGGTCCATCAGTGGCTATTAGCCATGAGGTACAGATGAAACACTATGTCTGGGGCTCTGCATTCTTGGTGCTTGGGGGGGGGGCAACAGTGGGGGGGTCTTCTGGACCTCTTGATTGCATCTGGGTTTTGGCCACTGTGTGACACAGACTGTTGGACTGGATGGGCCACTGGCCTAATCCGACATGGCTTCTCTTATGTTTGTATGTTCTTAGGTTAGAGGGAATAATGGAGGAGGAGAGGATGGTCAAAGGCTGGAATGCAGCTTCCCTATGCAAAGGCTGTGAATGTCTGGATGCCACTTGCTTGGGGTTCATAGTGGGGGCATAGTGGGGACATGTTTGTTGGTTTCTCAAAACCATCTGGTTAGCCACTGCAGAAGACCAAACACTGAACTGCATGGGTGCTAAGGTCATAGTTTGCCTAGGGCACCAAAAAACCTTGGGCTGGCCCTGAAAGGGTCACTATGGCTGTGGTCACATGAGCATTTAGTGTTGATATTGTTGTGGTACCTTTGTGGATGTAAAGAGCACAACCAGACAACAATATCGGCCTTCCTTGTCACAGTCATCAGCACCCGGTTCCAGCACATCCTGGAAGCAGAGTTTGCCAACACCGAAGTCCAGTCTTTAGGTATGCCAGTGCTTCTACCCTGCATTTCCCAACATCTGAAACCCCCTGTTGTGAAGTCAAGCCTTTCAGGAGGTCTGAACTTTCCCTTTCTGCCTCCTTTTTCAGATAGCTATGTGTGCATTATTGCCCCTGGCGTTAATCACCGTGGCCAAGAAGTCAATCTGGATCAGGAGTCCTTGGGGGAGTTGTTTTCGAGCAACAAATCCCCCTCCCAAACCCCTCTTTCCTGTTCCTGTGTCAGAGTTGCTGTTTGAGAGCATCCTATGATTGACACAAGGGTAAATGCACTGGAGTCAATGGGGCTACTCTCATGTAAACCTGCACCTTAACCCCTCCACATAGTCCAAGGAAGAGAGGTGAAGGGAAGGAGGCTGAGAGGGGTTGGAGTACTTGGCAAAGGATTGTAAAGCTGTCAAAAAGGAGCTGGAGCTTCGAATACATGATTATGCGCATGGGTGAAAGACAAAAAAAATGGATGGTGCAACAATCTGAGGGACTGACTATGGGGCAAGCGCACGGTAAAACACCGGTTCAGGGTGGGATGTCTGATGAAAACTTCCCACAACTATTTAAACCACCATAAATAGAGGCGCAGCCAGATCACGCCCAACCTCCAGTGTGACCACAGCCTATACCAAGTAAATTAAGTTCTTTTAGTGTTAGCTAAAGTATTATTATGCATCACAACAGTGGTGCACATATGTGGCCTTATGAAGTAAAGGGGAGAAATACCCCTCCCTCCAGGAAGCAGCAACAGTGTGCTAAAACTCTGTGTGGAAGCATTGAGTCTGCATTCTCTACATAAACGTAAACATTTTGGTTGTGTTTTTAGCAGCTTTCAGTTTTATCTCTTGAGTCCTTATCACATAATTCTCACATGGCTTTAATTAATGTTAGCTAGAAACACAACTCCTTGACAGTGACTAGCTAGGCTGTTTCTGTTTTTGTGATGATGGGAGACACAGGAGAAGGGACTTAACCTTTTGTATTCTCACGTGCAGCTTACAGCTGGTCCGCTTTTTAAAAAAAGTCTCAATAATTTTGTCTCTTTTTCAGACTCTGGAATTGATTGATCCAGATTAACTGTTTATGCTTCTGTATTCCATATTTTGGAGTGATTGCTCCTTGCTTAAAAGAACTATTTTCTGTCATTTGCAAAACAAGGGCCCCGTCACACGGGAGGTTTAGGGCTGGAAGAGGGACGGATCGGGGGCGCAGCAAACAGGCGCAATCAAACCGCAACATCTGGGAAGCGGCATGCACCCGTCCCTGATCCGGCCCTTCAGTCTGAAAATGCGCATCAAAAAAGAACCTGCTAAAGAGCAGGACTTACCTAAAATGCCGCGGCAAGCGCGGCCGTCGAATCGCCAGCGCGGCTGTCTGCAGGAGCAATCGAGGCTCCCAGCCGAACTGCGTATGCACACACATGCGCAGCCGGCGGCCTCAGGCTCCCTTCCGTGGCTTTCTCCCTGGCATCTGATCATGACAGGGAGCAACTGCGCGGTGGCTCATGGGATCTGTGTGATCCCACCGCCACGTGTCTCTTTTGGTGCAGCTTTCAAAAGCCGCACTTTGCCCGCATCAATTTCCCCCTGTGTGGCAGGGGCCAAGGCCTTCTTTTCCAAGGGTGAAGTTTCAATAGAGAAATGCAATTTAATTCAATTGCTCAGTCCTTGTGCCTCCATTGACTCCCTCTGCTGGCCCAACAACATAATACCAATTGAAATCAGGGACATAAACAGGCATGCATCGCCTGCTTAAAATGAAACTCATTGCAGAATCCATTGCTGATTGGAGAGAGGGAGGGGAGCGAATGCTATCCCTTGCAAAGCTGAGCCAAACAGTATGGGCCAACTTCAATTAGTCTTTGCCACCTCAAATAGTAGAACTGCTACAGCTACAGATGCTCGTGTTCACCAAATATCCATCCATCCATCATAGACAGTTTTCAATATTCCACCATGCTCTGTCAAAAAAGTCTAAGATTCCATTACATTCTAGCATAAGAAAAGAAACAGGCTCCAAAATGGAGATACGTAGATGAAGGAGTGGAATAGCCCATGCAACAGGCTGCATTCTCAGTGGCACCCTTTGAATGCAATGAAAAATTCTGCAACTTGCAACTCAGTTGAAAGGGATGAAAAGTTGCCCTTAAGAACATAAGAGAAACCAATGTTGGATCAGACCAATGGCCCATCCAGTCCAACACTCTGTCCCACAGTGGCCAAAAATATCAGGTGCCATCAGGAGGGGGAGTGCAGAGGAAAACCCACATGGGTGGACTGGAGAGCCAGTGGTGCAGCACTGGGCAGATGCGCCTGTGCTGCTTGACTGCTGAAGACAAGGTCATTCTGCTGTACTGAAGCCACAATTGAAGTGGTTCCACCCACTAACCCCCTAGCAGTCTCCTGTTCCCGCCCTTGCACCAGTTGCTTACAGGGCGCATAAGAGCCCTGGATGGGCCGGTTCTGGCCCCCAGACCTTATGTTTGACATCCCTGATGTAACTGGTCTAAGGTCACCCAGAAAGCTTTTGTGGTGGAGTAGTGAGCTTGCACAGCATAGTGGGGATTCAAATCTCAGGCTCTCAGACCCAATCTGAAACTCTAACCCAGAGTTGTCAAACATACAGCCCATGGGTCAGAACTGGCCCATCCAGGGCTCTTATCTGGCCCGCAAGCAACCAGTCATTTCCTTTATTGCCAGTTGACAGAGGCTGAGCATTATGTTCCTGTATACTGTCCCCAGTGCTAATGAGTAGTGGGCAGTGGAAGTGGGAGGGTGGGCATCAGGGAGATACTTTAAGGAAATACTATAAGAGTGTTAATGTTTAAAGCATGCTTGTATTTTGAGTAAAAAATAATATCGTTAATTGGTTTTGCCTGTGTCCTTTATAAAGTTTATATCTCCTGTACCTGGCATAACATTTTATGGCACACATGGCCTGGCCTGGCCCGACAAAGTGACATTAATGTCAGATCTGCCCTTTGTATCAAATGAGTTCGACACCTCTGCTCTAACTAGTACAAGACACTGGCTTTCATGGGGTGGCGGCTATTGAACTGTAAAAATGGCCAATTCTGGGTGAGTTATGCAAGTCGCATGGTAGCAAGTTGCCCAATAGTGTCTGCCAGGCCTTGACCTCTCCCCCTGCCTTTTACTAACAGAAACCAAGGCATGAAGGTTAACAGTACTGGCTCAAGTGCTTAAGACGCTGAACTGCAGGCTGTGGAAGGTCAGTAGTTCAGCAGTTCGAGACCCGAGTTGCCGCATGACGGAGTGAGCTCCTGTCTCTAGTTCCAGCTCCTGCCAACCTAGCAGTTCGAAAGCAAGAAATTGCAAGTAGATAAATAGGTACCACTTCAGTGGGAAGGTAACAGCGTTCCATGAGCCTTGGTGTTTAGTCATGCCCGCCACATGACCACGGAAATGTCGTCGGACAGCGCTGGCTCTTCGGCTTGGAAATGGAGATGAGCACCGCAACCCTAGAGTTGAATTCGACTGGCTTTCGAGCAAGGGAACCTTTACCTTTACCTATAGTTATCTAGTGACAGCCACTGAGAGCATTTGTTTCTTAAAACTATAGGCACTGCTTCTATTATTGGGGGCGTGCTAATGCCTCATTTAAAAAAGATTTCAGATTTTCTGCAAACCTGGGAGTATTTTTCTGTCCTGTCTTTCCTATTCAGTCTCTGAATTTAAGTATCCACAGATTTGGCCATGTTGATAATCTCTCCTTATATATATTTGAGTTTTCGTGTGAACTCTTCCACACGCCTCCCCAGGCTTTGGGTCCCTGATCTGTTGCTTAGGAGGGGGGCCCAACCCCCTGGCTGCGTTGCCTCCCTCTGTTGCCTCCATCCCGCCCACAGACCCGCCGAACACCGACTCGCCCTCAGTCTCCGGGGAGCCACTGGCCGGGATGGACGCTCCAGTGGTTGGACGGCTCCGAGGCCCACCACCTTGCCACCCGGCCTCCGCTCCCATGGCGCCTGCTGGTCCGCGGGGCACTCCAGGCCGCTCATGGAGCTGGGGAACACAGTGGCCAGATGGTGGCCCGCATGGTGAGGCCAACGGTATGGGTTGTGGGGACAGGAAGGCCAGGGTCTCCAATGCAGCAGCTGGCCAAGCTGGAGGGAGACCCAGGCGCCACCTCCCGGTGGCCCCACAAAACTTTGCTTCATGGCCCTGCCACTCCCTGCGCCCCATTCGCCTCCGCGCCACAGTGCAGCTGAGCTCCTTGCTGGCCTTTGCTTACCGGCCTCGGCGCCCGCTCTGCTCCTGCATTCGCCTCTGAGCACCATGGGAGCTGACGAGCTGGGGCTGCCTCCCCCGCCTGACTTCTCCCCCGCCGGCAAGCCTCGCATGCCGCTCTCAGCCCCTCCCCCTTTATGTCTGCAGTCGCTGAGCTCCAACCAGCATGGCTGCAGCGACGGCAACACCTCCCCGGAGGGAAGGTGGCCATGGAGGTGCCGGCCAAGGCTGCAGGGAATGCGCCGCAGATTGGGGGCTCCTCCCGCCGTGCCTGGTGGCCGGACGCCTGCCTCTGACTGCCCAGCCGCCCTGCCACCAGCACGCCGATGCCAGCAGGAGCAAGATGCCGGACAGCGAGGGTCATGACAGCAACTTCCGCGGCCTTCATGGCTTCAGCCCTCGCCCCAGGGTCTTGCTAGAGTTCACTGCATTGACTTCGCAATGGGCCTGGTGGCTTGTTAGATATATTGATGATACTTCTTTGTTTGAAGTGCAATGGAATGAATCAATATAAAAGCAAATGTTCTCTAGGCTTTCTTCATTTGTCAGATATTGATTATACTTAGAAAAACTAGAACACAGGGACAAGGGGGGGGGGAACAGCAGCCGAGTCCTTCTCAGTTGTACGGATACACAGGAAAGGCCCTTTCCACAGTTTCGTACTACTGTTATCTAGCAGTGATTGCCAAGTTACTGCATACATTTAGAGAGGGTTAGCCCAATTCATCCACATGTATCTTAGAAACACCAGCTGCAGACACATTTTGGCTGAAATCACAGTCTTTATCTTTTGTCTAGAAACTTTGGACTCTGTAAAGCATCAGGGAGCCGTTTAAATGGGAGATGTAGCAGGTGACAGGAAGGAAGATGATTATTGCCTTGCCCCTAGTTCTGCCCCACAGTTTCCCTTCCCAGTTACCCCCCTTCACTGCTGTGGTTGCAGATCCGTGTTAGCTATCTAGCCATGAACTCTGAGTGAAGACAGAACATAGACATGCCTGCTGTCATGATGAGTTCTTAACATACTTAGGATATAGACATGTGCCCAGGATAAGATCAGCAAAACTACATAGTAAAGATGGTGCCCCCTCCAAAGAAAGGCTTAAAAGTGCCCAATTCTGCAATTATGTTAATGAAATTTTGTAAAACCATTCTAGTGTAACATTTTGTGGTTGGTTGGCTCTACTTTCCTCTTACTTATAGTGGTTTTAATGATCGCTTTACTGCGTGTTAGTTTGCCCCAGGGCAACAGCCACGTTTCCCCCTCGCAGTTTCCTGCCCGTGTGACCGGGGCCATTGTTAGCTATCTAGCCATGAACTCTGAGTGAAGACAGAACATAGACACGCCTGCTGTCATGATGAGTTCTTAACATACTTAGGATATAGACATGTGCCCAGGTTAAGATCAGCAAAGCTACATAGTAAAGATGGTGCCCCCTCCAAAGAAAGGCTTAAAAGTGCCCAATTCTGCCATTATGTTAATGAAATTTTGGAAAACCATTTTAGTTTGGGTTGGGCGAAAATAGTTTTCTAGTGTAACATTTTGCGGTTGGTTGGCTCTACTTTCCTCTTACTTATAGTGGTTTTAGATACTGACCTTTATCAATTTTAAAATAAGCATAGCTTACATTTTGTATGAATTTTTAACTGTGGATGCTTGCTTTAAATGTAAGCGGCCCACAGCTTTTGGAAATAGGCAAGACAGAAATGTAACTCAATGATAATCACAGAGACATTTTCTGCACCTCGGTGTTACTGCTC
>NW_015170887.1:2604559-2627562 GCF_001447785.1 Gekko japonicus
TGCTGCTCATACACTGGCAAGTTGAATCCCCAGCTGATGCTCTGACTTTGTGGCACCCCTTCTGCAAAAGGGCATTTATTTCAGGGTATTTTTTAAAAATTCAGATCTGACCCACCCCATGTGTTTCATGCTTCCTTTGAAAAGGGGATATGCAGCCATTTCATCATATACTTCATCAGTGATGAAACCTCCTTTTAAAAATTGTTTGTGCATGCTTAGTAACGTTATAATATTATAACATTGTCCCAAAAAAGACTGGATGTAGAATGGAGGAAGGCTAACTGTTGATTGGCCATTTGGATTCCTATCACACCCAGCAATGTCCACTATTGGCGGAAGTTTGAATTTTAGCCAGTGCATTGGAAAGGTTTTGTGACATTGCAATTCTCTGGTCTGTGCTTAGTGACTATGTATGCCCAAGAATTGTGGGGAACAGCATGGTTGCCACTATTTTGAAAGGTCCCCTGCTCCTCCTTAGTCACCAACTAACAAAATGGCCAGCAAAGATTCCCACAAAATCCTAAGAAAAATAGTATTCCATTTGCAATCATTGAACTGTAAACACCAATTCATAACAGCATTATTATGACCATTTAATAATGATAAAATACACTAAATGGATATACTGCACATGTTTAGTTTCCCTAATGATCAAATCAATCATATAATTGCATTATTTTTAAAAGACTGAACTGTTATCAAAAACATCTGGGACCTATGGGGAAGGTGGGGGGAGAATGAAGAAACAATACAAGCATGGGAGGCTAGGTGGCAGCGCAGTGAGACGGATGGAGCCAGGACTTGCTCCCAGGCACTGCCGGCTTCTCGTTATCTTTAGAGGAGACTTGGGGGCTCACCAGCTCCACTGCATCCCCTGGAGGGGGGTGCAGTGCAAGGGACGTGATCTGGGCCCCTCGCCTGTGGCAACAGGTGAGTGGAAGCCCGTGGATTGTCCCTAGCAATAAACGAAGCACTGATGGCAGCCATGAGTGCCTAGCTGTCGCTACCCACTAAGAGGGACTTAAAAGTCTGCACCTCATCCACAACACCGTGAGTATCTCTTAAAGCAACATTACCTGAAACTCTACTACACAGTCTGCCCCTTTAAAGTTTAAAAAGACTGGAAGGGAGGGGTGAAGAACTTTTTTCCACCACCCCCTTACCTTTACCGCAGCTAAGAAAAGGATCTAAAATAATTGTATAAATAATCTGTCTAAATTGATATCTTCAAGAATGATCATCCTTTATTCTGAACTTTGGTGAGAACCAATTAATCTTTTTGCCTTTTTTATGAAGACTTTGGAACAAATACTGAATTTAGGGATTTGTTATAATTTAATACTTGAATTATAAAGGCTTTACATTTTATTGGAGCTTATTCTGAACTTTTTATATATTTAATTCCCATTAACAATGTATGTTTATCTCTATTGAAACTTTAAAACTCCATTTTGTTCTGACTATATTGCTTTGGAATGTAAACAATTGATAAGCTTTTCACCCTATGTTAGCTTTGTCTGGACCACAATAGTTGTTGATATACTGTCTCTAAAATTGTTATCTGTAAAACTTGGCTTGGGAAAATATTTATAGAGAGTCTCTTGTTTTAACATATTTTTGGAAAAATGAATTGTATTGTTAGACTGCAAAAGACCCCAGAGGCTTTATTGTTAGCTACACCAGAATTTATGGACAATAAACCTATACAGGCTTCCTTGAATGATTTCCTGAATATGGTTCAAAATACAGTTGCTGTGGCTGTAAAAAAAGCAGCTAAAGAAACTTTCCACTCAGTACAGACAGAAATCCAAATACTGATGCAATAGCTTAAAACTAAGAGGGAAACAGCCCAGATAGCGTGGAAAGAGGAGGAAAAAAGACGTGACTGTCTTGAAAACACAGAAAACCTACAAACAAGATGACTAGATTTACAAAAAAGAATCTATGTCTACAAAGAAAAACACCTTTTACAGAAATGTACCAGAGACTCTATAAAAGAATCATGGCTGATGAAACTCCCAAAATAGTGACTTTCTTACCATCTCAGAAAGAACAACAACAAAAAAAAATTATGGAATTACAAGCTACCACTAAGAGGGAACATAGATGGCTGTTTCCAGAAGATAATTTCTACACTTATAAAGGAAAAAGACACAGAATCAAGACTTTAAAACTTGAGAAACCAGAAAATTAAGAAAAAGCTTATACCTATAAAAACTCTGGGAAAGGTATGAGGGAATTCCCTGGATCTTAGGACTACATCATTTACATATTGAGGGAATCCTATATATTTTTGATGGAGTAAGATCCTAATATACTTGTATTCAGAATAAAGAATCACACATTCTACAAAATAATTCAAAAATTTAATAGCGTGTTTAGGAAAAGTTTATATTAGTAGAAAATAAGAAAATGTATATTCATATATTTGCAAACTTTAGATAATCAATATATGGTGGGAAAATGAGACAAATTTAATTAGTGTATGAGGTACTGTAATAGAGAAAAGATTAATATGAACTATTGTATCCTTAATTTTTCTCCTGCCAACCTAGCAGTTCGAAAGCAAGAAATTGCAAGTAGATAAATAGGTACCACTTCGGTGGGAAGGTAACAGCGTTCCGTGCACCTTGGTGTTTAGTCATGCCGGCCACATGACCACGGAAACGTCTTTGGACAGCACTGGCTCTTCGGCTTTGAAACTGAGATGGGCACCGCAACCCTAGAGTCGGACTTGACTGGCTTTCGAGCAAGGGAAACCTTTACCTTTATCCTTAATTTTATGTCTGTCTGTTTTGGAAAACTAAAAATGCTTTATGAGGGGGGGAAAGGGGGGGGAGAAACAGTACAAGCGTGAGGCAACAAAACCTACCTACAAAAACCATAAAGTAAATAAGGAAAGGAACTTCATGGACAGGTAATTGCATGGAAAAGGTTACATTAAACCTCACTACTCATTTTGTCCCAGTGTTATAACACAGTAGTATTATGTTAAAAAAATCAGTGTTGTAACGCAATCAAGATTACACTTAAAAATAAGTCAGTCTGTTGTTAGGGGAACTTGTGAGGGCGGGGTGTACACGCAATGCTGACGCCACAAAAGGGTGGCAGGAAACAAAATTTGATTTCAGGAATTCCACACTGGAAAACTGTAAAGAAAGATGGGGTTGTGGCTAAAAAGCATTCCACATACTTTTCATGCAGAAAGTCACAAGTTCAGTCCTTGTCGTCTCTTGTAGCCACTGTTTCAAACGTCCCCTCTGTGCCCGACAGCCCCTGCTGGAGAGCAGACAACACTGAGGTGGTATAAGGACGAAAAAGAAGAAGAGTTGGATTTATACCACACCCTTCATTCAGAGTCTCAGAGTGGCTTTGCTGTGTAGTGGGCTCGACGCATTGAATCATCAGGAAACAGTGTGATTGTCAGCATATGTTTACTAGCACACAACATAACAACCCAAATACCGGCCAGGCGGCCAACTATATACAGTCCCCATGGACCACCCACAGGTACTATTGGAGGGGTTAAACTTCCCACCAAGGTTCCTATTGGTGACCACTTGAGGTTTCAGGATCCTAGTCCTTATTGTCTCTGAGAGCCAAGCGCTGGTATAAGTCGCTGGCACCTAGTGGTGGTCAGTGGACATAACAGGCTTACAATCTTCTTCCCTTCCCCTCCCCACAACAGACACCCTGTGAGGCAGGTGGGGCTGAGAGAGCACTTTCGAGAACTGCTCTTGAGAGAACAACTCTGAGAGAACTGTGACTGACCCAAGGTCACCCAGCTGGCTTCATGTGGAGGAGTGGGGAATCAAACCCTGTTCTCCAGATTAGAGTCCGCTCTTAGCCACTACACCAAACTGGCAGTCCCATAGGTTCATAATGAGGCACATGAAGGTTGCTAGAGGAAGCCACATGTTTGGAAATCAGAGGCTGCTTATTTGAACTTTGCTCACATCCCCTGGGGGGCAGCGTGCAGGAGAATTCCTGGATCCTGCAGCAATTGTTCATAAAAGAAACTGTTCAGAGCATGTCAGGAATTAACTTTTTTGGGGAAGTTCCGTTTTCCAGATCTTCTTCCTTTTGGCTGTTATGGTCCCAGATACAGCCATGTGCTTCCTGATAAACTTTCTTTGGAATTATGTGATTCCCAATGAGCTGGTGCCTTTTGAAAAACTACAATGGAGGCATAAAACCCAAATAAATGTCCTGGTTACTCTGAATCTGTTTTGTTCTTCTGGACATGCAAATGATTGCCTGAAAGAGCGCTCTTTGAGACTGCCGCACTGGGATTCAGCCCAGGGTGAGATCAGAGTCAGGAGAGTGAACAAGAGAATTAGAACAACTAGGGCAACTGTCAAAGAGTCAAGGTCTCATCTGATGTCTGCAGGGCCTGCCTTAGGGCAGGATCAGAGAGCCTCTTGTCTGAGAATCTTGCTGCTTTGTCAAAGAACCTGAGGCACTTTTATATCTCAAACTAGATACCATTCTTGGTAAAAGAATGTCACTGATTGGTTGTGCAAAGGGGAAAAAAGCAGGTCTCCCCCTTGTCCCACCACCACATTCAACTAAGGCAATTTCTCTGAAGTTAGAAAATTCAGTAGGAATACATGCATTGTCCTGGTGCACTGAGACAAAGGGCAATCACTTCTCAGTCTAGCTCCAAAACTAGCCAGCTGGGTGGCCCTAGAAACTCAGGAGAGAGGGATGAGTCTACCCATCCTTGATGTCTGTGTCTAGTATCTACAACGGGCACTCTGATGAAAGATTCCAAGTTCATCTTTAAGGGCTAATAAACCTAGAGAATATAAAAAGAACCCAGCTGAATCATATCAGTGATCTCTCTAGTCTAGCATCCTTTTCCACGTGGTGGCTAGCCAGTCCTGCTGGAGAGCGAACAAACAAGCCGCCAAGGCCTTTCCCCAATGTTGCCTCCAAGCACTGGTATTTATAGTCAGAATGGTGGAATAAGTGGTTAGAATAGAGCCAGCGTGGTGTAGTGGTTAAGAATTGATTGGGAAGGTGATTGTAAGCTGCTTTGAGACTCCTTAAGGTAGAAAAAAGTGCAGTATAAAAACCTTCTCCTGCTGCTGCTTTTTCTTCTAGATCAGAGAAACTTGGTTGACATCCCCACAGGACAACCTTGGGTCAGTTACTTTTAAAGCAATTCCCAGGGCTTCCCTCACTTTTGATGTACAGATGCCAAAGGCAGTTTTAAATCAGGTTTCTGAATCAGCTGATGACCATGCAGGAAGGCTGACATACAGTCAGCTTCCTCTTTCTTACACTTCCAGGCTCCTCAGAGTAACTCCCTGGAAAAAGACTAGAGGCACAATTTTCCAAGAACATTGTTATACAGGTGCCATTGGAATGAATGGGAGCTGGGAAGGAGCAAAGAAGTTCATTTTTCAGTGGGCCACATGCAGTTCATGCAAGACTAGGTCTTAAACCACGATGACACCAGGAACTACATCCCTTTCTGTGCCTTCTTCATACCCACCCGGCTGCAGCCAATATCCATGAAGGGAGCATAGTAACCCAGTAGACAAAACAAACCTGAAAGGGCCAAATGATGTTTGCTTCATCTAATCCCTAATCCTTCTGCGTTAGCCGCTTGAGGTAGTAATTACCATTCCGCTTCTGTCCGTGGCTAGGGGAATTATCTTTGGCTGATTTACTGCAATGTTGCAATGTCCAAAGCAATAATAACTTTGTTGGCATTCCAAACATGAAGTGAAATCTATTTGAAAAGCAATGTGAGGACTCACATGGGGTCTACACTGCAGTTTAGTTCTCCAGTTGGGTGAAGGGGGGAAAAGGCATTTGGAGTGGTGAACACACTAGAATAGCTCTTTGGAGTAAACACTAAACTGAGATGTTGATTTACATGCATTGAATTTTTCTGCTCTAGATTTATCCTGTTGCTCTGTCATGATTTTTTTTAAAGCTTAAATGTCCTAAAAGACAAAATAAGTCTAATGCCTTGAGAGATTCCCCACCTTGTAAGTTAACATGTCTTATGAACACTGCTTTCTATATTATTTTCTAAGGATGTCCTTCTCCATAGAGTTTCAGAGCTTTGTAGCTTTGTTTCTCTTTGCCTTCCACGCAGCTTCTTCAGTCTTTGCCTCCCCTGAGGATATTTGGAGGTTTATAGAGGAAGGGGGGGAAGTCAGCTGAAGTTGTCAGTTTTGTCATGATGACAAGCTGTCAAATAAAAGAGCATCCTTTTTATGCAGTCTAGGAAGGGAAGCAGAGCCCGCCTCTCCTCCTTAGGTCTTCAGGAACAAGGATCTCCCATAGCTGAGATAATCTGGGAGCTGCTGGAAGGTGCAATGTGTTTGCCAGGTCACTGCATAATCAAGGTCAAGGAAGCCACCTTTTCCTGGCAATCACATGTTCATGCCTCTGTAGTGCACATGGAGGCAAGGGGGAGGGGAGAGAAGCAAGGTGCGTACAAGCTAATGATAACTTGAACTGCAGGCTGTTATCTGTGTTAGGTGACTCTCTTCAACTGCTTTCCTTAATGGGAGGTGACTAAGTGGGTCATATGCAGATGTACAAGTAGGCGGGAGACAGACTCTGCATGGCTGTTTGTCATAACGCACTCCTCCAAGCCATGCTCCTATCTCATCAGATTTCCCTTCACGGCAGCAAAAGGATACAGTTTGCATAATAACACATGCAACATTATGTACGGAAATGTTCTAGGGATGCCTCTTCACAGGCCTCCTATCTTGTAAAGCGTCACAGAATGTGTGTGATAACTTTGTACAAGTCAAGTGACAACAAACCACAAATGGGTCACAGGTTCCTGTCTTGTTTTCTTAACTTGGTACCAGAGTGGGTTCCGATATTTTGAAAAGCAAATGTAAAATTTAAAGATTGGGGGGTAGGATTACTTAAAAAAACCTCTTTATCTTACTTATTTTTATTTCTCTAGAACACACAAAGAACTGTAAACAATTTTAATAGATAAAAAGAGTTCTTTGTAGATCAAAATGCCAATTAAGATGCCTTTCTAGATCTTGAAGACAGAGATATTTTTTCTTAAATGTGAGATAATTTGCTGTAACCCAAATGACAAGACAAAGGGAGGCAAATTTTTTGGCCTGAGTGCTTGGCTCTGGTTCAATTACAGAAGCATGTATTAGGAATACTAGTATCCTGGCCAAATACTGACCTGGAGAGTTAACATCTCCATTTTCTGTTCTTTTGTAGGGCTGCTGGCACAGTTCCCTCTAAGCTGCGCTGGGGGCGCTGGCGCACAACATTTCAGAGGTCAGCTCAGAGGATTTCTGCTTCAACTCACAACCAAGCTTCCATAGGAAACAATGGAGGATGGGGGCTGCTCGTCCAATCTTTTTGAAACTTGTTTTTTTTTAAAGGAGAGGCACCAGCAGCTATGCTGCAAATTTGGTGCCTCTACCTAAAACCCCCCCAAAACCCAGCTTCCCCAGGGCCCCAGATAGCCCCAGATAGATTCTTCATTATAGCCTATGGGGCCCGTTGACTATAATGGTCCCCATAGGCTATAATTGACCCAGAAAAAAACTATTGTGCTTTTCAGTATGATTTGTAAGCTGCCTTGAGTCACAGGGAAAAGAGGGATATAAATATCTGAATAAGTAGTTTGGGCAGGTTGGTAACATTTAAGCAACTTCCTGTTTATTAGGTTAGGCAGCGTTCTGACAGTGATTGTTCCACCTCTGTTATACTTGTCCTGTAATGTTGGTTGTCATATTTCAGTAAAAAAACCCCCAAAGTAGACTGCAAGAGTTCCCCCCGCCTCACAATGCTGGTATGTTTTCTAAGGGTCAGTGCAGGGCAATGGTCCAAGCCCATGTCTACCAATATAGTGGACTGGGGCGAGTAAACCTGTTCTCCAGAGGCCAGGTCTACCAATAAAGAGGAAAGGGGTAGGTAGACCTGTTATCTGGAGGCCAGGTCTATCAAAAATATAGTGGAAAGGGGTGCGTAGACCTGTTATCTGGAGGCTAGGTCTACTAATATATTGGACTGGGGCAGATAGACTTGTTCTCCAGAGGTCAGGTCTACCGATACAGTAGAAAGGGGCAGGTAGACTTGTTCCCTGGAGGCATGGTCTACCCCTGTAGAGGACAACATTTTGTGTAATGAAATTTGAATTGGTTCTGTTTTCTCTTATAATGTTTAAATTATTCTTAAAATATAGTTTAAATATAGTTTAAAAGAATTCATTCTGAGATTTTTACAAGGTTATGGAAGTAATCCTCTAAAAATAATTTATGCAAATGTAGATTTGCTCACAACTTTAATGCTACCAGCTTTTTTCACTCATGAGGTAGAATTTCTGCTCACAACACTGTGGAGCTTAGAGGGAACACTGGCTGCTGGTGATGAGCAGCTCCACCTCAGAGCCAGGTGCATGCAGGATAAAAGACCTAATGTTTGTGCAGATAATCATTCCAGATGGTTAGCCATGTTAGTTTTTTGCATCCAAACATCCAAATGGATTGAGCTCTGCCAGGGCTCTTTTTGGGCAGGAACACGCAGGAACGGAGTTCCGGCTGGCTCCCAAGTTGACCACGCCCAGCAGGAACTCATTAGCATAATAGGCCACACCCAACAGCAGAAACTCATTCGGATTGGCTACATTAGGGGTGTGTGGCCTAACATGCAAAGGAGTCCCTGCTACAAAAAAAGCCCTGGGTTTTGACAACAAACAAGGTAAACAGAATAAGAAGCAAAAGGTGGGTGTGGCTGGATGACCACACTTCTGGCCTAATGGGCCAATGAGCTGTGCTGTCAGGGGTGTGGCCTAATATGCTAATGGGTTCCTGCTGTTGGGTGTGGCCTATTATGCTAATGAGTTCCTGCTGGGCTTTTTCTACAAAAAGAGCCCTGGCCCTGACTCATGAATGCTTATGCTGGAATAAGTTTTGTTAGGTTTAAAAGTGCCAGTGGAGTCCTGTTTTATTTACTTTGTATACAGGGAACTCTTCCCATCTCTTTTGGATTTCACTCATGAATTCCATTCCAAAATCAAGAGGGTTCACAACATCAACATTCCATTGGTCTTAACAGGAGGAGACATATGTCTGGTAAGGCTGGCCTCATCAGCCTCCCAGATTTAGGGAATGGCCCAGCCCATTCTTGGTTTTCAGAGCACTTAAGAGACCTCAGGCATCTATGTACTTCTTTCAGTTGTATGGATATATAACCATTTGAAGAAGGATATATACATGAAAATGAGTATCAGCCCATTAGATTACTATAACCTTGAAACCTCATATTCAATGCCCCATTTTCTACTTCTCTGGCAACCGGGAGGATCCTCAGAATAGGAATTTATTGTTTTTAAGCTCACTTGGATGACTTGCTATCCTCCCTGATTGGGCCTTTGTATACGGATGACTGTGCCAGGACACATTTTACTTGCAAAATGTGTATTAAATGTTTCTTGCTCATGTACCCGCAGTTCCCCAGATTGTGATCGGCTGAAATAATTGGTTTCTTTCGAGGATGGGTGCCCATCGGAACTGCTTGCTGCGAGGCGCTTAAGTCCTGCGGAGCAACTAACCCCGTGCCAGCTGACATCCTAATGGTGCCTCCAACTTTAATAAAGGAAGGATTGAGGAGATTGCTAAGTGGTTTCTGAGAGATAAAGCTACATGCCAGGAGCTCAGTAATATATTACTGCAGTTAAAGGAATTATGGAAAATAGTAATTGTGGCCATTGTTATTGCTATCCTGTCCTTCAATGTGCCTTAAAACCATCCATCACAATGATAAGGCTGAAAGAAACTCCTGGCACTTAGTGTGAGGAACTATATCTCACAAGGCATTTCAGTTTTGGCACGCAGCATGCGACTGCATTTCCCACGTCCTCCATTCTGTGGCGGAATCACCTTTGCTTATCCGTGCCTTTTGGAAACTGGATTTCTCTCTGCAGGACAAAAAAAGAAGAAGGAGGATAAGGATTTCACTTCTTTAGCCTCCCCTCCATAGAATATCTGGAGAGAAACAGTCATCCTTTGCATGAACAAAAGGAATTTTGAGCCAGATAATACCAAGGCTCCGTAGGCTGGGGATTTATTTTGGTGTATCAATGCATCTTTGATACACTCTAACAAGCCAGATGGGCTTGCAGGAGGGTGGTAGCCAGTTTTAGCTTAGCCTTGGGAGGTAAAAGTCAGTAAGAAAGCTTTGTATTTCTGCTAGCTGTGGGCAGGATGCTAATGTTCAATAAAACAGTTGTGTAATCTTGCTAAGAAGGAATTGTTTGCTTTTTGACTTGCGTTTTCAGGGAACGAAAGCTAATAAGGGACACACAAACCAAAATATACCTGTTACAGATCGCTGATCAACCTCCTGTTACTGTGACTTTGCTTCTTTCAGGGAAGATGAGCAATCATTATTTGGAGACTACTGAGTTGGGCAGAGAGTAGGACTTCCCCTCTTCCCCTTGGATAATATTACAAGAGACTGCTGATGTGTATTTAATGTGGCTTTAGAGAAAAGCTGCTACTTGAATATTTTACCCCCCTGAAAATCTGTGTCAGCAGGACATGATAGAACACTGAAGTGACATGCTTCTAGAGAGTAAATCCTGTCAGGACACTGGCTGCCATATTCTATGTCAGTTGAATGGTGTAATGGAAACCAAGGTTGCAATCCAATGTAGAGTTAAGTGGATTTAAGCCCATTGATGAGCACTGGCTTCAGAAGAGACACCACATAAAATTAATTCATGGAACTCACTGCTTCAAGATACGATGACATCCACTACACTTTTAATAAAAGATTTGGAAAGCTAACATGGCGTAGTGGTTGGAGAGTCTGGTCAGAGTGTTGGATTAGGATCTGGGGGATTTGGGTTGTAATCCCCACTCTGCCCTGGAAGATTGCTGGATGACCTGGAAGTTTGCTGGATGGCCTGCCACTCTCTCTCTCTCAGCTGAACCTAACTCACAGCGTTGTTGTGAAGATAAAATGGGCGGCGGGGGGGGACGACGACCTGTTGTTGTTGTAAGGTGCTTTGGGTCCCATTGAGGAGAATGCTGGGTTATAAATATCTAAATGAATGCAAATTCATGGAGGATGCAGCTATCGTCAGTCCAGAAATAGCCTTGTCCAGTTGTTTGGTCATTTGGACAGTTAGCATAGCAGTACAGCATCCCTGTTAGCTAAATAGACCCTTGATGGTCAGAGGCAGTATGGAAGGCAAACAGTGAGGGAGAGGTTGTTTATCTTCATGCCTTGCTTGTGGGCTTCCTATAAGCATCTGGTTGACCACTGTTGGAAATAAGAATGCTGGATGCATCAATGATCTAATCCGGTAGGAATCTTTTTATATTCTTATGGGCTAATTTTAAAAATGGTGATGAAGTAGCAACAGTAAAAGGAGACAATGGGGGGGGGGTTCTTCCAGGAAACATTTCACCCATACCTCCTCCAAAAGTATACCTCTCACCCTGAAAAGTTTTACAAGCCTTATTTAAGCTCTGAGATCAAAATGTTCTGCATGGTGTGTTTCAAAGCATTCTCAGAGGGTATTGGTCTCTACGATTCATGTTTACTGTGACCATGAATTCTCCCTGTTGTTGCTAAGGGCAATATGGGTAATAATACCCCAGCTGCCAAGAACGTCTGTTTTATGTAACCCAACCTAGCACCGCAGGCTGATTTCCCCTTCTCTGCGTGCTTCTTAGGCCCAACCCTGCCTGTGTTCCTCTCAGATGGCAACAGCAAATGGCAAAGACAAAAATTACCTAGCCACCAAGTGAAATTAGTGCTGCTAAGCTCTTTTTTCTCCCCTCTCACCACAGCACTTACCTGAAATTAGCTGTGGTCGGCATTTTGCAGAGGTGAACCCGGTTCTGATTATGAATGCGCTTCTTGTTTGTCTTTTCACTGCTGAAATCCTGTCACTGAGGAGAAGTGATAATAGCCTGCTATTAAGTTCTTTCTGTATAATGTAATTCAGGAGTCAGGAGGCTGTTTGGTCATTTATGCCTTTGAAAAGCTCAGAATAATTTTCAGTTATTATCTTCCATTTTAAAGAGCCTGTTTCAAATATCAATATACAGACACCCCCCCTTTCCCATCACTTCACACTCCGTGTTGTGATTTCATCACGTATATTAGTCTTATGTGCTCTGAATTTCCAGGGATTTCAATTTTTTTTTTTAATCATTCTACACCATCCTTTCCCTAGTTACCTTTTATATTGACTGTTGTAAGTGACTAATATTTATTTAGTGTCTGTAAACTGCACCCAGCTTTTCATACGTCCTGAAAAATCAAGAAAAATCAGCTGCTTGTGGTGGCAGGGAACCGTGATTCTGGCCTCTAACAATTGTAGAAGCCCAGTTCCTTGTCAATCCCTGTCAAACAGAGCCCCAAGGCCTGTAAAAGATTTAATGGCAGGTATCTTGCTCTCTGGTGCCATTCATAGCCATTAAAATACGTGGTTGAATATTTAGTGCTATTTGTGCTTTGTTATTTATCAAAAGCAAAAAATTAGAAGAACTGTATAAAGTCATGTTTCTGGCTCAGCCATTGAAGACTTAGGGTCTTTTGCCAGATGCAAGTTGGGAAATACCTTGAGATCTTGGGTATGGGGCCTGAGGAGGGCAGGGTTTGGGAGGGGAGGGACTTCAATGGAATACAATGTCATGGAGTCTACCTCCCAAACTGGCCTTTTTGACCAGGTGAACTGATCTCTATTACCTGGAGATCAATTGTAATCCCAGGAGTTCTCCAGCCACCACCTGGAAGTTGGCAACCCTAACAACTTAATATCAGAACACAGATTCATTGAGTTTGATTTAACATTAGGGAAACATTATTTATTTGCTTAATTTATACCCCACTCTCCTCCCCAATGAGGACCCAAAGTGCCTCACAACACTCTTCCCTTCTTCATTTTATCCTCATAATAACCCTGTGAGGTAGGTTAGGCTGAGAATATGAGAATATGAGAACGGTAACTCCAAGATGCCATGGCCGAGTGGGGATTTAACCTGGGTCTCACAAATTCTAATCTGACACACTACCGCTACACCATGGTGGCTTTCGTCCATCCAAAAGTATAATGGTTTTTCATTCTGCCATGTCCTGTTGTGGTACAGTCACAAGAAGAATAGCACAGAGAACTGTAGAACAGGACTGAGGGACCCTGAAAAATCTACAAGGCAATAGCTCCAAGCTTTGGCTGGCCTTTCATACTGTAGCACCCACAACTAATTAGGTTTGCCAACTGGCCTGGAGAAAAATGACCCATCCCTTTAATAGAGGCAATAGGCAGTTATTTACCAGGTGATATCATTTACTTCCACACCATGAAAAGCTTCACCAGCCCGTTTCCACACATTAAGGGAACGAAACATTTTTCTCAACCCTCTTCTTTCAGATTGAGGTGACGAGAGAGGAGGTCCTAAAACTGACAGACAACTTAAAAACTGATAAATCACCAGGCCCAGATGGCATACATCCGAGAGTTCTGAAAGAACTCAAATGTGAACGTGGATCTCCTTACAAAAATATGTAATCTTTCCTTAAAAATCTGCCTCCATTCCTGAGGACTGGAAGGTAGCTAATGTCACTCCCATCTTTAAAAAGGGTTCCAGAGGAGATCCGGGAAATTACAGGCCAGTCAGTCTGACGTCGATACCGGGTAAATGGGTGGAAACCATTATTAAGGAAAGAATTAGTAGGCACATAGATGAACAAAACCTATTGAGGCAGACTCAGCATGGGTTCTGTAAGGGAAGATCTTGTCTCACTAACCTGTTAATGTTCTTTGAGGGGGTGAACAAACATGTGGACAAGGGGGACCCAATAGATATTGTTTACCTTGACTTCCAGAAAGCTTTTGATAAAGTTCCTCATCAAAGGCTCCTAAGTAAGCTCAAAAATCATGGGATAAAAGGACAAGTCCTTTTATGGATCAAAAACTGGCTAATTAATAGAAAACAGAGAGTGAGTATAAATGGGCAATT
The DNA here is from genome assembly GCF_001447785.1 of Gekko japonicus. Classification (NCBI taxonomy): domain Eukaryota; kingdom Metazoa; phylum Chordata; class Lepidosauria; order Squamata; family Gekkonidae; genus Gekko; species Gekko japonicus. The sequence continues at coordinate 2,618,545 of NW_015170887.1, forward strand.
CTCTAAGTGGAGGGTGGTAAGCAGTGGGGTACCGCAGGGATCAGTACTTGGTCCACTGCTTTTTAACTTGTTCATTAATGATTTGGAGATGGGAGTAAGCAGTGAAGTGGCTAAATTTGCGGATGATACAAAGTTGTTCAGGGTGGTGAAAACCAGTGAGGATTGTGAGGCACTCCAAAGGGATCTGTCAAAGATGGGCAAGTGGGCGTCAACATGGCAAATGGGGTTCAATGTGGCCAAGTGCAAGGTGATGCACATTGGAGCCAAAAATCCTAAATATAAATACACGTTGATGGGGTCTGAACTGGCAGAGACTGATCAAGAGAGAGATCTTGGAGTTGTAGTAGATAACTCACTGAAAATGTCGAGACAGTGTGTGACTGCAATAAAGAAGGCCAATGCTATGCTGGGGATTATTAGGAAGGGTATTGAAAACAGATCAGCCAATATCATAATGCCGCTATATAAATCAATGGTGCGACCTCATCTGGAATACTGTGTGCAATTCTGGTCACCACACCTTAAAAAGGATATTATAGCTTTGGAAAAAGTGCAGAAAAGGGCAACTTGAATGATAAAAGGGTTGGAACACTTTCCTTATGAGGAAAGGTTAAAGCGCTTAGGGCTCTTTAGCTTGGAGAAACGACAACTGAGGGGTGACATGATTGAGGTTTATAAACTTATGCATGGGATAGAGCAGGTAGAGAAAGAGGTACTTTTCTTCCTTTCTCACAATACAAGAACTCGTGGGCACTCAATGTAATTGCTGAGTGGTCGGATTAGACCAGATAAAAGGAGGTACTTCTTCACCCAAAGAGTGATTAACACATGGAATTCAATGCCACAGGAGGTGGTAGCGGCTACAAGCATGGACAGCTTCAAGAGGGAATTGGATAAGCATATGGAGCAGAGGTTAGCCACAAGGTATAGATAGGGACTCCGGGGCAAGTGATGCTCTGTATTTTTGGTGCTTGGGGGGGGGGTCAATAGTGGGAGGGCTCCTAGTGTCCTGGTCCCACCGCTGGACCTCCTGGTATCACCAGGTATTTTTGGCCACTGTGTGACAGAGTGTTGGACTGGATGGGCCGTTAGCCTGATCCAACATTGGCTTCTCTTATGTTCTTACGTAACCGGTTCCTGGGATAATTTTCCCATATGGAGATAGCAGGTAAGTTGGCTTGATTGAACTCTCTTTGTTCATATTGTAGGTGACGACTAGCATGACTTAATGCTATTCTCTCTCTCTCTCTCCCTCCCAACCCCCCCCCACAGTCTACATGCAGAAAATGAGCATTTTTTTTGCCCATCTTATCTTTAACATATTTGTGAGAAAATGTCCCAGTTGTCTACTGGTAGTCTGATGGCTGAGTCATGACACTCTCATCATGACCTACTGGTGGATCAATGTCCTATCCTGCAGACTCTTCAGTGTAGTGGAAGCAGATATCTCTTATTTCCCCTCAAGGAACAATTCTACTCTCTCCCTTTCTGTCTCCTCATCCTTCTCTCGTACACTCAGACACTGTTGAGCAACTACCTTACAACTTGTTGTGAAAACAGCACGGAACAAGAAATTCTATGTTTGGTTCGAGAAGCAGAGATAAAACTTGGATCAAGTGACAAAGTTCAGGAAGTAGAGCAAAGGGTAGATTCAGCCCCATAGAAGATGAATGAGAATGGAAATAAGTTTCCTTTCCTATGTTCATCTCAAGAGTGAGGAATGCCTCACTAACAGGAGACAGTGAATGGGTAAGAGAGACGAGCAGCTGATGTAGTGGCACAGCACTGCTGAAATTAAGCAGGGATCCTGATCATGGCAAGCCAATAAGAGCCCTCTGTAAGTTCCTTTAAGCCTTCTGAGCAGGAGCAAGATGCAAATAGAACAAATTAATAACGTTCCTTCAGTGTAGGACTAGCAGGAGAGGACAGCACTCCTTATTTCATAAGCTATTCAGATACCCCCAACTTTCTAGCCTATAAATTGCGGTGACCCACAGCCAGCCAGAGTCCTCTGTCCCTAATAAGCGTACATTAATGGGGACTGATGATGCCCTGGCTCAGAGATGTGGGACTTGTTCTTTGCTTTGAGCAGACTTGATAGAACTCAAAGAAGCCACAAGGAATAGATATGTTGCAGAAGTCTTCAGCTTTTTTGTTTACCACATCCAACTTTCGGCCTCTGTTTCTCAAGATTCAAGGGGGGAGAAGACTCTTAATAGTTCTTTAGACAAGGGGATTTTAGCAGGAACAACTGGTCACACGAGGGGGGGGGAGCTGTAGTTGTTGAAATTTCTTTTCCATCTCTCTTCTCCTACTTTGTCTTGCTTCTTCTGTTGTTCAAAGGAAAAAGAAAAGAAGCTGTGGTAGTACCACACAGTGCAGCCTCTCCAGATGAGTTATATGACCCACGTGTGAATGACGATCCCAGCTGAAGATCTATGGCATATTTCATTTGCAACTACTTGCAAAAAGGGTGTGTATGGAAATTCATAATTTACATCTCTCCTTACCAGCTGAGTTGGATAGAAAGACCAAGACCCTTGATATGTCAGTGAAAGATGTTGAAACTCGTGAGTTGTAATAGGACTTTTAAAACTGTGAGCTTTAGGTCAGTATGGTGACAATAGCCAACAGAATCTTAAATATTTCTTTCCTTCAATTTCTTCTACAGGAAAACCGTACTTAGATCCCCCCTGTTGTCTTCTGAGGGCATCTCTGCTGAGAGCTCCATCCCCACCCCAAATTCTACCCTCTCCAGGCTCCACCTCCAAATCTCCAGGAATTTCCCATGCAGGAGCTGACCCTTATGTTACATTTCAGGTTTCAAACCACATATCAACACAACAGGGGGTGGGGGTGGCGCCAGGGTTCATTAGACTCCCAATTTGGAAATCTCACATGTACAATTCTGCGTAACATTGAATGTCTGGCAACCAGTGGGAGATGGGGGTGTGAAAAAAGGGTGGCACTAACATCATGTGAAACTGGAAGGGATGTTACTTCACTCTAGGAATTGTCAGAAATGGTGATAAAACCAAAGAGTTTCCGGTTTCCCCTGGAAGTGCATTCAATGCCAGTGATTGAAAAAGTATTGCTGTTGGGAAGACTCCTGCCCTAGCAGGGCACTTGGCCACCCTAGCCAGCCCATTGCAAATGATAACTATGAGCAATATCCTTTCAGTTACTTATCTAAGCAGGCATAGCTAGTTATTACTCTAAGCAGAGTATTTAACTTCCTTAAATTGCTTATCTAAATAGGTGCAATTTCTACCTACAATAGCCTAGGCCCCGGGGTCCTCCGTGCAGTGCCTGTGGGTGCCCTGGCACCTGCTGAAACCTTTCCTGGTGCCCACCAAGTACTCTTAGAAAGTGGGTGGGGCTAGGTACTGCTTTTCCCCAGCAGGGTTTCTGATTGGCTCTGCAGACTAAAACAGCCGTTCAACAGGGCTTCTGCCTGAAAATGTTGACGTGTTAGACTTGTATATAACCTTGATCCCTGACAATTTGTGGTTAGCTCCGCCTCCTGTGCCAGCCCATTTTTGTGACTGAGCAAACTGCCCTTTGTCAGAATTCCAGAGGGGCCCCGCTGGCTTGAAAAGTTTGGGGACCCTGGCCTAGGTGAACACACCATTTTTTTGTATGTTGCATTTCCTATACCTTGCAACCTGCCCTGAGCTTCTTGGAAGGAGGTTTGGAGGAATGTGTGATAGATTAGATCTAATGTGGCCACACAGCACGTGATATTGATATTGCAGCAGTTCCAGTCTGAGCTTGAAGCTGTTTGAATGTGATGACCTTGTCATTAACGAAGACAAATGATAGCCAAAGCTTCAATTGTGTGGGAAAAGACTGCAAAACCCCCAACCCCTTATATATATTGTGTCTTTCTCAATATTTAAGGGATAAGTTTGTTGTAGGTTTTACTTTGAAAGAATTTGAAATGAGAAGGTACTAGGTTTGCCGATCAGGGCAGGAAAGAGGTATGTTCTAAACATTCACAGATGGAGACAGCCTACAGAACTACAAACCCCTTAAAGGTTACATCTGTGGTTCTTATGCACTGTCCTACAGGGCAATAAGGTAGTCCAAAGCCTAAGGCTGTGCATTCTAGTCTGTTTAACCTGATGGTGTGTTAACATGGGTCACTGGCTACTCTGTTCTCTTTTTGCCAGAAAAGACAGAGGGAGAAAGTGGAGCCTCGGCAGCTGCTTCCTTGTTCTGGATGGGTTCCCTTTCTGTCTCTCTCACTGCAGCCTCTCCAGATGAGTTATATGCCAAGCTTGATGTATCATTATGTTTTTTTGCTCATGCTTTTGTCGAGTGGGTGCTTCAGTGTGCTCAGTTAATGGATGTTTTTGCCCTGAAATAGCCCCCAGGAAAGAAAGCACAGAGGATCCTTAACAGATGCAGCTCCAATACCAGCCTACACTGCAGGCATGAAAACAGACAGATGTCTCCAAGTGAATGCAGCAAAAAAAAATTTACCACCCAAAACCGATGCTTGAAAATAACCAGTCCTCTGTCTCTCCTGTGTGCATGCGCAGGGTGATACTGAAAAGGAGACTTTTATTTCATTAAGTTAATTGGCAACGGGCCTTGAACTATCAGACTAAACGTTGCCTTTGGGTCCTGGAAAATGCTTGCTATCCTCAAGCAAAGTGAGGGAAAGAAAGAAAAAGCTAAACGCCGATTTGCTTCTTTGCACACTGAGTCTGAGGTTGCTTTTTTGGAAGTCCTTGCCTGCACACTCTTCCCCCCCCCCCACCACCCAGGAGACAAGCAAAATGTCCTGAGCTTAGTAGAAACTTTAAACTGGGCAAAAATTACATTAAGTCATCATGCAAACTAAAGTTTAGGGAAGGCATGACTGGGGGGGGGGGTAAGGGCACACCTCTCAAATCCTGCAGTCTGCCTTGACTCACCATGGCGGAGAGATCGACAGAGGCAGAAAATTAAGGAGGTATCTCAGATTCACCCAGGTTGCATCCAGATGTCACAAACAAAAGCTTCATATTTTAGGGCCCTTCCTCTCCTTCTAAACAGGATTAAACCATGTGTTACTATCATAGGAAAAGACAAACCCTAAATGGCAGCTCAGTCCAGACACAGCAAAACTGTGGTTTTAAATCGGAGATTTCCTAAACCAGGAAGATTTCAATGTCAACGCTGTATGTGAGGGAGGAGGAAGGGATCTGAGGCTTGTTCTCCTCACAAATACATCACAACTCTAGATTTCTACTGTAAAATAGTAGCATTGAGGCATACACTCAACAGTTTATCATCTATAATAACAAAAGGATCAGCCCCTCTGTGGCAGGCATAAGTCCTTAGAAAATGAAGTCAGGAGTTTCAGAATTCTTCAACACTGTCAGGATGAGGCGAAGGGAAGGGAGAGGGGGGAAAGAATGGATCCCAGGTGCTTCTGCCTGTCAGAGGGGCTCCTGCACACTTGTGATGTCAGGGGGTGTGGCATATGCTAATAAGTTATGCCAATGAGCTCCTGCAGCTCTTTTTCTACGAAATGACCCCTGGACATCAGCATGCTGGGTATGTTGTGCATGGTGACGTCACCCCACCCCACCCCACCCACTCCCGGAGAGCTCCCTCCCACCCCCCGCCAGTGAGAGCCAAGAACCTGGCAACCCTAAGACCAAAAAAGTTTTATTTTGGGTATAAGCTTTCGTGTTCACACATACTTCTTCAGATATCTCCTGAGGAAGTGTGTGTACACAAAAGCTTATGGGACAATTATACCCAGAATAAAACTCTGTTGGTCTTAAAGGTGCCACTGGCCTCACACTTTGTTATGCTGCTTCTGACCAACACGGCCACCCACCTGAATCTATCTTCATGAGAAACCAGGAAAGGAGGAGAGAAAATGTATCTTCTGTTTTAAAACAAGAGGGCTGAAGACTCTCTCTGAGCTATCAGAGCCTATGTGGTAATAAAACTAGTTTATTAAGAGTAAAAGTGGGTGAGTTTGCACACCTTGATCCTTTGTTCAAGCTGCTTTCAATTGTCAGAAAAAAATTATCTTCTGGTTTTAGCCGGACTGGTTTGCCTCAGTTCCCAGCAGTGGGGTGGGTGGGCTTTGAAGCCACAGATGTGGCAACAGCACTTCCAGTTGCCATGTCCACAGCACTTACCATGTCCACAACACTCACACAACACGTGATGTCCAATTACAATAGAGCAAAAAAAAAAAGTATTATGTGTGGTGAAAACATTTGGGTAAGTGAAGGAAAATGCAACAAATTACACCGCAAATTGTAAATGTAGTCCTAACCTATACTGGATATCTATACAGATACAGTAGTTACCTTCATGCCTCCCTAACCTGTGTTTGTGTGTGTGCTTGTTTTTAATGTATTCCACATCTTCAACATCCAGGGTGTCGGGGGGGGGGTTTTCCTCTGTTATGATAAAGATTAGGATCCCCAGCCTAGGGCCTGACGATCCTAGGAGATTTTGGTTTGTGAGGCATGGGGAGAAGGAGCATTGGGAAGCATTGTATGATGCTGTGACATCACTTGTAGGCAAGACTTGGAAATGATGTCACTGCATCACATGACACTAGCAATCCATCCAATCTCTATGGTGAAGAACACAGAGATCAGGGAAATTCCTAGAGTATAGTGGACACAGTGACTAGAAGTGCTGTTGCCATGTCCATGATGTCAACTAGAGTTGCCAGGTCTGGGTTGAAAAAATACCTGGAGACTTTGTGGGTGGACCTAGAAGAGGGTGGGGTTTGAGGAGAGGAGAGGTCTTAGCATGGTACAGTGGCATAGAGTCCACCCTTCAAAGCAGCCATTTTCTCCAGGGGAGCTGATCTCTGTCAGCTGGAGATCAGTTGTAAAAGCGGGAGATCCCCAGGCCCCACCTGGAGGCTGGCAACCATAATGTCAACCAGTGTTCCCTCTAAGCTGAGTTAGTGTGAGCTAGCTCACAGTTTTTTAGACTCCGGCTCACACATTTTTGTCTTAGCTCAGGAAGGAGGGCTCCAGAGCAAACTAATTTAGGCAGCAGCCAAATCTCCTGCTCACAACTTTAATGCCAATAGCTCACAAAGTAGAATTTTTGCTCACGAGACTCCATAGCTTAGAGGGAGCATTGATGTCAACCCCCCTAGTTTTCTCCTGCTGTGAGAGGAGCAAGAGCAGGGTGAGCTGGCAGGGGTGGGATATTGGCAAGTCTAATAAAGATGTCCACAAAGGGGTGTGTGTGTCCTCTCTGGGCCTTTCTTTTAAGCCAAGATAGCCGATCCCTTCCCCTGGCCTGGCAAAGCGATCTCTGGGAGCAATCCTAAACGGGTGTACTCAAAACTAAGTGCCATTTTACTCTGTGGGGTTTGCTCCTGGGAACGTGTTTTTAGGATTGCACAGTCTGTCTCTTCCCAGGTTATTGGTGCAGTTAAACAGGTCAGTTCAATTTGGTCCAATCTCTTCTCTGAGCCTGGCTTCTCCTTTAGATGCCCAGCCCTTTAATGGTATGGGCAGGCAGGGATGAGTTTTCAGGCAGGAAAGAAATCAAATGAACAGAGTTGTGTCCACCATCAACGATTAAACAACCATCTTGTAACTGTGATAACAACATGCCATGTGTTTCCTAGGCACCAGGGGGCAGTGATTTGCATCGCCACTTGACATAATTATGTTTGTGTTTACGGCACTGGAATTTAATTTGCATTCCAAATGTTGATTTCAGACATTGCAATCCTTCTCAATGTCTGTTTTATTAAAATCAAACTAACCAATACCACCCTTGGCACCCCATGTCTCTGCGTCTTCAGCCAATCAAAGGAGAAAAGCCAGGGAGACACTTGGAGCATGTGAAGGAGCCAGAGGATTTTAATCAGCCCTGTTGGTGGCAGTTGGCCAGTTTGTTGATGGGATTATCTGTTCCTAGCATGAAATGATAATCTTCAGAGGAACAGACTAGGAGGAGGTGGCGGTGGAGTTAATCTCCCTTAAGCAAGGACAGCACCATAGAGGGCAGCTGGAATCTAAGAAGGTGAACTGTGCTTGAGGAGGAGATGATACGGGGAAGAAATGACAGAAAACATATATGTAGGAAACATGCTGTCTGTCTGTGCGAGAAACCCTTTACCATCCCTTTAATGTTTATCATTGCTTTGCTTAGTATTGGCAAGTGATACAGCTGCCAGGGACCCGGGCTCTCTGAGGCCACTACCAACTACTTTGTATTAAATATGCTACATTTTACTCATGATGAGGGAGAAAATTTGCTTTTAGCAAATTGCCTAGACTCTATCACCTCTGCCCTCTACTGGGGGACTCAATCAGACACCAGGGATGCTGGATCACCCCTCTGTTTGGATCACAATTTGATTGCAAATTGCAAAACAGCCTCTCAGGCGTTTGAGGAGGAAAAGTTCATTTTTTAACATTCAAAACTGAATAATGAATACTTTGCTCATGCGCATTCTTGCACTGTTTTCCACCACTATCTGAATTTAAAAAAACATTCAAGGAGATGTTTCAGTCCTGTTTGTCTGCATTTGAAGGGGGAAGCTGTGTGGTTTCTTGCTCTGGGGTTCCAGCCTTACCCATTTTGTCTGACTCCCAAATATAAGCATGACTGTGTTCATTTGTATTACATTTATGCATTCTTGCACTGCTGCCTGGAACTGTAGTTTGATCCAGTAAGTCTGAGTATGCACTAGAATGGTGAATGCCACCAAGCAGTGTTCCCTCTAAGCTAAGTTAGTGTCTTAGCTCAGGAAGTGTTAGCCTGATTGCTTTATGTTCTTATCAATATTGGGGATTTATGATTTATAGAATAGCAATAGGCAATAGGGAGCAATCACCAGTGTATACAGAGGTCCCGCCTTTTCCGGGAGATACCAGTAATAAACACGAATGCTGAAGTCAGTTTAAAATGATGTCTTTACTGTATTCTTTTCCACATTCAAACAATACACATATGCACACACAATTACACAGCTTCTAGGTAAAATAAAGAGAGATGGATAGCACATTTGCATTAGCAGGATAT
>NW_015170887.1:2628204-2650704 GCF_001447785.1 Gekko japonicus
TATACAGTCCATAAGAGCACATTAAGTGCCTTACAGGGCAACAGGAAGGATGGCTCCAGAGCAAACTAATTTATGCAGTAGTCAGATTGCTCACTCACAACTTTAATGCCAGTAGCTCATAAAGTAGAATCTTTGCTCACAAGACTCCACAGCTTAGGGGGAACATTGCCACCAAGTGATGAATACTACTATTGGCACAGGCACAAAAAGATGTGCTGTCTAATGTAGCTGACTGTAAACTATACATAACCTGCTCATGACCCCAGGCACAAAAAGATGTGCTGTCTAATGTAGCTGACTTTATACATAACCTGCTCATGACCGCAGGCACACATAATCCAAGCAAGCCAGTAAACCATGAGCATGCTTCAAAAATTATTATTTTTGGTAACAACTGTAGTTTTGTTCTTTATACAGTTTTTCTCCTGCAAAAAAACACTGCTTTATTTTTAGGATTGTATTTTTTTGTGTGTGTGTGGGTATATGTGTGGGTATATGTGTGTGTATGCTTGCATGCCTGGAAGTCATGATGACTTCTGGAGAACCCTACTAGGGTCTTAGATGTTTTTCAGAGAGATGGCTTGGTAGCCTATCTCTGTGTTTCAAGCCCTGGTATTCCTTGGAGGTCTCCCTTCCAATTACCTGCCAGGGTCAGCCCTGCTTAGTTTCTGAGATCTGATGAGATCGGGCTTGCCTGGGCTATCCAGGTCAGGGCATATATTATGTTTTTTATTGTAAGCTGAATTGAGCAAAGAAAGAGGTGGGATAATTTTTACACACACACACACACATATAAAGAATCCTTTAAAAAAGTGGCCAACAGGAAAGCCACCACACCAAGGCTCTTTTTGTAGAAAAAGCCCAGCAGAAACTCATTAGCATAATAGGCCACACCCAACAGCAGAAACTCATTAGCATATTAGGCCACACCCCAACAGCACAGTTCATTAGCATATTAGGCCACACCCCATGTCTTCCCTTGACTTGCCCAAGTGCCCCACGACTGTGGGATGCTTGGCAAACCGGCCCTTAAATGCCTCCCCGATCCTTCCAGGCCCCCTCGGCCCGCCCGCTTCGGAGTCGCTGGGGGGGTGTTGCTCTCCAGGCCTTCCCTCTGTAGCCACGCACGCAGAGGTTTTAGCTGTAGTGGGCGTGGCCAACTCTGAAGCCAGCCGGAACTCTGTTCCTGTGCGTTCCTGCCCAAAAATAGCCCTGCACCACACTATCCTTACACAGGTGCCAAGCTTCTTGGAAAAGCTGTTCAACCTGAATTGCAAGCAAATCTTTCAGGAGATTATATGAGGTACTCAACTTGACAGAAAAAACAGGACTTGTGAACACAACCAGTACAATTTTCAAATGCTCTGTTTGTTAACATCATGACATTGGTTTCACACATGTATATCAGGACTCTGCCTCTGCTAAAAACTGGTGGGGTCTTCTTGAGCTCAAGTGACAGTGGATTCCTGTGGTGAGTCTTGCAGGAATAGATTTATCACTCCAACATTTAGACCAAGGGTTGCATCTAGTATCATGGGTCCTGGAACAGAAAGGTGCCCAAACATCATCAGCTTGCCTGCACTTGCTCAATAAAGGTGTTAGCCCTTTGAGTGTGGATTCACAAGATGTTAAAAAAGGCAAAAGTTGTCCTGTGGGCCTTTCTTTCAAGATTTATTTTGAGATGTAGGGAACTCTTTTTGTTTTAGGTCATTTATCCTGATGCTGCCAAGAAAAAAGGATCATTTCTACCCGCTTTATTGGTGCTATTTATGATGTGGATTCCTGCCCACTAGACTAAAAGCCCATTAGCTCATTTTACAAGCCAAGTCTGGTGATAGGATTTGGGGTTTTTTTTTTTTTAAACACACTTCATATTGTAATTTCCACTTGACAGTGATGCATGTTTCCTATACCATTGTCTTTATTCTCCTAGAACCATGGAGAATAAAGACGATGGTATAGGAAACATGCAAGATGAGGCTTGCAGTTTTTGCTTCATGATGCTTGCAGATGTACCCAGAGGGAATAAGTGGGAGTCCCTTTCCCCCCCTCTGAGACCTGGCTGGCTTAGACTCCAAGTGACCACAGCCTCCGTCTTCTAAATAGTTGGGTTTACACAGTGGAACAAGAAAACCCCAATATTAGCTCAAGAGAGAACTCACGGAAGATAAACAGAAGTTTGTACGTGTGCAGATCTCCCATAAGGCAGGGTATTTCATGCAGTTTTTTTAAAAAGCAAATATGATGCATTCTTTTGGTAATTTTGTAGAGATGCCATGAATTTTGCAGTGCACATGTCTGACAACTGAACTTACCAGGTTTGACTGTTGATCATACATGAGCTAGTTACCGAGTCTGTTTGGTTTGGCTTTGAATGACCTGAATATCAGCCAAAAGGGTTTGTATTGGGTTTCTGCACATGTGCAAAACCTTTGCCAATCCAAACCAGTCAGCCATTAATGTTGCTAAGAAAATACTTAGATGAACAATGAATGGTAGGAGTTTTTAAAAATACAGCATTAATTTATGGCCAATTTAACTGTCAATTTAAATAATGGCCTGCTGAGCAGAGCAGCAGCACAGCAAGTGACCGGGGAGGGGGCAGTAGAGCTCCAGTATAATAATGCGTATGGACCATAAAATGATTTGAGATTCTGTAGTTCGGAATGGTTGAGGCCACCTGCCAAACAGCCACAAACAGGCTGACAGTCTGTCAAAAAATTGGCTCCCTGGGTACAACTGGCAAACAGGATGTGAACTGAACCAGCAGGTGTTTGAGTATCCTTATAACTGGTGGAATTCAGAGGGAACCCTTGAACAATGACAATATGTCTGAAACATGAAAGGCCAATGTGTATTTTATTAGCCAATGAGTATGCAGCGAATGCAAACAATGGCACTAGAAATGCCGTACCTCGAGCATTGTAAAGAGCCATGAAAAGGGGCTGCTGAAGCTATTCTGCTGCCACTACAGATGGGACAAAATGGGAGCCTGGCCAGCTTGCTCTTATAATAATCAGGAGCTCGTTAAGGATTCTAATCAGGCAGAAATATTTTCCCGTCAGCTCATTACAAACTATAACAAGGTCACAGCTCTGGGTTGCGGATGGCGTTTCCCCTTGCTGGAGATAACGAGTTTGTCTGCAGGAGCCTTTTGCTGGCTTAGTGGTTATAAGACGCAACCAAGGTTGCATCTAAACAGTAGCTCCCCACATGGTTGTGTTAGCTCTGTGGGACTAAAACAGAAATGTGTGTGTGCATGTGTATGCAGGGGGGTAGCCTCAAGGAAGAGCTACCTAGGCATGAAGAAGTATCCACTCTCTTCAGGACTCTGCCTTCTGTACTGATTTTTTTTTTTTTGTGTCATCAAGTCATAGCTGCCTTATGGCAACCCTGTAGGGTCTCATGGCAAGAAGTGTTCAGAGGTGATTTGCCATTGCCTGCCTCAGTGTTCCGAGCCCTGGTACTCCTTGGTGATCTTCCTTCCAAATACTGGCCAGGGCTGGCCCTGCTTACTTTCCGAGATATGACAAGACTGGGCTGGCCTAGCTATCCTGGTCAGGGCGTACTGATCTTACTAGACCCCAGATTGTCATTTGAACTAGCAGTGACTGGCCCAGTCCCCATAGGGATTGTTTCGACATCCGTGCTCCTGGCACTTAAAACACTGTGCTGGGGGGTGTTCTAGTGTGCAAAAAGATAAAGAGGAGGATGTGGGAGGAAACTGGAGCAGGAAGGACATTTATATAACAGTGGCCCTTAGAAAGGGCTGTCTGATTTGTGAAGAAAGGGTTCTCTTCTCTTTCAAAAAGCATCCTCTAGGCTCCTCCCTTATCTACCTCACTGTGGGGCCTGGAGTTCTCCCAGAAGTACAACTTATCTCCAGACCACAGAGACCCACTCCCCTGGAAGGAATGGCAGCTTCATTGGGTGGACTCCATGACATCACTTACCCACCAAGCTCCCTCCTCTTTCCAAACTCCACCCTCCCCATGCTCAACCTCCAAATCTCTCAATATATTGCAAGCTGTGGTTGGGGTCCCTGCTCTTCCTCCATCTTGTGCAAGCAGTTCCACTGCTAAATACATGGCTAGAATCTTGCAGACAGACAAACAAACAAACAAACAAAACCCTGGACGCGTCTCCTTATTCATTTAGGACTGCTAGATCCCAGTGCTTCAGTGACACAACTGGCAGAATTCCCCTGCTAGGGCCTAGATCCTACAGACTCAGCAGCCTTATGCCTCCTTGGCTCCCTGGGCCACTGACCCTAGACCTCCGAACCTTGATTTACCCACTTCTGACCCATCAGTAAATTATAGCTCCCACCTGGTGGTGATGGTGGTGGGGCTGATAGGGACTAGAAGTGTGGCATTGTGGAAGCTTTTTTTTTTTTTTAAAGCTCTCCATCCCTGTATCATTTCCCTGATTTAAAATCATTCCCCAGGCTGCTTTAAGCCCTTATAGAGAAATAAACATGGTTATGGGGGTGGGAGAAAGGGCAAATTGCCCCAGGGTCCCGCAAGAGTGAGTGTCCAAACATACTGGTGTATATTGTCAAAGGTTAGTAGACAAACAAGGCTTAGCTCATCTGACCTTTCACCTTTGACTTTCAGGGCTGTGATTGACAGAGACAACTAGAAATCCTGTTTGTATGTATAGTGAATTAGCATTCAAGGCTAAGGCATTTATTATACTCTATTATAAGATACATTTATCAGTATTCCATGTGCTTCAATATGCTATCTATGTACTATTCCCCAAGTCTGATCCCTATCTGCAGATATCTAAATCTACAGATGGGGGTCACGCTCACCCCAAAACAATTTTTCAACAAACTTGGGGGACCCCCTAGGTTTGCAGAAAAATCTAAAATGTTACAAAAATGCATTGGAGGGGGCTTAAATTCCCTCAAATTAAATGAAGTGATGTCTGCACATGTGCAAACAATGCACTTACCTTTGAGGGGTCCAGCCCACCTGGAGCTGCACCAGGTGAGCTGGTGAAAGTGATGATGTGGGAGAAGTCTCAGCAGATCCACCCAGAGCAGCTCCAGGCAAGCCACCAAGAGCAGTGATATGGGAAGAAACCTCGGTGGGCCCTCCTGGATGAGCTCCAGGCAAGCTGCTGAGACTGGTGACACGGGGGGGGGGTCAGTCTTGACAGGCCCACTCGGAGCTGCCCTGGTTGAGGCACCAAGAACAGTGATGTAGGGGAGGAGCCTCAGCATGGGCGGACAGACGGAGAAAGAGAGAGTGCTGGGGTGGGGAAGTAGAAAGAAAGCAAAAGAGATTGATGGGGTAGGGGCAGAAATAAAGAGAGTGATGAGGTGGGAAGAAAGAAAGAGTGATGAGGTGGGGGCAGAAATAGAGAGAGAGATAGGTAGGGGGCAGAAAGAGAGAGAAAGAGAGAGTGTTGGGGTAGGAGGCAGAGAGTGACAGGCATGGGAAGGAGAGTAAGAGAAGGGGTGGCTGGATGGAGACAGAGTGAGAGGCAGAGAAGTAGGGGAGAGGGGAGGAAACAAAGGGGGGAATGCTCCCCTCCTTGCAAGTTTCTTGCAGGGCCCCACTTGTGCTATCTATTGACAGCATTTGAGGGGGGGGGTACAGGAAGAGAGCTCTAAGACTGTGTTTACCCTGGGTTGACCTTATGTCATTATGGCTGCGGTCACATGTACCAGTTGAAACAGAGGGGAGGCGAGGCTATTCCCTCCAGAGGAATTTGACACACAGTTGTGAGATCACACAGCCCTTTGAAGCTGTGGATGCAGCTCATCACTGTGTGATCAGACGCAACTGTCGGTGAGTCGAGGGGTTTTTTTTTGGCCATTTGTTTCCTTTGCGCATAAATGAGGAATTGCACTTCCACACTGATGATGCGCATACTGCAAAGGGAGGGAGGAACACAGCACGGAGTTGGGATGGCCTGATCAGACCATCCCGAGAGCATGACAGCGTGTTTGAGCAATCGGACAGGAGAAAGTCTGCCCGTGGCCTGCCTTATCTGGATAACACCGGACTTTCCCTGGTGTCTTTTAACTTCGCTTCCGTGGCAGAGCAGCACGGGTGGATGACGACTGCGGGACGCTTCCCAGATGCTGCTGTCTGATCGCTCCCTTTAGATCCATCAGACATTCGCACCTATGTCGGATCTAAAGGAGTGTGTGATCGCAGCCTATGTTCTTAACCTTTCTGCAGCACTGGGGAGGGGACTGGACATAATGCGGGGAGCATTTCTGACTGGAGAAATAATGTGGGAGCAAAGAGTGAACTCTCCCCACACCAGTACTGTGGCTCTGATCCAAATTTGGCTCCTCTCCCAAACTGTTTTTTAAGATATGAATTACACGTCTAGTGATCTAGTCACGGAACTTCACCCTCACCAGACCCATCTCTGAAAGTTAGTGTTCCCACTACTTATGGCCTATTCCCAGTTCTCAGCCTGCCCCTGTTGTCATAGCCAAACTGACAGCTTCCCCTTGCTCAAGGCTAAACTAGACTCTGTGGCAGCCACGGGTTTGATCCATGGCCACCACCACCATTTTAGGGAACTATTTGACCATCTAAAAATGCTACGAGAGACTTATCCTGATCAGGCCCATGGTGTGGAGTGGGGAAGGGAGGTGATCTTGTTCCCTCTCCCACACCCTTTCAAGTACTGAAACAACTGTGAGGGGTGTATCGAAAAGATGCTGGGGGGGGGGGGACAAGCTTGCCCTTGTGGCATTTTGGTCAGATTATTCCCTAAAAACACCTAGTTTGGTCATAGAGGCTGGACTGAAAAGCTGTTTAGTTCTCCTTCAACATCTGACTATTCGATGCCACCACACTAACTCAGCCATGAGCTAAATGCTAAACAATACAGAATATGAAGAAGGAAGAAAGCACCAATCAGATGATACCAGCTCTTGCCTCTATTGTCTAAAGAAATATATAACAAAAGAATTTTGCTTTTTGTATAAACACAGAACATTTGATTTTGGAGGGGTTTTTTTTTGGGACACTGGAAACAGTACTAAGGTTAAGAAATAAATTTTTAAGAAATGAAGCATTTTGAATAACAAATCTCTCCTGCATTGCACAAAAGCGCTAGATGAGAAGATTTTCTCCTTTGGTCTGATGAGCCTATTCAGTTTAAAATATAATTTACACCTGAATGAGAGGGTGGAGTGATTTCCCACCAGGATGGGAAGCATCAATGGCTAGTTCCTCAGGGAAGTAGTTAGTAACTTCTGAGAAAAAACTGAGAATGCATCTCCTTGCCAAGGGAGTATGTTTCACCTTTTCCTTAAATTAAAAAGGTTTATATTATGCATTGAAATAAAAAGGATAAACAGCTGAGTGCAATACAGATAGTCTGATAAAGCTTTTGCGATACATGCTTCTGGCACAAGAATTTTAAAAGAAATTTGAACATGAATAGAAATTTATCTGTACTCTGGACTATTGGGTAAAACAATTCTGTATTCTCTCTCTCTCTCTCTCTCACACACACACACACTTCATTGTATATCAACTAGATCCCACCTACTCGCTCTACTCACTGTCCCTATAGCTCTTTGCACTCTCAGTATTGTTTTACAGGGGCTCACCTCTTGCATACTCTGTGGGCTAACCCCAAAACTGGTGTTGCCCATATATTTTTTTTACCTCTGATTATAAGTATTCCAATACAGTTGCTTCCTCTAGATCAGGGGTGTCAAACATACAGCCCATGGGCTGCAACTGGCTCATCCAGGGCTCTTATCCGTCCTGCAAGCAACTGATTACCTTTATTGCCAGATGACAGAGGCTGTGCCTTATGTTCCTCTACCCTGTCTCAGTACTAATGCGTAACGGGCGGTAGAAGTGGGAGGGCGGGCATCAGTGAGATACTGTAAGGAAATACTGTAAGAGTGCTAATGTTTTAAGAATGTTTGTATTTTGAGTAAAAAATAATACCGTTAATTGGGTTTGCCTAAAGTTTATATTTCTGGTACCTGGCATTACATTTTATGGCACGGATGGCCTGGCCCAACAAACTGACATTTATGTCATATTCAGGCCCCGTAACAAATGAGTTTGACACCTCTGCTGTATATCTTCTTCTGCTGCTTTCTCTCAAGTACTATTTCAGTGTGTATCGTGCTTGAGAAAACCTGTTAGTTTTCAAATTTTCTGAAGGTTTCTTGTATTAAGGAAAGAGATATAATGCCTGTACTGCCTCGATTTCCCTGGCTTTCTACATTCTGCCTGGTCCAGGTTATCTCCAGAAACAATCACCCCCTGAGCTACTTGCAATTATTATAGATTTAATTCGATTATGCACCACTTTTTTAATCAATGGGGATCCAAAGCATCTTACAACATTCACCACTTCTCCATTTTATCCACACAACAGCTCGGTGAGGTAGGTTAATTTGTGAGAGAGTGACTGACCCAAGATCACCCAGCAAAATTCCACAGCAGGGTGGGTATTTGAACCTAGGTTATCCTGAAGCTGGTGGTCACTTTTGAGGCTCCCAACTTTATTGTTTGCTTAATTATGCCTGCCACAAACAGAGAACCCAAGCTTCCATTGGAAATAGCATTGAAGGGTGATGGTGGTGGTTCTAGACATAATCTTGGTCAGGAAGTTCTGATTCCTTTCATTCTTGGCACCACAAGTCCTATCATCATCCTGAATCTGGAGGCAAAGGTTGAATTGCCTTGCTTTATTTTCTGATGAGTTACATCTGCTACAAATGGAAAATCTTCTCTTTAATTGCAAATAGCATGGAGGGGAGGTATGTGGAGATAACCCAAGCCAGGATGTTCTCATTTCCTTCATTTCTGGCATCGCAGCTCCTATCTTCATTCTGAATCCAGTGGCCAATTTTGAAACATCTAGCTTTATTTTCTGAAGAGTTACGCCACAACAGACAATCTTATCTCCATTGCAAATGAAGGAGGGGCTTCTGGAGATACCCCGTGCCAGGATATTCTAATTCCATTCTCGTTTTGCACTCCAACTCCCATGACTAATCTGAAGCTGGTGGCCAGTTTTGAAACCCTTAGCTGTATTTTCTGGTGAATTATGTCTGCCTCAGACAAAACTTCCAATAGAGACAGTCAGGGGTGGGGTGGAGGTTACAGGGGACTACCTGGGTGAGGAAGTTTTGATTCTCTTCATGTTCAGCACTGCCATTCCTGTGGCCATCCTGAAGCCAGTGGTCATTTTTTAATATTGAATGAGCATTTCTGCCTCCTGACAAAAAAGTTGAAGCAATACCTGAGGAAGCAACAACAAGAATTTATCATCCTTTGTTGCAAACTGTAGCCAAAATTAGATTTGCAGCAAATGTCATATCTCACCTGTCTCCCCAGTAGGGGCCCAAAGCAGCTTACCCTGTTCTCCTCATGTATTTAAGGGGAGTGTGTGTCGTCTGTACCACCACCCGGGATCCTCCTATAATGAATTCCCAGTGCGACAGCGCCCACACGAGAGCAAGGCAGCTCTTCTCACAAGGATTAAATCGCTGCTCAACCGGGGACAGCGTCCGGGAGGCATAGGCAATAACTCTTTGAGTACCGGTTTGGAATTGGGTCAGGGTGGCTCCGATGCCAACCTCCGAATGCGCTAGTTGCACATAGAATGGCTTGTGCGGATCCGGATGCGCCAGGGCGGGGGCGGACGCCAGGCTCTGCTTGAGCACAGCAAAAGCCTTCTGTTCCTCAGGACCCCAGTGCCACGGGGCGTCTTTCTTCAGGAGGGCATAGAGCGGTCTCGCCTTCTCCGCGAACGCCTCTATGAAATCCCTGGAGAAGTTAAACGTCCCTAACAGAGCTCGCAACGATGCCACATCGTTCGGGGCAGGTAGGCGGGAAATCGCTTCCATCCTTTGAGCATCGGGGGCTCTACCATCGGGTCCCAGTGACAAACCTAGGTACTTTACGTGCGTTTGCACCAGTTGTGCCTTTTGCCGGCTGGCTTTGAAACCAGTCTCCCTGATCAGGGTGAGGACTTCCCTCGTGATGGCAACCACTTCCTCACGGGTGGGGGCGTGTACAAGCACGTCATCAACATAAGAGAGAACCTGCTTTTGTGACTCGGGTTTCAGCTGCTCCCACATCTGAACCACATGCGCATGACAGATGCTGGGGCTAGAGTGAAATCCCTGAGGAGTCCGTTTAAAAGCATACTGTTGTCCCCTGAATGTGAAGGCGAACTTGTACCAGCAAGACTCATGGAGTCTGATTGAGTGAAACGCATTGGCCAAATCAATCACGCTATAATAGCGGGAACCCGCTGCAATGGCGGCCAAAATCTCATTATATTTGGCCACTACCGGCGCTACCGCTGGCGTACATTTGTTCAAAGATCTGTAATCCACTGTCATCCTCCACGTGACTCCATCCGCTTTCAGGACTGGCCAGAGCGGAGAGTTGCAGATAGACTGCATTGGCACTATGACATCCCAGAGCAAAAGACCCTGGATGGTCTTGGCAATACCTTCCTCGGCTTCAGCTGGGTATTTGTATTGCCGCTGCGGCTTAGGATCAGGTCCTGTGATCAGCACGCATGCATTCTTGACAGTGCCACATTCGGCTTTGTCCTTGACCCAAACCTCAGGAAATTCCTGTTCCCATGGATCATGGACAATTGAGGCAATTGGGAAGGGTGCTTTCAAAGCAGCACAGCGCTGAGAGGCATTGATCTCGGCAGGACCGTCCGGAATCTGCCACAAAAAGCCATTGGCAAGATCAATGGTCAGGGCGTGTGCCTTGAAAAAGGGTGCCCCCAGGATACCATCATCCTCTCCCTGATTAGTGCAGGCTGATACCGTAGTGGAAAAGGTTCCTATGGCGATTGGAACCTGCCTCCACACCTCAGCGGTACGCACGCCTCCTGCAAAACCAGAAAGGGAAACGGTACCCTGGCTGGGCTGGCCTTCTTGGGCCAAATGGGGGTGTAAGACATTAGTGGCGGCGCCAGTGTCTACAAGCAAAGTTGCAGGGATTCTATTCCCGGGATCTCCGATCCCTGCCTTCACGGTGGGTCTTCCCCAGTGGTCAGGGTGAAGGTATGCTACCACACCCTGGGGAAGACGCCTGCGTCCCGGGCGTCCCTAGTCCTCCTGCATCGGACTACCCTGCGGAGGGTGAGCCGACGCGGGAATGACTTCCGACACCGGGAAACGTGGCTGGTCGGATAGGGCGAGAGTCTGCAGAAGGTACGAGTCCGGTTTCCCATCGAAAAGCTCCATGTTATACCCTCTCTTCCTCAGCTTCATCCAGGCATGCCATCGCAACGGGTCCATGCCCTGTGGCGGGCCCGTGCTTCCCTGCTCCACTCCAGGCGCGGTGTGATACACCGGGGGCGCCGTTGGCGGTGGAGGCGGGGGTGGGGGCGGCGGCAATGCCAGATGCTGCTGTTGGTGGTGGACGGGAGGGGGTCGCGGCGGAGGCTGCGCGTGAAGCATAGGCTGCGATTGATGGTAGGAGGGAGGTGGCAAAGGAGGCGGAGCGTAGGCGGCCGCTTGCGAAGTGGGGTTATCCGCACTGGATTGCGTTTTCCCTGGTCCCTGGCCGGCCTGTCCCTTCCCCTTTCCAAAGGTGCGTCCTTTGGGTTTCCTTCCAGATTGATAGTATTGGGCTACCTTCCCCGTGGTATGGTCATGGAAGGCGTTGGCCGAAGACTGAGCGCCGTGATTAGCGTATGTCACCTCCAGAATGGAGGGATCTTCGTCCTTTATTTGCTTCCTATGACTCTTGGGGGGCTTTAGCGCACCAGCACCTCTCATAGCAATAGATACTCTCCTAATACGGTTCCGTAACTCTGCCCATGTACCTCTCTGTGGATCGTCCAGCTGAAGATACTGTTTGGCCTGTTGGTTAAGTCCTTTCACTAGCGCTTCTCTGAAGGCGGGCACATTGTAGTTAACGGGGGCAACGGCGCCGTTCACTATCCCAGATACCCTCGCTAGCAGTTGCTTCCTAGCCAAATAGACCTCTGGATCGTCATAGGGACCTTGCTTTTCATTGTGAAAGATTTCGGTCAGACAATACTCAGGATTCAGATAGGTGATCACCTGCGTGATCCATGCCTCTCCTGTGGCTCGAACCAAGTTGCCGGAAGATATTGCTGAATTAATGTCAGCAAGGGCAGTTCCAGTGGCACACTTACGAGCCAACATGGTGAGATCCTCACCTTCCAAACCCGCATAAGAGGTGGTAGCAGTGGTGGCCCACTGCACAAAGTTCTTCTCGGTCAATGGACCGAGCTCTTCAGCAACGGCTTTGCACTCCTCCTGTCGCCAAGGGCGATTCTCCACGACAGTTTTCGTGCGTGGCCTGTTGTTGTTTATGGTCACCGTTTGATTAGTGACGCTCACCGGATTGACCGGAATGGGCTCCGTTGAGTCCGAGTCGTCCTCCGACTGCGAAGCCGGGTCCCGGTAGAGGTCCAGGTCATCCTGCTCAGTAGAGCCATTAGGATGCCTGGCAGGGCTCTCCGTATGGGAAATCCTGCCTCTATCTCTGGGCGTATCGGGCTCCTTTTTCCGGAGTGCGGGTTTCGAACTAGGAGTCGGGCTAACCTCACCGGTAGGTTCGCGTTTGCGATTTAAGAGGTAGTCCGCAGTGGACTGTGCCTTTCTGAGCTCCTCAGTGACCGTAGTCAGAGCAGTCTCGGCTTGGGCGGCTTTCTCCTGTGCGGCTTTACACAAAAGCTTGGTCTCATGGACCTGGTCGGAGAGAGCCTTTTTGTCCATGACTAAATTGACTCGGTCAGTCCTAAGTTGCTGGATCTCATCGTCAGCAATCCTTTGGGACTCACTCAACTCTTCCTGAGACTCCAGTCTCCTCTGTTCCAACAGACCCTCATAGTGTGCCTTCTGGACATCCAATCTATTGGCGTGTTCAGATCGCTCCTTCTCAAGAGTGATCTGCAACTTTGCCACGTCCTCTCGAGCACGGGTCTCCAGGGACTTTATGTGAGCGGTCTGTTCTTCTCTGAGGAGCCTTATCTCGGATTCATGTCCGTTTTGCAGGACCGTTCGCAATTGGGCCAGGTCCTCTCGGGCGCGCTCCTCAAGGGAGTTTAAGCGAGCAACCTGTTCATCCCTAAGGATTCTAATCTCGGACTCGTGTCCGGCTCCCATGGATGTCTGCAACTGTGCCCGATCTTCTCGAGCTTTCTCCTCGAGAGACCGTACACGTGCAGCCTGCTCCTCCTTGAGAGTTCGGACCTGGGAATCGTGCGCATTCCCTAGATCCACCACCAGTTTGGCCAAGTCCTCTCGAGCGAGCTCCTCTAGGGACTGTATATGGGCAATCCGTTCTTCCTTAATTAGTCTGATTGTGGATTCGTGTCCAGTTTTCATGAGCACTATTTGTTGGTCCCTCTCACTCAGTTGTGCCGCTTGATCTGCAATGCGATCTTGAGCCGTGCGCAACTGACTTTCCTTTTCGGCCAGTTGAGCCTTCAGAACCTTGGTGTGGTCCTTGAATGCATCCAACTGTTTGGCCGTCTCCTCCAGTTCATGATTGAGGGATCCTACTTGCTCGCGGGCGGACCCTAACTGGTGATCCTTGTCGACTATTTGGTTAAACAGAGCCTCGATATGGCCTTGCGCTGCATCTAGCTGGGCCATCCAGCTAAGCTTCAGTCGTTCCCATGCTTGTCGGGAGGATACCCATCCTAGTCCGAAGAATAGCACAGCTGTGAGAGTATGCCAAAACATTGGCAGCCAAATGGTGGACGAATCCCACCAAGCGACAGACTCCAGCACATTGTGCACGAACTGTAGGAACGTATCCTGGCCGTGACTGAACATTGGCGACTGTGCACCCATGATTGGTGTGCGGGGGTAGTGCTCACTCGCGGGTATCTTACAGTGGTATCCGGGTGTCCGAGATGGCTCACGCCGGGTCAGCTGCAAGTATAACCTCGGTGACGGCACTAATTCAGGCAAAAGGGTTTACCCTTTGCACGTGTGGATTTTCCGAGTTAAAGAACGCCGTTCTTCCTCACGGGTTATCCAAGAACCGTGGACGGTGTGACCTTTGCGATCGCACCACCCGTTTAGATCTCTGGCAAACAGGCGTACAGAGATCAAGGCTGTACCTGAGGGTATTTCAACCCTAGGTAGCCTGAGTTTCAGGCTTTGCGGATAAGGAAGAGCTACTTCCTTTCCAGGAGCAACCAGAACCTGGACCGTAGTCCTTGAAGGGTGTTGGAATTCCGGGGGGATCAGTCCCGTTTTCCCTTGGCAGACCCAACTGCGCCAGATAGTGAGGTTTTCCCTACTGGAGAACTTAGCTCCTAGGGACGGGACGGCTACAGCGCGCAGCTTGTGCCGATCCCGTGCGAGTTGTCCTCAGCTCGCTTCGGGGGAGGGAGAATATTACGGGCGCAGCCTCTTGGCTGGGCACCGAAGTCGGGGAGCGTTTTAAGGAGACAGGGGTTTATATGTTCCTGCGTGTATGTAGTGCTTGTGCAACTGGGGGTCCCTAACCAGGTCCTCTTCGTAGTCGCGCCTCGGTGTCCACCCACAACGATAGGATCGGAGCGCGAAACCGAGGATGCTCCTGGGTTTAGAGGGAAAGGGGTAGAAATCCCTCCCGCAGTACAGATGCCACTAAAGGCCAAGCACGCAGACGGAAACCTCTCACACTTCCCTACGCTAGAGCGTCCAAACGACCAGATCGTTTCTCCACGTTTTGGGTCCTTCGGAACCGAATGGTTGGGTACCGGTTCCGAGGGGTCCAAAGGTCGCCTCACACGGGGCACCAGATCTGTTATGCCAACTTCTCCAGGAAATTCCTGGAGACCCAATCCAAGTTATCTACCAAGGAAAATTGGGTGTTTGTGGCTGTGCGTAAGTTCTATACCAGTCTATACAGAGGTCGGATGGCGAATGAGACGCTCGGCTATATCCCAGGAAGTGAGACAACACGCTAGTCCTTAAATAAATGTTGTCTTTACTAAAGGTTTTTCATCAGGCATACAAAATCGGAATCATACAAATTCATACAAGCTCCTTAGTTACAATAGTACATTAGAACAATTACAGCATAGAAAATAACAAAAGCATCAAAATGGGGAAGACACAATGGGGCACGGCTATACTCATCTGAGGTCCAGCTGAGGAAGAACTCTCCTCCTTGGAACGCTGGGCAGCCGAAATGCAGCAGCTCGTGAACTCCAAGGCACACAGGTAGGACCAGCCAAACCACGTGTGAGCTCTCTGGGTCGCGACTCCGGAGAACTTAAGTAGTAGAGTCACTTGTAGCACCTTAGTGCACTGCTATGGGAAGGGTGGGTTAACCAGAGAGACAAAGGAGAGTTTCTCCTTAAATAAACTCTTTTTGGGGCATGTGCTATCCAGCCATAAACTATCAAACCCGTCCTCTAAACTATCACTACTGGATGAAGAGGGGGTGACGAGGGGATGACGAAGGGGATGACGCTCTCCTAAGGGGTGGTGGCAATATGTAGATCCTACTCCTACATCAAAGGTGCCTTTTGGCAAGGTGTGAATCTTCCGTTCCCATGGACACCCTCTTGATTTGCAGATCTGGTTCCTGCTCCAAAGCCATAAACGCTATTGTCTTTAGATCTCCAAACCAGATTAAGGGAGTAGGGTCACTTGCTCTTTCCATTCCAAGAATGCCGGGGTTCGCTGGGGATTTTCCACAGCTCTCCAAGTGGGTGCAATGGCGCGGTGTCTTCTCCATCCCAAAGAGTCATGGGATACATTCCAGGGACGCACATGGTCCGTATGTGCAAGGCAGCCCCAGGCCAGCCTATTTCTAGGCAAGCATGAGATGCAGAACAAAGCAACACAACCAAACAGCAGTCCCTGAATACACAATGCATAGGTATTCATGCTAGAGACACACATAAGCAGCATCACCACTATACAGAAATACAAACATAAGCTCATATCGTTACAGTAGGATTCCCAGTCATGGCCTTGGAACCAGTGGGAGATGGGTGGGTGGGTGGAGACATCGGGGAGGCTGCTGTTGGTGATGTCTGGGTATCTCTTCTGTAAAACCATAGAGTTTCCTGTGGTTCCTAGAGAGGACTGACATCATTTCCAGGTTCGCTGCTACTCAGAGCCTGCCAGGAAAAAAGAAAAGAACTTTAAGCTTCAATAGTAGATGGGTGGGTGGGTGGAGACATCGGGGAGGCTGCTGTTGGTGATGTCTGGGTATCTCTTCTGTAAAACCATAGAGTTTCCTGTGGTTCCTAGAGAGGACTGACATCATTTCCAGGTTCGCTGCTACTCAGAGCCTGCCAGGAAAAAAGAAAAGAACTTTAAGCTTCAATAGTAAAAGGTAGTGGTTGGGGTTTATGGAGTTTCTTGAGGTATCATGGGCCAGAATGTTCTGATTCCTTTCAAGTTTGGGACTGCAACTCCCATCATCATCCTGAAGTTGGGGACCAATTTTCAAACACCTGCCTTAGCCTCCATTGCAACTAGCATCAGGATGATGTCTGTCTCAAGATAATGTGAGCCAGGATCTTCTTCCTGGACATGGTGGCCAAGATTGAGACTCCTAGCTTTATTTTCTGATGAACAGAAAACTTTACCTTCCATTGCAAATATCACAGTGAGTGTTCTGGTGCTAAACTGGTCTAGCACAGCCCGATTCCCTTCATTTTTGGCATTGCAACTGCCGTGATCATCCTGAAGCCAGTGGCCAATTTTGAGACTCCTGGCTTCATTTTCTGATGAGTTATGCTTGCCACAGACAGATAGATGGACTAAAAGAGAGACATCCTTTTATTATTATAATTGGTATCTATTTATGTATATCATGTATATCATGTCACTATGAAGAGCTGAAAGATACATGGAAAACAAAGGCACGACTAAGCATAATTCGGGTAGGTGTTTGATGATAAGGCTTCTTAGGGACATATCTTCCAAAAGGTTTTTTTGTGAGGCTTTTTTGTGACAGTACTCACTGGTAATGAGTACCACCATTTTTTTTTGGGGGGGGGGCTCTCCCAAGTCCTGATCTCCATGCGCCAGCCTGCCCCACTCAGCCATATTAAGAGAGAGTGGACCTTCAGGAGCAGCTTCTTGGCAATCTGCAGAAGGCATAATTTTATATATGAGCAGTGGGCCCCTTTAACCCCCCCCCCAAAGAAAGCACTATTTAGGCCCCGGTCACACAGAAAGTTTTGGCCTGGGAGAGGGACGGATCGGGGGTGCAGCAAATGGGCGCGAGCACACTGCAACATCTGGGAATCAGCGTGCACCTGTCCCTGAACCGTCCCTTCAAGCCCAAAGCGTGCATCAAAAAAGAACCTGCAAAAGAGCAGGACTTACCTGGAATGCTGCAGCAAGCGCTGCCGTGGGATCGCTGGCGCGCTCGTCTTCAGTAGCAATCCAGGCTCCCATCTGAACTGCGCAAGGGCA
The DNA here is from genome assembly GCF_001447785.1 of Gekko japonicus. Lineage (NCBI taxonomy): Eukaryota > Metazoa > Chordata > Lepidosauria > Squamata > Gekkonidae > Gekko > Gekko japonicus. Next base: position 2,645,600 of record NW_015170887.1, read on the forward strand.
CACATGCGCAGTTCAGCTGCCTCGCTCTTTCTTCAGTGGCTTCCCCCCTGGCATCTGATCGTGCTGGGGAGGAACTGTGTGGCGGCTCAGGGGATCTGTGTGATCCCGCCGCTGTGTCTCTCTTTTGGTGCAGCTTTCAAAAGCCGCACTTTGCCCGCAGCAATTTCCCCCCCTGTGGCAGGGACCTTAAAGACCATAAGAAGTTACAGAAAGTTAAATGAATACAGAACAAGAAGGGATAGAAATGGCTTGAAGCTTTTCATAGCATGAAGTTAAATAACATCACTTACTAATTGTTTGCAAATCAAACCAATATGAAGGGACAGCTAGAGGGATCCATTTCAAAGTTGGTAAAACCCTACATGGGGCATGTGCAGCTTTCCATGCATTTTAAAGGATGTCTGTCTGGCATTGTGCTCATGTTGATTTTTTTTTTTTTAAGCTGGCAAAAAGCTCTCTGGCTGCACAGGAGGAAAAACAGAAGTTGCAAAGGAATAGGGAGGAAACACTGAGAACTGCCCCACGTGGACATGTCTGTACATTTGCCACTGTGATGAATCCACAGTGGGGAATTGTGCCTGTATGAACACAGCCTAAGTAAAAGGCAGCGTAATTACAGTGGGAAGGGACAGATTTGCATGTTACTGCCTAACACTAGGGCTGTACATACCTCTGAGACTTATTATTAGAATTGTCTGCATGTGAATTGTTTCCAATCGTATTTCTTGCCAGCTGAGTGAACGTTCCACTGCCATCTACTGGCAGGGAATTCAAAATATCCAGCTCTGTACAATCTTCATCAACCCTACATGGCAGAGAGAGAGAGAGAGAGAGAGAGAGGGAGAGATTGGTCTTAAGAGGCAAAGGTTCTGTCTGTGTGAGCTGTGGGGTGGAACACTGCTGCACTTTTCGCACTGTGAAATTGTGAGTCACCACTGACCATACACTAGGAGCAAGTGGGAAATGTGTTACAGAGATTTGTTACAGACCTATTTGGAGCCAAGTGAAAAAGCACAGATCAGGCATCATAGTACAGCTGAAACTAAACAGGTTTTTTTTAAAAAAAGTGAGAAGGACTCTCAATTATCTAATTATGACATTGGCAATCCTCTTCCCCATCCTACCTTGAAGGAGCTCAGGCAATGTATGTAGGGCTTTTCCATTTTGTTGTCCTTGCAATGGCCCCGGGCAGTAGGTTAGACAGGGGATAAGTATGTTGCTTAAGGCTGCCTGGTGAGTTTCATGGCTGAGGAACGGACACGCTGTCCACACAAACACTGCCTGGAGTCTCACTCGTCCTGGATTTCTGCTCCTACTGCTGCTGTCCACAGAGCAGCTTTAACTATTGCAGAGCAATGTCTAGACGGTTACACCCTTCTAAGCCAATTGACTTCAATGGACATTTTTTTTTGCCATAAAGTTGCAGCTGACTAATGGCAACCCTGTAGGGTTTTCAAGGCAAGAGACTGTCAGAGGTGGTTCTCCATTGCCTTCCTTTGTATAGTGACCCTGATATTCCTTGGTGGTCTCCCATCCAAATACTTATCAGGACTGATCCTGCTTAGCTTCTGAGATCTGACATGATCAGGCTAGCTTGGGCTATCCAGGTCAGGGGGACTCAATGGACCAGAAGGGTTTAACTCTGCTTAGGGTTACATTATATGTCTCTGTCATCATTAGCAGGGTTGGATTTAGGAGCAGGTGACACAAATGACCAGTGTTCCCTCTAAGCTGAGTTCGTGTGAGCTAGCTCACAGTTTTTTAGCCTACGGCTCACACACTTTTGTCTTCGCTCAGGAAGGATGGCTCCAGAGCAAACTAATTTATGCAGTAGCCAAATCGCTCACTCACAACTTTAATGCCAGTAGCTCATGAAATAGAATTTTTGCTCACAAGACTCCACAGCTTAGAGGGAGCATTGCAAGTGACTACTTGGGGCTCCAGGTCTGGAGGGTGCCAGGTTCACGAGCACCTGTCATGGGCTGTAAGTTGACCAAATGGAGGGGAATGAAGATATTATTAGCATTTGGCTGAATGAAAAGGATAACCCCCAGCTTTCTCTCTGTTGGCCTCATAGTTTAAATTCAGCTAAGGGCTTGGTCCTAGAACTTGCTTCTCTTCCCAGTGCCCAGCTGGCTTGGGATGTATGACGTAGTTTTGAACAGTACATTGCCCATGAGCATGTGTAGAAGATCTTCTCTCTGAGTAACTAGAACCAGTCCACATGAATGATGGATTAGAGGGAATGATTGGCAGGTCAGAGGATTTTTTATTATTTATTTATTTATTTATTTATTTACTTGGGATTTATATCCCGCCCTACCCAAGCGGCCCAGGGCAGCGAACAAGCGGCGATGCCGGAATAAAATATAGATACATTAAAACATTAAATACATATAAGCTAAAATGGTGCTCTACAGTTCACTAAATTTCCCAAGATGCACAGTGTCCCTCATTGGCAGCTGGTGTTGTAGTGGCGTGAGCGCCAGGAGTGATGTTCCTCGTCAGGGCGGCATCTACCCCCCGCCCAGATAAGGTAGATGGTAGGGTCGAGTCACGATGATGGTATAGTGACGGCGGCAGCTCCTACTCAAAAGCCTGGCAGAAGAGCTCTGTCTTGCAGACCCTGCGGAACTGTACAAGGTCCCGCAGGGCCCGGATCTCCACCGGGAGCTCATTCCACCAGGTAGGAGCTGCCACCGAAAACGCCCTGGCCTTGGTTAAGGCAAGCTTGATGTCTCGGGGGCCCGGAACCTCAAGGATGTCGAGACTCCCCGATCGCAGTGCTCTTGGGGGAACATACGGGAAGAGGATGTGATGTCATGCCAGGAATGGGCTCCCGCACTACTCACTTGTGAAATGAAGAACATGATTCTTAAGCCTGTTAAATACTGGGTTTAAGATGCATTGCTGTGAACAGCTCTACTTTATTAAGAGATTTCAGGGGCAGGTGGAGCTGTGCTGCGGTGAAGCGGTTGATTCTCGGGGAGCTCCTGAACATCACTGATTCTCCGTGCTTTTTAGGGGATTTTCTGGGGGCTCCCAAAATCCCACCGGTTCTCTCGGAGGGAGATCTGGTTGCAGTGGACTTGTCTCGGGCTCCGCCCAAATGGCAGTAGTGCTTGGAAGCCAAGGATCATCCTGAAGCAAAAGCACGGAGTTGCACAGTAATGGAGCCATGTCTGCATAAGCTGTGAGCACCTGCGCAAGAGAGTATCGAGCCTTATCATAACATTGATGAAGATAAGATCTACACCGTGAGTACTTGTAAATGCAACATCTAAGACTTTGATGACCTTTAAATTGCCCAACAAGTTAAGGAAATGAGGAGCTGAGGTCCCCCCCCCGCTTTCCTCTTTCATAAGTGGCTGTGATGAGACTGAGACGTAAAGATCTACAAAAGACCGTTATGGGCATAAAGATTAACTATTCTTATCTCAACATTTCAACAACTTTCACAACTTCTCTACCTATTTGAATTTAAAATATAACTTCTCCTGTTTTACCATATGGGATTTTAAAAGGATGCTGATCAATACTTTTTACAGAGAATGGTTCCCCTCAAATGGATTATAATCTCCATTAATTTTGTAGCTCTTTTATATAAGACTGTACTTTACTTTTAAAAATTTAAGGAAGATTGATTGTTTCCTGGGTATTCTAAGAGACTGCATATTGTTTGGGCTATGTGAAAAGATTATTAGACTTTAATATGGCTACCGAGGTTTGTATCTGGGAACAGCAGTCAGCTTGGTGAGATTAATTGAAAGCACAAGTATGGAGCTTGCTGACTTTGCTGAATAGACTTAAACTCGGATCCAGTACGGAAATGGCCTTTCAAAATATGTGTAAAGAGACAGATAACCCAGATGGTTTAGATGCTATACAAGAGATGCAATTTTCCTGGGAACAATTCCAAGAGATACTAGAAAATGAAATTCAACGGGCAATCAAAAAAGCCTTAGAGAGACTCTATGATAAGGAGCAGAGTATTAACTGGAAACTACAACCAAGAGGGAAGACACACACAGACAACAGATTCAAGCTAAACAACAGGACTTCAATTGAGATGATTCAGCTCATGGAATGACCTCTTCAGCTAAAGAAAAGGTAAGAAGCTACACAGCACAGAACAACAGATCCCTGAAAAGCATGCTAAACTTTTGAAATGGCAAACGAGAATATACAAGATTCATTGTATGACAATTCAGGCAAAGACAACCATCCAATTTCTGAAGCAGAAAGAGAGAATATACTTTTGTTAGAAGTTAGAGCTAATGGAATCCTCAACTATTTTAAGAATGGAATATAGATGAGAAGAAGAAAAAACAAATCTTTCCATATATAAAGAGAAAAGACACAGAATTATGACTGTAATGAAAAAAGACCACAGAAAAAGAAGAAAAGGATCAAGTACTATAACTAAAATGAGTTATAGCTGAAATTGAATCAATAATATAATAGTAAAGATGATGATTGCTAACATAAATATAAAACAAATATTAGATGCCAAAATATGAGTTAAAATAGAAATATGATATAATTTGAATATGAAGATTATTAATTGATATACATATAGCTGTAACTCATTAAGAAAGAGTATAATGGATTTGGATATTGATAAACTTTAACAGGAAGTGACAATACCTTTTTATTCTTATTTAGACTATATTCTCTTTTATATGAAAATAGAAATATGATATAACTGGAATATGATATTTATATGTACATCAAGATAATGTAATAGTTTAAGTTACATGAAAAAGAATTTATAAGAAGGCACAGATGACGACAATCTCTCCTTTATTATAAAGGAGTTTTGGGTGCCAGAATTCTAAAATGCGCCCCGTTAGTGTATGGGCGGAAAATATGCCACTCAGAAGAGCTGCCTCCAATGACTGGCTCCCTCAGCCAACCTGCCCTGCCATTGGCTGGGTGGCTGGGAGGGGAGGGAGCCAGTCATCGGAGGCAGCGTCTTCTGAGCGGCCATCTTCCCCACATAGACTAAGGGCCGCTTTCAGCCCAGCGGCGAACGGAGCCGATAGGCTCCGTCCGCCGGCTTCCCCCCCTCCAGCCCCCATCCTGCCCGGCGAACGGGCCCTGCA